>NW_005363642.1:1847590-1855672 GCF_000412655.1 Myotis brandtii
AAGTGATTAACTACCCGCCTGGCACTTAGTTAAGGGGTTTTATCCCCTCCCTAACTTCAGGGAAAAATCCCTACCTGGGGAAACAACCTTTCTCGGAGAGGTGACCTTGGTTAAAACACATAGCGCTAAGGGGTGCAAACATATTAAGAACAGTATGCTATATACGCCAGGTCCCTTGAAACATATGCTGTGCAGATGTTTCTTTCCTGCAGCGACTGTGTCAAGCAGCAAGGATGGACCGGCTTCCAGCATTGATCCTCATCACACTTAGGAGCAGTCGGGCAAAGGGATCACAGGAAAGCCTTGGATAAGGATAGCTGGGGATTCCTTGAGAGGACCAGGGAGAGGAGGGGCTCATTATCATCTATAACAACAACAACATGGAGGTTGTCGACTTTCAACAAAAAGCCAGCCAGATATTTCTCCAGCAAAAATGGGTTTATTTGGGAACAGCAAGGAATTGAAGTTCAGTACATGCAACCATGGTGAGACGTGTACAAGTCCCCTAAAACAAAGTGTGGCAGGATAGTAAGAAACTAGGAAAATTTCTGGACAAGTGGAATGGGGGAACTGAGACAAGAAAATTAAACAAGGCCAAATGGTTTAGACAGCTTGCAGTTAGCTTGTAAATAACAAGAATTTATCTTCCCCAACCAAGGACACTTGAGAGCAAATGGTTTATACCTCTCCTCCATAACCAGAGATTACATAGCTTAAATCACCCTGGCCTGGGAAAAGAGAGAACAAAGACCCAATTAATGCCATTTGTGCCAGCTAAACCTAAGGACAGGAGAAATCTGGGGAACAAATAACAAAACCCACAAAGCATTTGGATGGTATCACTGGCGGGGGGTGGGGTGGGGGGGGCAGATATTAGTCAGGAAAGATAGCTGCTAGGGCAGGAGGAAGGGAAGGGAGTGAAAGGAGAGTTTGTTTCACTCACTGAGCAAAGAAGTCTTGCCAAGATAAAATCACCAGATGTTCTCATAAATTTAGGGAGAAGCCACAACAATGTAAAATGGGGCCCTTGAAACCTATAGGGGCAAAAAGTATAAAACCCTTGAACCCAAAGCAGGCTGGGTGCTTAGAGGAGCTGAAGTGCTTGCTTGTGCTTTATGCCAAGTGTATTCTTAATAAATTCTCTTGCTTTGCTTCAACACTGCTTTCTATCACTCATCTGAATTCTTTCTCACAAGCATGACAAGAGCTGAGGACCAAGGAGAGCCAGCCCCCTTTGACTCAGGAAACTCTTTTATAGAAGACTAGAAGCCCGGTGCACGACATTCGTGCACTGGGGGGAGGGGGGGCCGGGGGGAGATCCCTTCAGCCTGGCCTGTACCCTTTAGCAGTCTGGGAACCCTCAGTCAGACATTTTTAGCACTGCTGCGGAGGTGGGAGAGGCTCCAGCCATCGTCGCTGTGCTCGCCAGCCGTCAGCCCGGCTTGTAGCTGAGCAGTGCCCCCCCTGTGGGAGTGCATTGACCACCAGGGGGCAGCTTCTGTGTTGAGCATCTGCCCTCTGGTGGTCAGTGCGCATCATAGCAACCAGTCATCCCACCGTTCAGCCGATTTGCATATTACCCTTTTATTATATAGGATAAGAGCAAGTTGGGGGGGCTATTACAAGGGATTCTTTCTGTTGTGCTTTGCAATAACAGTAGGGTATTGTTGTAATGTACCCCGTGAACCACACAAGGACACCTCAAGAAGTTGAATTAAGGAGTCACATTTATTGCAAATCCCGGACTACGAGGGGGCATTTTGCTCTCTCAAATCTCGTAGTAATTACCTAGCCCAGTGGTTGGCAAACTCATTAGTCAACAGAGCCAAATATCAACAGTACAACGATTGAAATTTTTTTTGAGAGCCAAATTTTTTAAACTTAAACTATATAGGTAGGTACATTGTTATTAACTTAATTAGGGTACTCCTAAGGCTTAGGAAGAGCCACACTCAAGGGGCCAAAGAGCCGCATGTGGCTCTCGAGCCGCAGTTTGCTGACCATGGCCTAGGGGAATGCAAATCTATTTGCACAATTCTATAAAACTAATAAGGTGTGATGACATAGCCTTGTCATTATTTTGCATCCCTCAGATACATGCATACCATCTAGTTGTAATATAGGAGAGGGGCGTGAGAACTGTATAAATTAACTAAAGTTAAGTCAGGAGCCTGCTATGTGCTGCCTGACATGGAACTGGGCTGACCCAAGACGCAAGCAGACCACAAGGAGCCTCAAGAACAAAGAATATTCTTGCAAAGATTGCTTAATAGCTCTCACCCATACCTTATTATTTACCCATACCAGAAAATATATCTTATAAAGGTTAAAGTTAATCCCAATGTTTTTTTCCACTCTCTCATTTCCCATATCAGCAATTTTCTGTAGAAGTGTGGATGAAAAAGGGGCCATAAGCTCAGGGAAGGCCTGCATGGAGGGCCTTACAAACTCAGAGACCTAAAGTAACCATGTAGGATGGTCTGAAATGAAAACTTTCTAACTAAAAGCAAGTCATGGCAGGTGGTTATGTCCTAGGTTGATATCTTCTCTGATAAAGGTCAATCTTTTCCTTAGCTGAGCCTGTCTATTGTCTTTTTGCATCTATATAATGCACCTTGGGATTGTCAGGGTAGTTTCCTTTTTCCATAACCCTCAGGGCAAAATCACTGCACCAGAGCAGAGACCACAAAGCCTCTCATTGTTATTGTTGTCCTGTTGAAACGGAATTTTTGGACTGGAACCCGGATTCTTTGTCCACCGGAATTGAAAAATGAATCCACAGACAGAAAGTGGTATAGCAAAGGTGGAGATTTATTGAAGAACAAGAACAGACTCCCACGTGGGGAGAGGGAAAGAGTCCCACAGCACAGACTCCCATGTAGAGAAGGGGAAAAGGTCCCACTGAATTCTTTTTCCCTATGGCTTGTAAAGGCTGAAGATCTTGGTGCCTTGATATCCCTTCTGATTGGTCACTATTCCCCTAGACTGGTTATTATAGTAACTCCTGGGCTCAAAGGTCGAATCTCACATGGGACATGTGAGGTTCTTCCCCCCTTCCTTGCTTCCTTCCTTATTGTTTTCCTATTCCCTTCGGGCTTTCTTCTTCTCCTTCTGGATGAAGGGCTTCCTTCTCTTTATTTTGTAAATATAGACCTTTTGCTGTTCCCAGTTCCCTCATTCTATGGAAATGTACCTGTTGCAGCTCTTCAGCTTCCCTATTCTATGGAAATATACTTCTGCTGCTCCGCAGCCCTTTGTTTCCTCTATGGGCCCCTTAATTTCTAAAAATTTCTAAAACCTGTCTTTTTCACCCCCCAAAATTCCTGTTTCACTGTTAATTGTTAACTTTTAACTGTCCTTTACCCACCTTTGTAAAAGAAGCATGTATGTATTCATTTTACTTTTTCTCCAGTCCCAGAGATTCCCCGCCTCCTGCTTTGCTTTCTCTTGTCTCCCTAATCTTGTTATGGGTTCAATCAGCGAGATAGACCACCGACTCAAAATTTAAATTTTAAGAGCCTTTATTAAGCTGGCCAGCTGACTACAGCCGCGTCCCTCCAGTAAGAGCCTCGCAGCTTGCAGTGCCGACCGAGAGTACAGCAAAGCCTTTTATCTGCAACACTACAAAGTATTTTTTTTTAAAAAGAAAAAACAAACTGCAAAGCGGTTCATTAGCCGTTCCTGGTACTGGCAGGGTAAAAAGTTTACATAAAATTTACGAGCAGGGTCACACCTGGCTGGGTTTAATCATAACACATTGCTTTTCTAGCGAGATAATTAGCAATTTTTCTCTCCCATGGTCCCTGCCCCTCAGCCTACTCAGTAATTCTTCTTTGCCAGGCCCCTGCCCCTAGCACAATCTGTCACCAGTGAATTTCATGTAACCCCCTTACATCTTCCCCTTTGATTCTGACCTATAAAATAAGTGGTAAAACTGCCATTTTCTGGAGCATTTTCTCATTTTATCAAGATGTTTGCCTTCTGGTAATTGTCATCAGTTTGGCTCAAATAAACTCATAAAAAAGCTCATGATGTTTCTTATATTGACAGAAACCACAAACAGATATAAGCTCAACCTAGATGGTTGGGTCTCCCTTCACTTGTGAGGAGAGTCTGCTACACTCCCTGTGGAGTGTGGCTTTTCTTGGTTATCCTCTCTGCTCAATAAACTTGCTTCCACTTTAACCTCTTGTCTGGTTTGCGTCTTGAAGTCTTTTCTTCAAGAAGCCAAGAACATTCTTGGCTCCAGGCTTGAATCTCCCCTAGGGAAATAACCCTCAGCCTCAGTTGAATGAGAATTCAAAAGAAAAATTTTTTGAGAATTATGCTTTAATGGAATATAAGGTTTGCCTCAGGCAATCTGGTTTGGAGAACTGGATCTGACACTTATTTTACTCTGTATCAGAAGCATGTCACTTAACCACTCTGAGCCTCACTTGCCTCATTCATAAAAAACGGGAGTGTGGACGAAAGAGGCCACATGCTGACCTGACAAGCTCAGGGAAGGCCTGCATAGCAGTCTTGCAGACTCAGAGACCTAAAGGATGGTCTGAAATTAAACTTTAACTAAAAGCAGTCACCTCCTAGGCTGGTATCTTCACTGGCAAGGTCAACCTTTACCTTAACTGAGCCTATCTGTCTTTCTGCATCTATAATAACATGCCCTTTGAAATGTCTAGGTAACTTGTAACTTTCCTTTTTCCAGACCCCTTGGGGCACAACCAAATGTGCTGGGCGCCAGGACAGATACCACAAATTCCTTCATTATCATGTTGATTGTTCCTGCACCCACCTAAGTATGTGCCCATCATTTTACTTTTTATCCAATCCCAGGGGTTCTCTCCCCGCCCCCCCTTTGCTTTCTCCCGCCTCTCTAGTCTATCACCAATGGATGTTATGTAACCCACCTACGTCCCTTTCCTTTGATTGCAATGTATAAATACAAATGTAACCCGCCAATCTCTGGAGCATTATCTCAATTCGCTGAGGTCCTGCTTCCTGGCATATGTCAACAGTTTGGCTCAAATAAACTCACAAAAATTCTTTACAGGTTTCAATGGTTTCTTACGTTAACATTCGTATGGGAGTTTCACAACCATAGGAAGCTAAAGTAGTGACTGAATCCTAGCTGGTGTGGCTCTGTGATTGAGTGTTGATTTATGAACCAGGAGGTCACGTTGGATTCCCCATCAGGGCACATGCCTGGGCTGCTGGATCCATCCCCAGTAGGGGATGTGCAGGAGGCAGCTGATCAATGATTCATCATTGATGTTTCTATCTCTCTCTCCTTTCCTCTCTAAAAGAAACAAAAATATATTTAAAAAGAAGTGACCAAAGACCTGCCAGTGGGTTGGGGCATCATCCTATACACCAAAAAGGTTATGGGTTTGATTCCCAGTCAGGGCATATACCTAGGTTTCAGGTTTGATCCCCAGTTGGGATGTGTACAGGAGGAAACTGATGGATCTCTCTCTCTCTCTCTCTCTCATCAATAAACATAATGTTGGGTGAGGATTATAAAAAAAGGGGGGGGCGAAGCAGGAAGCTTTTATACCGGTTAGTCAAGCAATTTGTGAATAATTGACTAGACAAGGGGATTTGGACAAGGAGCAGTAAAATGGTTTGTTTATACAGACCTCTTGTCCCTAAATTCTCTCTCTCTGGCAATAAGGATGCGTTCTACCCTCCTGGTACAGGGAGTACACCTTTCACCAGGGAGATTTATCTCCTGCTTTCAGGGGGACAAAGGAGGGCTGTTCCTCAAGTATCTTTAATTCAAAATAATAGGCCAAAGTGGCAAATCAAATATATAATATGTTTGTATTGATTTTAGAGAGAAAAAGGGAGAGGAAAAGAGAGAGAGAGCAACATCAATGTGAGAAACATTGATCTATTGCTTCCTGAATGTACCCTGACCACGCATTAAACCTGAAACCTGAGTATGTGCCCTAACCGGAATCCAACCTGTGACCTTTCAGTGCACAGGATGGTGCTCTACCAACTGAGCCACATCGGCCAGGGCATGGGATAACATAGTCTCAGCCCCTAAAAAAGCAACTAGATCCTCTAGAAAATAACTTTACATTCTTTGGACTTGCAAGCATTGTTATTATTATTAAAAGAATATTTCACAGATGATCTAGTTGACATTTATTAGTAATTCATGAATCAGGAAGCATCCATTCTAGAAAATAGATAGGAGTTCTGCAGAGCAGTACAAGCATCCCAAGGTAAGCAAGAACAAGGAACAAGGAAGTTGTAGATGGAAGCAAAGTCGCTTTTCTAAGGCCTCACTTTTCTAGGAAATAGTGTAGTTCAGATTTGAACCCAGGGCTGACTATTCCAAAGACCATGCTCTGTTGATTGTAGTGAAGTCATAGCCTAGATGCAAATAATGTAAATTTGGGTATACTCACTCAGAGAAAGAGAGGGAGGGAGAAAAGAAAGGAGAGAGTTTAAGGTAGTTTGGGTCATCCCAACCCGTTAGGCCAAAGTGGCAAATCAAATATATAATATGTTTGTATTGATTTTAGAGAGAAAAAGGGAGAGGAAAAGAGAGAGAGAGCAACATCAATGTGAGAAACATTGATCTATTGCTTCCTGAATGTACCCTGACCACGCATTAAACCTGAAACCTGAGTATGTGCCCTAACCGGAATCCAACCTGTGACCTTTCAGTGCACAGGATGGTGCTCTACCAACTGAGCCACATCGGCCAGGGCATGGGATAACATAGTCTCAGCCCCTAAAAAAGCAACTAGATCCTCTAGAAAATAACTTTACATTCTTTGGACTTGCAAGCATTGTTATTATTATTAAAAGAATATTTCACAGATGATCTAGTTGACATTTATTAGTAATTCATGAATCAGGAAGCATCCATTCTAGAAAATAGATAGGAGTTCTGCAGAGCAGTACAAGCATCCCAAGGTAAGCAAGAACAAGGAACAAGGAAGTTGTAGATGGAAGCAAAGTCGCTTTTCTAAGGCCTCACTTTTCTAGGAAATAGTGTAGTTCAGATTTGAACCCAGGGCTGACTATTCCAAAGACCATGCTCTGTTGATTGTAGTGAAGTCATAGCCTAGATGCAAATAATGTAAATTTGGGTATACTCACTCAGAGAAAGAGAGGGAGGGAGAAAAGAAAGGAGAGAGTTTAAGGTAGTTTGGGTCATCCCAACCCGTTAGGAATCTGTGCTCTGGGGTGATTGCACAGTAGGATTGTTGTAATGTACCCTGTGAATCACACAAGGACGCCTCAAGAAGTCGAATTAAGGAGTCACATTTATTGCAAATCCAGGACTACAAGGGGGCATTTTGCTCTCCAAATCTCGCAGTGATAAGATGGCCACAACACCAGATTTATTTAGGCAAAAATCACAAAGGTATTGATTACATCCCCGGGTTTGGAATGAGGAACCTGGTTTGCAAAAAAAGCAGTTTACAGAAGCAGAATTGAGCATGTTAGTTAAATGATAGTTTTGGGTCTCCGGATCACTGAATCAATGGAAACACATTGCCTGGAGCCATGGGCCTTGGGACCACTGAGTTGACAGAAACACATCGCCTGGAGCCATCAGGTCTTGGGACCACTGAGTCAATGGGAACACATTATCTGTGGCCACTGAGGCAATTTAGGATAATTGTGCTGTCCTGGTTCCCAGGTACAGAAGAATGTGCTTTCTAAAACCAGTATGACCACAATCAATGGAATATTCAAGTTACAATCAATAGGGTATTCAATCGGATGGGATGATTTATATAATTCAGAAAATCAAAATAACTTTTTTATTATTTTAGCAAGCAAATAATGACAGAAGCCAAGTCAGCAGGGTTAAAATATTAAACAGCAATTCCCACCAAGCATGGTTGCCACCATGCTTCACTGTCTTCCTCAATCCACCCTTCACAGACACACCTAGAAATAGTCAATATTTGTTGACTATTTATTGTGTGCCATAATATATAATATGTGTATGTTTATTATGCATGGTACTGTTCATAGGAACCACCTCTCAAAGAGCTCACAACAGAGTATGCTAGACTCATTCAACAAATATTTATGGTCAGCCTACTGTGTTCT
>NW_005363642.1:1855729-1857014 GCF_000412655.1 Myotis brandtii
CCTGGTACTTAGTTAAGGGGTGTTACTGATTTATTCCCTTCCTTAGTCCTGTTAATCCCTAACTCCAGGGAAAAATCCCCACCTGGGGAAACAACCTTTCTCGGAGAGGTGACCTTGGTTAAAACACATAGTGCTAAGTAGGGGAGCAAACATATTAAGAACAGTATGCCATATACGCCAGGTCCCTTGAAACATATGCTGTGCAGATGTTTCTTCCCTGCAGGGACTGTGTCAAGCAGCAAGGATGGACCAGCTTCCCACACAAATTGACCCTAACAGTGGACTCACCAGGAACGACTGGTTGCTATGACGCACACTGACCACTAGGGGGCAGATGCTCAACGCAGGAACTGCCCCCTGGTGGTCAGTGCACTCCCATAGGGGGAGCTCTGCTCAGCCACAAGCCGGACTGATGGCTGCAAGCGCAGCAGCTGTGGCGGGAGACTCTCCTGCCTCCTTGGCAGCACTAAGGATGTTCGACTGCTCCCTCAGGGAGCAGGCCTAAGCTATCAGTTGGACATCCCCCGAGAGCTTCCAGGCTGCCAGAGGGATGTCTATCTGCCAGCTTAGGCCCGATCCCCTGGGGAGCAGAGAAAGCATTTCTGGAACAATTGGTGAGGTGGAAAATGAGAGACAATGAAGGACAATACAGCTTTTACCTTTTGCACAGAACAAAACAGTGTTCCCCGAACTCCAGCCATTTGACTATCACCTTGACTTTTTATTTTAGCTGTATCTGTCTATAATCTCCATAATTGCTTTTCTAATGTTAATTTTAATTTACTTGTCCTTTTATTTACTTACTTTGATAATTCTTTTAGTAAGAAACTTGATAACGTTGTGTGATAAATGGAAAATCCAGGACTGTTTGCTATAATTGGAAGATAACTTTTATTTATTTACTTAGATAATTATTTTAGCAAGAAACTTGATATCACTGTGATAAATGGAAAATCTAGGATTGTTTGCTGTAATTGGAAGATAACTTTGCAAATAAATACAATGAAAACAAAAATGGTGTTATCAGATAATAACCAGATACAATTGCTCCTGAAGACCTTGGTCCTGTTCTTACTTTCACAAAGGGGTATTAGCCAGGATTAGAGAAGGTTTAAAGACCAGACTTTCTCCTTGATGTAATGGGCAGCATTGGGAGATGAATGAAAAGAGAGGGCCTTTATTTATTTATTCATTTATTTATTTATTTTAATATATTTTATTGGTTTTTTACAGAGAAGAAGGGAGAGGGACAGAGAGTTAGAAACATTGATGAGAGAAACATCGA
>NW_005363642.1:1857160-1865411 GCF_000412655.1 Myotis brandtii
GTTTTTTTTAATTTTTTTAATTGATTTTAGAGAGGAAGGGAAAGGGAGAGAGAGATAGAAACATCAATGATGAGAGGAAATCATTGATTGGCTGCCTCCTGGATGCCCCACACTGGGGATTGCCCTGACCGGGAATCAAATTGAACTGTGACCTCCTGGTTCATAGGTTGATGCTCAACTACTGAGCCATGCTGGCTGGGCAAGGGAGGGCTTTTTTAATCATATGATTTAATCATATGCTTTTATCTGATGTCATGGGAACTTGATGCCCCAAATTGTCCATGTGCTGGCGGAGTTGTAGATGCTGCACTGGCTGGGAGTGATGTCTAACCAGAAAGACTTCCTACTCCTACTGCGCCTTCCTTGCTTCGACCTCAGTGATTGCCCTGCCTCTAGCCTCCACTTTCCACCAGAACAGCCAGAAGAGACTTTCTAAAACTCCAATCTGAATGTCATTCACATCTCATGACTTCCTGTTTCCCCCAAGATGATGTCCAAGCTCTTTAACCAGCAGTCAAGATTGTCCACAGTCTGGGCTCATGTCCATCCAACACTTGACATGCATTCTGGTCAAACAGGACCACTGACAGTTCATTCATTCATTTGGCAATTTCTTGAATGTCAATTTGTGTGCTGTTTTAGACACTGGGGCCATGGCCATGTTATGAGTTTATGGACTATAGGTACATTTGTTATCATAGACCCCCTCCTCCATAAAAAAATACAAAATCATATTTACATCTATGTTACTATAATGTATAAAGGTGAATAAAATCCAAGCTGGAATAATTATTGTCATATTCATTTGTTTCTTCAGATTTAAAAATAAAGTTAAAACATACTTAAAGTATTATGGGCCATAGGTATTATGGCCACTGTGCCTAATGGGGAATTCTGCCTTGACTGGGGCATGAAGAGTGAACACATACACACACACACACACACACACACACACACACACACACACACTACTTAAACACATGAAACTACTGTCCAGTTATATGAGTGTTTCCTGCTTTGCACCTCCCTGAGTCCTTGCCCTCTCTGCCTACAACTCCATTTGTTCCCTTCTCTTCTTGGTTGACAATACTCAAGCATGCCCTTATTAATGTGTGGGATTTGTTCTTGGATGTAAGGGTGCTGCCAGTTAGATTGGCACTGGGTCCTCGTGGCCCATGGAAGTGGCTTTTCACCATAATTCACTAACTTTGATAAACACAATTAGCAGCTTCCTTTGGAATTGTTCTGGGGAGCTACAGCTAAGCCTGGAGCACAACCCAACTCACCCAACCTTCACTCTTCAAGCAGTCAAAATAGTACATCCAGCACCTGAGTCTGGCCCTAAAGCATTCCCCTGTTTGTTTGTCTTGTGCTGCCAGTTAGATTGGCACTGGGTCCTCCTGGCCCATGGAAGTGGCTTTTCACCATAATTCACTAACTTTGATAAACACAATTAGCAGCTTCCTTTGGAATTGTTCTGGGGAGCTACAGCTAGGCCTGGAGCACAACCCAACTCACCCAACCTTTACTCTTCAAGCAGTCAAAATAGTACATCCAGCACCGGAGTCTGGCCCTAAAGCATTCCCCTGTTTGTTTGTCTTGTGCAAAACTCTACAACTAATTGCTGGGAGCCAAAGCCTACCATCTGAAAACAGGAAGTTAATGACCAAAGGAGAGACCATAGCAAAGCTAGCAGATTGGCCTCTCTCAAGTTGAGAGAGCACTGTCTGGCCTGACCAAGTGCCCTTTGGAGAAAGCTGTGGGGGCAGCACCAAAAGAGGCAGATCCATAGCCCCTAAAAGCCCAAGGTCCGTACCAGCTCATTCCATTGCATAGTAAATATTTACAGAGCAGCCGCTGTGTACATGCTAGATGCTGTGCTCAGGCTAGAAATAATGTGCAGGGCCTAGAGGAAGCCTCTTCTGGTAGCTGTCTCCCTCCCCCTGAGGAATGTTTTCACAGCATCCTTTTCACACTATTCTGCTAAGCAACAGTCTGCTTACTTATCTGTTCCCTGAAGTTGTCTGCAAATTCTTTGAGGGAAGAGAACACTTGTATACTCTTGTGTCATAGCATCTTGTCTGGCACATGGTAGATGCTCAATAAGTCTAAATTAGGTGTCTTAGCCTGTTTGGCCTGCTATAACAAAAACAGGATAGATGGGGTGGCTTCTTTTTCTCACAGTTCTGAAGGTTGGAAAGTCCATGATCAAGGTGCTGGCAGATTTGGTGTCTGGTGAGGACCCTCTTCCTATTTTAAAGATGGTGTCTTCTCACTGTCCTCACATGGAAAGAGAAGGGAGCTTTCTAGAGCAGTGATGGCGAACCTTTTGAGCTCGGCGTGTCAGCATTTTGAAAAACCCTAACTTAACTCTGGTGCCGTGTCACATATAGAAATTTTTTGATATTTGCAACCATAGTAAAACAAAGATTTATATTTTTGATATTTATTTTATATATTTAAATGCCATTTAACAAAGAAAAATCAACCCAAAAAAATGAGTTCGCGTGTCACCTCTGACACGCGTGTCATAGGTTCGCCATCAATGCTCTAGAGTCTCTTTTATGAGGGCACTAATCCCATTTAGGAGGGCTCCTCCATCATGACCTAATCACCTCCCAAAGGTCCTACCTCCTAATACCATTACATTGGGGTTAGGATATCAATATATGAATTGGAGGGAGGGGTCCTAAACATTCAGTCCATCAACTTAGATAAATACTCCAAATTCTACATTATTAATTTATTCCATTGGGTTATGCATTGCCTTCTTTCAAGGTGCCTCTTAAAATGTAAGCCACCTTAGTAATAACAATACATTCAGGCTGTGGGTCCTTAGTTATTTAATTTTGTTAGTTTATTTAAAATACGTGGTATTGTCTCATGGTTCAAAGCTGTGAGTGACAGATAACCCAGCCTCCTGGTAATAGTGGGTGCCTAAAAAAGGAGACTAGAAATAGAGAGGGATGGAACAGGAAGATTGTGATTTGGGATAAATGTGGATTCCCAATATCAAAATCATTTATTAACACAAAAAGTATTGTCATTGCAATAAGCCATTTTATTATGAATCTTTACACCGACCCATCAAATAGGAATGAATAGTCTAATTATACAGAATAAGAAGCCAACACTCCGGAGCCAGGGATCAAACCTCCCACCCATGTACATGCCCTTTACTGGGAATTGAACTTGTGACCCTTCTGTGCATAGGCCGACACTCTAATCACTGAGCAACACTGACCAGGGCCATAATGTCTTTTCTTTTTAATAGGTTTTGAATCGGGATTTAAACAAGACCCATACCTTGCATTTGGTTGTTATGCCTCTTGAATCTTTGAAAATAAAATATTTTCCCTTCCCTTTCCTTTTTTATTTTTCCCCTCCATGCATTGAAGTTGTGGAAGAGACCACTATAGACGTGTTTTAAATTGAAAAGCTTGTTTCCCCTTCTCCCCCCTCCCCACTGACATTCTCCTTGACTCTTCAGACCATGAAGGTCAGGCACTGGGGCTCTGAGTCAGGTTTTGAAGAAGTTAGTGGAATTCCTCCAAGGTGGTGGAGAGGTGACGGTCTGTCAAATATTTGGAAGTAGTACATGTGTTACTTATAAATCTCTTGAGGGGGAGGTAGGGGTAGGGTGAGAAGGACACATTCATACCCTTAGCAAAGCGTACCCTTTGCAATACAGGGCCAGCTAGGAGTGGGATGCTGTGGGGTGGGACTTAATTTTTCAAATCCACCACTGTATCATATCCCTAGAACCCTGAACAAAGCCTCACTCAACGGGAGTGCTCAGTATTTGTTGGATGAATGAATGAGTGAACGAATCACCTCCCTGACCCAGATGCTTCTTTTGTATGGGATGGAGAATACCACCTCCCTGCAGTGTTTGAAGGACTCATTCATTCAAGGGTGTTAGCTCTCTTGTCTTTTGAAAGTGAACTCCCTTTGACATTAGTGAATTTTACATATTCTAGATTTTTCTGAGACTGTCTGGGTGACTAATGTCCTGCCTGCATCATTGTTCTTATAAGTACAATAGTGTCTACAAATTTTTGGCTAAAAAAAAAAATACGGTTATCCCTCTGAGCCTTAGATTGCTCATGTGTAAAATGAGAATAATAATATTATCAATGTTGTAGGGCTGTTGAGAAGATTTACTGAGATGTACATAAGACATCCAGGGTTTGGCATACAATGGGCATTCAATAAATATTTATGGCACAAATGGTTGATAGGTGGGCATGTAAACAAAGGCAAAATGCACTCAAATAAATGTTCTTTAATCCAGTTGACCTTTATGTGTGAAGCTACTGGCAAATTGTTCTTGTGCTTGTTTGAAAATTCAATTTGTCTGTGCTACTTAATTTGGTCAACCACTCTTGGTGAATCTGATTAATTAATGTGGATTTACAATCTTGGTGGCCTTGGATGACTTTTTGAAGGCCTGGAAGTTGCTGATTAGGTAAAAACAAACTCAGGATTCCTGGATGCTTGCTGTTAAGAAGGAGGGAATTGATGCTTGCTGATTTTGATTATTCTCATGTTCTAAAGGGAAAATATGCCACATTTAGCACCTCTGTCCTGTAAATGTGTTATTTTTGTCCTACTTGACTATCCAAATTCCATACCAAGATATGTTTTAAAAACACTAAAGTTTATGAAAGAATAAAGCTCCTTCTTGGTAAAATGCCAAGCATATGTTGAAAGACCCAAAGTAAATCATTCAGGTCTCCATACCCTCCTCCCACCACCTAAACCTGTGTTTTAATCCCAAAGTGCCACTTGTGACCTTGGAATGTTACCATTTTTCTGATTGTATTCTTGCTTTGGCCTGGGAACTTTAACTTTTGAACTTTTCAGTTGTGCCTCAATGCCTTGATGCACATGAACTCTGTAGATAGCCATCTGAACAATTCAGGAAAGAATATTCCATTATCCAGACCACTGGGCACCTGGAAGATTACCATCTCAGACCAATCCAGAGGCTAAAAATGTAGGACTGATTCTTCTCAAGAATGTACTTTTCACTATAAAACTCTCAAGGTTTTCTTTCTTGTTTGGAACACTGTGGTTATGGCCTCATTGTGTTTCTGGTTTGCAAACCCTAAGATACTTGAATAAATATTTGTCATTTATCTCTAGCCAAAGCCTTCTGACTTCTTTTGAGCTTATTTGACAAAACACTTCTTTAATTATTATTAGTAATAAGAATAGCTAACATGTATTGGGTACTGTGATAAGCACAGCACCTACATCATCTCAGTTCTCTCAATGATCTTGTAAATTATGTCCTACAGTTATTCCCATTCGATAGTCCAAAAAAGTAAGGCTTAGAGAAATTATAATTCCCCAAAGTCATGCTGCCCCCATTAGGCTACCATTCTTATTTAAATATTGCACAATAACATAAACTTCTTCCTTGTCTTCATGTACAACCATTCGGTGTATGAGAGTTTATTGCGGTATTTTGCAATTTTTCTAAGGTTTTTAATTTTTTTTAAATGTAAAGGTTAATTCAAAAATACACAAAAGAATCAAAGGCAATGACTCAAACAGATATTTCTACATCTATGTCCATAGCATTATTCATAATCACCAAATGGTGGGAACAATCTAACTGTTCATTGATGGTTGAATGGATATATAGAAGGTGGTCTATCCCTACAATAGAATATTATCCAGCCTTAAAATGGAAGAAAATTCTGACACATGCTACAATATGGATGAACTCTAAAGACATTATGCTGAGTGGAATAAACCAGAGGACAAACACTGTATGATTCCACTTACAGTCAAATTCATAAAGACAGAGAATAGAACAATAATTGCCAGGGGCTGGGAAGGAGGGGATACTGGGATTTATTGTTTAATGGATATAGAGTTTCAGGTTAGGATGATGAAAAGTTTTAGAGATAAATAGTGGTAATGGCTGCACAACAGTGTGAATGTATTTAATGCCACTGAACTGTACACTAAAAAGTGGTTAAAATGATAAATTTTATGTTATGTATATTTTATCACAATTAACAACAACAACAAAAAGAAAACAACAACAAAGACATTTGCCTTTAAAAGAACAAATTCAACCCTAGCTGGTTTGGCTCAGTGGATATAACGTCCACCTGTGGACCGAAGGGTCCCAGGTTCAATTCCGGTCAAGGGCACATGCCCAGGTTGTGGGCTTGATCCCCAGTAGGGGGTGGGCAGGAGGCAGCTGATCAATGATTCTCTGTCATCATTGATGTTTCTGTCTCTCTCTTTCTCTCCCTTCCTCTCTGAAATAAGTAAAAAAATATATAAAAATAAATAAATAAAATAACGAATTCATTCAACAAATACTTACTGAATAGTAGTATGTACCAGACACAGTGCTAGGCACCAGAGAGACAGTTACCAGCAAGGTAATTCCTTCTTCATAGAGCTAACCATTTACTAGGGTAGATAGACATTAAATAAATAATCATGGAAGTAAAAGTATAATTCAAAACTCAGACCATTAACATAAAACAATTTTGTCATCTGCTGTGTTAGATCTGAATGGCATTTCTCCCATGATTCTCCCTTCCCTTTTCTCTCTGAAATAAGTAAATAAATATATAAAAATAAATAAATAAAATCACGAATTCATTCAACAAATACTTACTGAATGGTAGTATGTACCAGACACAGTGCTAGGCACTAGAGAGATAGTTACCAGCAAGGTAATTCCTTCTTCATACAGCTAACCATTTGCTAGGGCACATAGACATTAAATAAATAATCCTGGAAGTAAAAGTATAATTCAAAAGTCAGACCATTAACATAAAACAATTTTGTCACCTGCTGTGTTAGATCTGAATGGCATTTCTCCCATGATTATGTTACTTTCAGGGTAACAAGGGATGTCTTTTTTTTGTTTATTATTCACAACAATACTGAGTGACATTCAGAAAAGTAGTCATATTATGTGCCTTCCTTGGTTAAAGCCTGTCGGTGAGGTCTTGTTACAATGGAAATAGAACCAAACCTGTCCACTGGTCTGCCAGGCCCTGGGGATCTGCCCAGCCATAGCTCAGATCTCATTTTCTGTCACTTCCTTCCTCCTTCTCAGAGGGAGGTCCAATGCCTCCTCATCCAAGAAGGCTTCTGGGAATGAGTGGTTATAGCTCTTCTGTCTCTACCCTCCTTACCCTGGGGAAGCCAGGGAAGAGAAGACCATACAAGAAGACATGCTCACTGGTGCTCCTGATGGTGTTCACCACAGAAAGATAAGGGAGAGGCCTTAGTAGTCACACAGGGTCCTGTGCTTCCAAGGGCCCCTGTACTTGGTTTCATGCTCTGCAGTCACCATCTTGAAATTCTTCTAAGTTTTGAACAAAGAGTCCCTCATTTTCATTTTGCACTGGACCTGTCATTATGTAGCCAGCCCTGGTCCTTATTCATGGCACGGTATGCTTTTAGCAGGCTATCCCTAGTTGTTTGAGTTTGCTGATGATAAACAATCTTGGAATTAATAAAATTATGGGAGGTGGCAGTGCCTGCTGGATGAAAGGGTTAATCAAGAAGCAGGGCTCTAACTCAGCAGGGGCTAACAAAAGAAAGCTCATTCTGCAAGCCTAAGCCTTGTACAAACATGCTCCCTTTGAGTGGTTATTTGACAGAATCCCTGAAGACCATAACTCCTGCACAGCCCCCAGGAAGGAGGACGTCTGGCGCCAGCAGAAGGACAAAGGGCAAGGCCGTAAAACTACAACCAGGGGGCACAATCCTGACACGTGTGTCAGCCTAAAGCCCTTTGACAGAATCCTGAAGACCATAACTCCTGCACAGCCCCCAGGAAGGAGGACGTCTGGCGCCAGCAGAAGGACAAAGGGCAAGGCCGTAAAACTACAACCAGGGGGCACAATCCTGACACGTGTGTCAGCCTAAAGCCCTTTGCAAGCTTTCCCTACTCGCAGAAAAAGCCTGCTCCCTCCCCATTCGACACTGATTTCTTTTTTGATCTCAGTCTACCTGCACCCAGGTGCCTTGAATAAATACCTTTTTGACAACACTGAGCCTTGAGTCGGTTCTGTGTGACCCTGGTCCAACCCCAAACTTTTCACTGAGTAATTATTGAAGTAACTAGAGGCCTGGTGCATGAAATTTGTGCACTGAAGGGGGGGTGTCTCTCAGCCCAGCCTGCACCCTCTCCAATCTGGTACAGCTCGGGGGACATCCTGCCGGAAGCCGGTCCATCCTTGCTGCTTGACACAGTCGCTGCAGG
>NW_005363642.1:1865619-1866308 GCF_000412655.1 Myotis brandtii
TTAAGCTACATAATCTTTACTCCCTGGAATGGAGATAAGAAACGCCCTAACCTTTGGAATAGAAATTGATAGGATTAAAATCAACTGGTATAAATACAGATGTAACAAGATAACAGAACACAGAACCTAGAGACAACCTAGCGAGAGAACATGGCAAAGGATCCTGGATAGAACCTGGCAGGAGAACCTCGCTATGCTGATCAACTGAACGCTGTTTCCATGTCATTCCTTCATCGCCGACTCCGTCCACACCTTTGGGGACCTCTGGACCTGCTGGGGTTGGACCCCAACAACATCCCTCTCACAATCTGGGACTGTTGGCTCCCAACTGCTTGCCTGCCTGCCGGCCTGATTGCCCCTAACCGCTTCTGCCTGCCAGCCTGGTCACCCCCTAACCACTCCCTTGCCAGCCTGATTGATGCCTAACTGCTCCCCTGCTGGCCCGATTGCCCCCAACTGCCCTCCCCTGCCAGCTCGGTTGCCCCCAACTGACCTCCCTTGCCATCCCAGTTGCCCCTACTGCCCTCCCCTGCCAGCCTGGTCACCCCTAACTGCCCTCCCCTGCTGGCCTGGTCGCCCACAACTGCCCTCCCCTGACGGCCATCTTGTGACCACATGAGGGCGGCTATCTTTGTTGGGGTCCAACCCCAGCAGGTCCAGGGGTCCCCAAAGGTGTGGACGGAGTCGGC
>NW_005363642.1:1866622-1884985 GCF_000412655.1 Myotis brandtii
ACCCCCTAACCCCTCCCCTGCTAGCCTGATCGATGCCTAACTGCTCCCCTGCTGGCCCAATTGCCCCCAACTGCCCTCCCCTGCCAGCTCGGTTGCCCCCAACTGCCCTCCCTTGCCAACCCAGTTGCCCCTACTGCCCTCCCCTGCCAGCCTGGTCACCCCTAACTGCCCTCCCCTGCTGGCCTGGTCGCCCACAACTGCCCTCCCCTGACGGCCATCTTGTGACCACATGGGGGCGGCTATCTTTTGACCACATGGGGGCAGCCATCTTGTGCAAGGGCGTGACGGTCAGTTTGCACATTACCTCTTTATTATATAGGATGGAAAAGTCGTATCACTGAGAGAGTCCTGCCTGTATCACTTAGAGGCCATGCATGGACATCTGGGCCAGCATTTGTCTAATGCACAAAGAAAAGCATGAGGAGTTACACTGGCAAACTTTGGGTAAGAGTTTGTTATGGATCGAATGTATGTGTACCCCTAAATCATATGTTGATGACCTAACCCCAGTGTGGCTGTATTTGGAGTAGCAAAGTAATTTCGGTTACACACACGTATAAAGAAGAAGTCATATGAGCACACAGTGAGATGGTGACCTCCTACACACCAAAAGAAGAGGCCTCAGCATGACACCCACCTCTCTGGCACCTTGATCTTGGACTTCCCAGCTTTCAGAAATGTGAGGAAGTGTGCTTTGTAAAAAATATATTTCTTGCTTTTCTGGTGTCGGTGCCGCGTGGTGAGGATCTCTGGTGCACGCCCGCAGTCATGCCGTCCAAGGGTCCTCTGCAGTCTGTGCAGGTCTTCGGACGCAAGAAGACGGCCACAGCCGTGGCGCACTGCAAACGGGGCAACGGCCTCATAAAGGTGAATGGACGGACCCTGGAGATGATCGAGCCGCGGATGCTTCAATACAAGCTGCTGGAACCTGTTCTGCTTCTTGGGAAGGAGCGGTTTGCTGGCGTGGACATCCGAGTCCGTGTGAAGGGTGGTGGTCATGTGGCCCAGATTTATGCAATCCGTCAGTCCATTTCCAAAGCCCTGGTGGCCTATTACCAGAAATATGTGGATAAAGCTTCCAAGAAGGAGATCAAAGACATCCTTATCCAGTATGACTGGACCCTGCTGGTAGCTGATCCCCATCGCTGTGAATCCAAAAAGTTTGGTGGTCCTGGTGCCCGTGCTCGCTACCAGAAATCTTACCGATAAGCTCATCTGGGTTCACCTTTATAATAAACAATGGTCATGAGGTATATATATAATAGAAACATCAATGATGAGAGAGAATCATTGATCGGCTGCCTCCTGCACGCCCCCTACTGAGGATTTGAGCCCACACCGGGCATGTGCCCTTGGCCAGAATCGAACCTGGGACCCTTCAGTCTGCAGGCTGACGCTCTATCCACTGAGCCAAACTGGCTGGGGCAAGTGTGTTGTTTTTAAGCCACCCAGTCTGTGGTATTTTGTCGTGGTACCCAGAGCTGATGAGAACCTCTGGATCTCGTGGGACTGATTTGACAGTCTTGTCCTTGTGTAATGTCACCTCCCCTTGACTGCATTATGTAAGCTAGCTCTTTCCTTCCCAGTCACTCTCCATCCTCCCATCTTGCTTTGTTTTTCTTTATACCATGTATCTCTCTCTGATATCATATTAGATGTTGTACTCATTTCCTAGGGCTGCTGTAGGGAAGCAGCACAAACTGGGTGGTGTAAACAACAGAAATGTATTCTCTCACAGTTGTGGAGGCCAGAGGTCTGAAATCAAGGTGTTGGCAGGGCAATGTTCCCTCTGAAGGCTCTAGAGTGGAGCCTGCCTTGCCTCTTCTAGCTACTGGTGGTTGCAAGCGATCCATGACCTTCCTTGGCTTGTAGCCGCATCGCCTCAGTTTCCGCCTCTATCTTCACATGGCCTTCTCACATGTGACTGTGTCCAAATTTCCCTCCTCTTATAAGGACACCAATCATTGAGTTTAGGGCCCACCCTAACCCAGCATGACCTTGAAGAGAACCAAAGTTTTGGTGTCCTGAAGCTGCCTTTTTGGGATATTGATTTTCAGCTGTTTATTAAGAAATGAAAGACTCAGAAAACATGTTTCCTGCCCAAGAGATTCAAACAGAGAAACTTGCTTCAGGGAGGGTATGTTAGAATGTGACTTTAGCCTAATTTGAATTAAATATGGTGAACAAAAGGGCTTCAGGCAGAGAAGCCTGTTAGCTGGATACCTCCTGTGTATATTCCATTGTTTCTGATTTGCCTAGCAAGGATATTCCTGCCATGTGTCTTCTGTTCTTCCTCAATTCAACTATCTGTAACTCATCCATTCTCATTTCTGAAATCTAATATACCACTTCCTCCTTTCTCCTTTGTCCAAAATGTCTTATATATGCAATGTTGCCTCACTGTCTTTGGAATTTTCATGCATATGTGCATTCCCCATGCGCATGAAATTTGATCTTCTTCTGTTAATTTGCTTCTGTTAATTTGATTATTAGCCCAGCTAGAAGTCTTAGAAGATGAGAGAAAAGGTATTAATGTATTTATTTTTAACCCCCACAACCTCATCTTAACTTGATGATATAAGCAAAGATCTTATTTCGAAGTAAGGTCACATTGACAGGCACTGGGCATTAGGACTTGAACTGTTGTAATTAGTTATTAATAATAGGAAAGGAGCAAAGGGAAGACCAGACATTATAGGCATGCCATTTGGGCAGCTTCATCGGGAAGCTGCGGAAGCTGCGACTTCACACTCCCCAGGGAGCCACAGGCCTATTCCATGCAAAACACTGGGGGAAGGGGAGTGGACAAAGGGGAGATAGACACATGCCCAGTAAAGTTGGGGTGACATAGGGAAAGTACTTACTTGTCAGTCACACCTGGGAACAGAGATCATTGGCCAGAATGGGTGTGACTACCGAAAGAACAAAAAATTGGGGATATATAATCTCCTAAACAAAGGAGTCCCTTCTCTTGTTGCGGCTCCTCTCTCTTGGCTTCTTGGCTTGTGACTCTTGGCTCATGGGGCTCTTTTGCTTCTGCTTCTTTGCATTCATCCGTGTGGCCCATGGCCATGTGGACCCCACGGCCATGTGGACCCCACATGCAATGGACTGAGGGACTCAGCTGGAACACAAACTAAATTAGCCTGATGCTGTATGCGCCATGCCCTAACATGGAACAGAAACTCTGGATACTGGCTCTGATTTTAGCCCGAGTTTCACTTCTTCTATGACGAGGCAAAGGGAAACAGGACTTTGAAAACTCAGGGATTTAATTCCATGCAAACGATAATCACTCCTTCTCCCGTGCAAGTGTCAGAAAATTCATTTTCTCGGGATATCGCAAGAATTCCACTCCCACTAGCTACCGGGGGAGACAAGCACCTCTCCTATCCTGTAACAGGGGGACATAGTTCTACCCGTTGCAGATATTCGTTCTCTTTGTTTATTTTTTACCTTCCTACTCCTCACTAGAAAATATTAGCTTCCATGGAGACAGGCCTGGTCCTCTAATTTCCCTGCTTCTAGCCCCCTTGCCATGAGCAGTGCTTGCTACACAAAACAGTTGCTCAAAAACATATTGTTGAATTAATAGATGAGTTTAAAACGCTGATGCAAATATTCAGATGAGCGTTCTGGCATTGACACGGACCCAGCTGCACTCTCACTTCTTTAGTTTGGGATGAGCGCCCTAGAAAACAGCAGCGACCTTGTAAAAGCCCTGGAAGAAATATGCTCTACCTGGGGATTTTTGAAAATTTTCAACCAGAACAAGAAAGAGCTTGTCGCAGTTGATGCATTATTAGTCTTTCAAGAGCAAGCAACAGTCTCAGATATTTTGTGTTTGAATATGACAAAATGTGCCAAAAAGAAGTGAAACCCACACAGAGGTTTAATGTCTTCACTTGATCTGTATTAACCTAAGAAAAATATTTAAAAACTTTGTACATGTCACATTCTCATTGACAGGAAGGATAGCAGAAGTGTTACTATTAATACAATTTTTGTAAGTCTTGGCCTCACTGCTGAGCCCCCCCACCCATATTTAGGTTTGATTATCAGGTTTTTGCCCCACCCCCACCCCCCGAATTAGATTCTTGGTATTACGCCTCAGAATTATTATCACTCTGCTGACCTGCCAGTCTCATCAATAAGCCTGATGTAGCTCAGAACAGAGAAACAGCTATTTAATTGGTTTTCAAGTAGCAGAACCTTAAGTTCAATTACATTTGCTACATCTCCAGCTCTTGTGAGGATATTTGACTAAAAAAAAATATTTTCTGGGGAGCGTTGTATGAATTTACCTTAAACTATGTAGGTCAGCAAGACCTGGAGATTTTGGAAAGTGAGACTAGGTTTAGAACCCCCACTGTGACCTTTGCTAGCTGTTATGGCCTCGGCCAAGACACTAGATCACTCTGAACCTCGGTTTCTTCATCTGTAAAATGTAGAAGTTTAATCTTCTCTTCAGAGTCAACTTTTCAGGTTAAATGAGATACTACAGGTGACATTTCTAGTCCAGTGTTTATAAAGAGATCAAGTAATTTTTGAGGGGTGTGGAAGCAAGGTTGATATGATACGATTTTGAATGTCTTTTGGAATTGATTCATTAAAACTTTTCAAGTTGGGCCGGCATACCAGAAGGTTTTTGTTGGTTTTAAACCTTTTTGGCAAAACAAGGAGCATGCAAGAAGGCAATAAAAGATAGATGTGGTTACCTACCTCATATTTCTAAATGATAACTATATCTTGCCTTCAATGTCATTTCTGGTGTGAGAGGGTAGGAGTTAAGCACCAGAGGGAATCTAAGATGTCTTGGGCATATATACAGACTCTTTTTCCTCATACCTTTTATATTTCTATCAGGTAATTAACTCCAGAATCACCGGTGTAAATGGATAACTGAAGTGCATGGCAAACTTTTGTTAAAAATAAAAATAGCATTGGTGATTACGACAAATTACTGAAGATATGGAGTGTAGTGTTAAAACTATGGTCCAAATGCCAGCTCCTGCCCTTTGTGGCTGTGTGCTCTGGGCCCAGTTACTTTATCTCTCTGAGCTGCAACAGGCTGTTGAGTGAACTCAAAAAGACTCTCAAGTCTTTGGCTAGAAATAAAAGACAAAGATTTATTTATGGGTCTTAGAGTTTGCAAACTGGAAACATAGCTAGGGATAAACCCAGTAATGTTCTGAGGAACTGAGGAAAAGCATTTGTTTTCATAATGTAACTGAAGCACAAGAGAGAATGGAGCTCTGCATTCTTAGCTACTTGACTGGTTTATTAGGATGAGTTCATTAATATCAATAATTATGATGAAGTTCATCAAGTGGGCGTTGGCAGTCTGGTTACGTGAAGGTTTTCTTTGAGGAGGCCGTGGGCTTGACTGGAATTCAGGCATCAGAGCATACGGTTCTGATGAGAATCTGGGTAATGTCTAATGCAGGACTGGAGACTGACAGAAAGGTTTAAATGGCAAAGATATATATTTAGTGTTTTCCTCAAGCTTTGAGTTCTAGTAATGACTTAGTAGTGTGTAGCCGGTCAAGTGGAATGAGAAGTTAACAAGAAGAGGACGTTTTGCCTAGAACAGGCGGGGGCCTGCAAGCGGGCCACGCCAGAACAAAGCCTTGCAAGCAAGATTTATTGTTCCGAGGCAGAATTTTCTTGGGTGATAAATAGTTCACAAGGGCATGGAAAGTACAAGGGAGGGTACACAGCTGCAGGTTGAAGGGCTCTTTGAACAATATAGGAAATTAATAGTTTAATGTATAACTTAACTCAGATGATCTCATAGGCATGCCTGTTAATCACTGTCACTTGCTGTACTCCCCAATAAAAGCCATGAGAACTTTGGAGGTTTTGCTACTTGCCTGAGCGAGCAGTAGCCCTCTGCTTCTCTAAAACTCATCCTGCTTGCCGATCTCATCTCTGCGTCACCGATCACCTGCAGACCACCTGCAGTAGTGAGGCTGGGAAGGGACCCTAGTTGCACTCTTTCCTTAGGGCTCATCTATAAAATGCAAATGATACTAGGATCCACCTCTTAGGATTGCTAGGAGGATTAGACAGGCTTGCCCATGGGAGGTGGCTGGAGCACAGTGCAGAGATCAGCTCTTGTTTGAACTAAGGTTCTCCCTTTTTCTGTTGCAAAGTATTTTGTGCCTCTAAGCATGTTTACCACAGTGGCTTATTCTGCTTCCTATTCATGCAGAGGGAAATGTTAGATGCATTAGCCTAAACACCTGCTTGAAAAATCAGAACCTGGAGCTGAGTTTGCAACAGGCGGTTGTCTTGACTTGCTCTTAGCGCCATTGGACAGGATTGCCATTGAACAGAACAATTTGGGAAACATTTCGTCGTTTGGGTGTAGGCGCTAAGGCCTTTGCAGTGACTGATGCTTGTTCAGATGTGTGGGGTGAGGTCAGTACCACCACTATGGGTGATGTTAGCATCACCACATCACAGCACGCACAGAGATTGCCACAGTTCTTTAAAAAAAAAAATTGAGACCTTTTTTAAAAAAATATATATATTTTTTTACAGAGAGGAAGGAAGAGGGATAGAGAGTTAGAAACATCGATTAGCTGCCTCCTGCACACCCTCTACTGGGGATGTGCCCGCAACCAAGGTACATGCCCTTGACCGGACTTGAACCTGGGACCCTTCAGTCCGCAGGCCAATGCTCTATCCACTGAGCCAAACCGGTTAGGGCAAAAATTGAGCCCTTTTGTCAAGAGTCCCTAAGACTGTATTTTCTTTTCTCTCCAGGCTCATTTTGGAGCTAAACTGACATGTTTTCAATTAATTGTACATGAAGATGAAGTCACTGAACCATAGCAGTCAGAAGTGTGCACGGTGGGCATTCCTGCCTTCGCAGTCACTCACAGTTGCTTTGCCATCCCAGGGAGGGGCTATGTTTTCCAATGTGTGTCTGCGGCTCTACTCCTAGGGGATAGCCATGGTGCAGAGGTCCAAAAAGTTTGGGAAACACTGGGTTAAACACAGCCAAACTGGATTCTTTAATTAACAAGTTCATTCATATGGATATTCATTTCCCTTAATCATTGATCACATGCTTATTGACTTCCCCTTTGTTCAGCTTTGTTCAAGGAATGGGGATATGACAGTGAGACAGACGTGATCACTGATTTCCTAGAGCTTAAATTCTAGTAATGATGACTGCAGGATTTCCCAGAGCCTCTATTAACCAAACATGCCTGATTTGCTCAAAAAGAAATGAAATATCCTGTATTTCCTGGCCTGAAAACCTTCTTTAGGATAAATACCTTTTGACTGAGCATTCCTTGGAACACACCTTTAGGAAATTCTTGGGTTGAGGGTATAGTTGCTGCATTTTGGGCACCATAACGACCCCCAAACTTTTGGTGTACTCAGAGATGATGAGAAAATGCCAGCAGTACCAGGATCACAGCCCATTCTCATTCCAATCTACTGACCTTTTGGCAAGCATGCGCAAGACCATCCCAGATGCCAGTGGAAGTGCTGCAGACGTGAGTAAGAAAATAACATTAGAAGCAGCAGTAGCTGACATTTGTTAATAAGCACTTAAGGTATGGCCAGCCTTTGGCTAAGTGCTCGTTTCCTTAAAATGTAATGCCAATCATAGCTGCCATTCACTGAGTATGCACTTCACATGGATCATTGTATTTAATTTTTACATAGACTCTGTGAGATCAATACTTTATTATCCCTACTCGGTAGCTGAGGAAACAAAGGCATAGAGAGGTGAAGCAGTCTGCTCAGGACACCCAGCTGGGAAGTGGCAGAGCTGAGATTGGGTAGAACCCTCCATTCTATTACTTTAATTCTGACATTCTCAACCAAGGGTGATTTTGTCCCTAAGTGACAGTTGGCAACATCTGGAGACAGTTTTCTTGTCACTAGTTGTGATGGGGTTGCTCTTGGCATCTAGTGGGTGGAGGCCAGGGATGCTGCTAAACATCCTAGTGCTCAGGACAGCTCCCGACAACAGAGAATTATCAGTCCAAAACGTCATTAGTACTGAGGTTGAGAAACCTGCTTTAGCCAATACGTTATATACTAGTAAGTGTTAGTTCCACTTGAGTACCTTACAGTTTAGCAAGGAGATGTGGCAAGTGCACAGACTAATTTTAATCCAAGCCAAGAGACGCTATAGAAAGGAGTAAATCGCCATTATGGCCCTAATTCAGGCCTTTTTATTTCTTTATAAACTCTTTATTGCCACCACCTCTTAGTGCTAACTCCACTCGGAGCCATTTCTCGGCCAAGGGGAGCTACTCCAACCAGTCCCCTACTTGATCTCTGCGGCCTCCTAGTGACTTCAGGAGGAACTCCAGCCTCCTAGAGACCCTGCAAAGTCCTTCCCAGTCTGACCCTCTCCTGCCCCAATTCCAAACCCAGCTACCCCCCCACCCCCGCCATCTTCCCTACTTACTACCCTGTCCTTGCTGGGGCCTCTGATGCTGGCTGCCCTCTGTCTGGAACCCACCCTGCTCTTTTGCTTTGCAAACTAGACTCATCCTTTAAAATGTTTCCCAAAGATCCTCCTTAACTCTACGCTTTCCTGATTTTCCCAGAAAGGCTGAATTGCAGGGCTGTGTTTTTAGCTCCTTGGATATAGCTCTAGGGTTCATGGTCATGGTATAACTTGCTGATTTATATGTCTCCTGTCCATCTCTCTGTTTGTCTGTCTCTTGCTCTATGGCTTCTAAGCCTGACTATTAAATGTCCTGGAGGGTGTGTTAAAAAAATACAGCCTTCATGCCCTAGCCAGTTTGACTCAGTGGATAGAGTGTCTGTCTGCGGACTGAAGGGTCTGGTCAAAGGCACATACCTCGGTTGCAAGCTCGCTCCCTGGCCCTGGTTGTGGCATATGCTGGAGGCAACCAATTGATGTGTCTCTCTCACATCGATGTTTCTCTCTCTTGGTGTCTCTGTTTGTCTTCCACTCTCGTTAAAAACCAATGGAAAAATATCCTCAGGTGAGGATTAACAAAAAAACAAAGAAAAAAACATACAGCCTTCACCAATGCATTTTGACACAGTAGATCTAAGATTGATAGGGGTACAAGGGTAGAATAAAAATACATTTTTTTTCTCTTCTTTTCCTTTCTCTTCCCTCCCCCTCCCTCCCCTTTACTAACACAATGTGTAATTAATCAAATGTACACACTTAACCTTCTGTTCTGGCTAAGCCTTTGTTGCAGGTCTCATTGACCAGGCAAGAACAAAGAGCTAACCCAGCCCTGACCTTACAGCCTGGCCACCAGGAATGCGGAGGCTGATTGTTAGGTCTCAGAAACACCCGGATGACACCCACCAGGTCACCTCTTGACAGGTTCCAGAACCCTGACCATCCTCTTCCAGGGACCAGCAACGAAGACACCACAAGACCCAAGACCCCCACAGGGACCGCACATCACCAGAACCCGCTGTGTGCTCCCTACCCTCATTCCCTTCCCTGTCTCTGCCCTCCATGTAAGCTTACTCCTAACAAGCTTAGGGGAAGGTGGATGTTAGGGCTTTTACCTATCACCTTCCCAGTTTTCCAGCATCTGATATTATTAAATGCAAATTTATAATCTAATCCCTGTCTTTGCTTTTTGGCTGGGTGGTGACAGCAGCACAGGTTCTCTCAGGACGAGGCTCAGGAATTTACATATTTTTACATTCTCAGAGGGTTCTGAAGTGCCCTAAAGTCTGACAACCACTTCATGTGTTTGCTCTTTGTTGTTATTCAGATTTTGGCTCAGATGTCACCTCCTCAGGGAGGCCTTCCCTGACCACTCCTCAGGCCCTTGACAGTCTCTTCCGGATTAGTTTGTTATTTTTAAGCAGAGCACTTCCCATCTTTTGACTTGTTTCTTGTTTATATAAATAATTACTATGGAAACAGTATAATATAGTGGTTAAGAGCATAGATTCTAAGGTCTGGATTAGAGTTTTGGTATACAAGGTTACTAGCTGAGTGATTTGGTCAAATTATTAAATTGTTCCAAGTATCACTTTCCTCCTCTATAAAATGGTGATAGTAACACCTATAGCATAAGGTTGATGTGAGGATTAAATCAGTAAGATATGAGAAGTGCTTAGGAGAGTTCCTGGAAGCTAGTCAGCCCTTCATACACACTAGGGGTTATTATTATTTACTAGAGGCCCGATGCACAAAATTCGTGTAAGAGTAGGCCTTCCTTCCCCCGGATGCCAGCACTGGCTCCCCTCTGACACCCAGGACCCGGACTTCCCTTGCAG
Organism: Myotis brandtii; assembly: GCF_000412655.1. Lineage (NCBI taxonomy): Eukaryota > Metazoa > Chordata > Mammalia > Chiroptera > Vespertilionidae > Myotis > Myotis brandtii. Next base: position 1,876,880 of record NW_005363642.1, read on the forward strand.
CCCCGGCTTCATCTGGAAGGTCATCCGGAAGGACACCCAGAAGGATGTCCAGTCTAATTAGCATATTACGCTTTTATCATTATAGATTTGTCTGTTTCTCCCACTAAAATGTAAGCCACAAGGGCAGTTATTGTCACTGCTGTACTCTCAACCCCTAGAACAATGCCTGGCACACAGTAGGAGCTCAGTCAATATTTACTGAATGGATGGATGGATGGGTCAATGGAAAGATGAAAGGATGGACCTCTGCACCAGGGGACTGTGACTGATTCATCTCTTTATGCTGAGCACCTGGCATGGGGCTGGCCCAGAGCAAGTGTTCAGCAAATATTTGTTGAATGAATGAGTGAATTCATGAGTGAGAATTGAGTAGAAGTACACTAGGGATTTTTTGGAACTCACAATGGCTGGCGATTGATCTGTAAAGAATTCTTGATAGACATATTTTTGAAAAAGCTCATAGAGGATCTGAATGCAGGAGCACAGAGGGCATTCCAAGCAAAGGCCCAGCAGTTTGAGCGAAGGCCTAGAAATGTGGGATGTGTTGTGAACAGAGAGTGGACAGTCCAGTTTGGCTGAAGCTAAGATGCAGGGGAGCTGTCCGGGGAGCATAGCCAGTTTGGCTCAGTGAATAGAGTGTCGGCCTGCGAAATGAAGGGTCCTGGGCATGTACCTCGGTTGTAGGCTCGATCGCCGTGTGGGAGCAACCAATCGATGTGTCTTTCTCACATTGATGCTTCTCTCTCTCTCTGTCTCTCCCCCTCCACTCTCTCTAAAAATCAATGGACAAATGTCCTGAGAGCATAGTGATTAAGTACCAAACTCTGGGATTGGTCACTCTGCTTTTCGACCCTAACTGTTGGCTGGAGGTAAGTAATCATATTTCTGAGTTTCTGTTTCCTCACCTCAGAGGCTTGTCATATGGATTAAATATAATATAGATAATGTGCTTGTCACATTATATTAATTAACTCATCAAATATATATCCAGTACCTGTGATGTGCTAGCCAGGCTCTGTCAGAGTTCTAAGGAGGCATGCAGCCCCACCTGGCACAAGGTGGAACTCAGCACAATTTTCTATCATTACTGCTATTACTCTCACCATCGTGGTGTTACAGATAAGGCTGGAGAGGTGGTTTAAGCATGTATTACTGGGGGCTTGGAGTGCCAGGCTAAACAAAGCACTGGTCCAGGCTCTGTGGACTTCATAGGGATTCTGTGAGAGGGAGGGATGTGATCATGGTGAGTGTTCACACTGCACACACGGCAGGCTGGTGTAGGATGGTGGCAAGAGGGCTGGAGCCTAATGAGGGGCATTTCTGTGAAGAGGCTTTGCACCAGCTGGAAATGAGGACATGTGGGCTTGTGCTGGCCTGGAGGCTGTGTGCATGGAGCGTGGGGACACCTTGGTTGGAGGGGTCTGGGCACTGACTGGCTACAGGCATGCCTGAGACTAGTGAGTCAGAAATCACGCCGGGTTTGTAGCCTCAGCACCGAAGAGCTGATACTACTGTCCGAGTTAGAGACATCTGGGCAGAGCAGCTCTCCCAGGTCACCTAAGAGGAGACAGTGGACCGAGAGGAAGGTTGAGAGAGGAGAACCGGAGAGAATCCTTGCAAACACCTTTATTGAGGGCCTATGATGTGCTGTTTCATTCGTTTAAGAAATAGTCACCCTGGCTGGTGTGGCTAGGTGGTTAGAGCATTGGCTCACACACTGAAGTGTCTCAGGTTCAATTCCTGGTCTAGGGCATGTACCTGGGTTGCAGGTTCGATCCCTGGCCCCAGTTGGAGTGCATGAGAAAGGCAATCAATCGATGTGTCTCTCTCTCATATTAATGTTTCTCTCTCTTTCTCTCCCACCTTCCCCTTCCACTCTCTCTCTAAAAAAAAAAAAATCAACAGAAAAATATTCTCAGGTGAGGATTAACAAAAAAAAAAAGAAAGAAAGAAAAAGAAAAGAAAAGAAGTAGTCCTCCAGCAGGCCCTGCATGCAACCCCGACACTAAGTGTTGGGTTTGAAGTGACAAACTATACAGATGTGGTTCTTGCTTCGTGGAACGTCCCCTGTAGTGGAGGCAAAAGAGAAAAGAAATGGTCCAAACGTCTGATATCTATATATATAAAAGCCTAAGCGACTGTTACGGTGGTTAGGGGTGAGCAGGCAGGCAAGCGGTTAGGGGTGAGTGGCCCTGGATTTCGAGAGGGTGCAGGCTGGGCTGAGGGCCCCTCCGTGCATGAATTTTGTGCACCGGGCCTCTAGTAATTAATAATTAAGGTAGGTACTCAGCCTGCTGTATATGTAATTTCTAATGGCTCCCAACAAAGTGACAAACTATACAGATGTGGTTCTTGCTGCGTGGAACGTCCCCTGTAGTGGAGGCAAAAGAGAAAAGAAATGGTCCAAACGTCTGATATCTATATATATAAAAGCCTAAGCGACTGTTACGGTGGTTAGGGGTGAGCAGGCAGGCAAGCGGTTAGGGGTGAGTGGCCCTGGATTTCGAGAGGGTGCAGGCTGGGCTGAGGGCCCCTCCGTGCATGAATTTTGTGCACCGGGCCTCTAGTAATTAATAATTAAGGTAGGTACTCAGAAGGAAACCAAGATAAAGAACAAGTCCCAACTTGTCTTAGGTTGGGTGCCCAGAAGCAGAGTCTGAGATGGGGCTCCTGTGTGATTGGCTGAGGGGTGCTCTGGGAGGAGGACAATGAGGGCAGCCGGGGGCATGGGAGCTGCTGGGTGAAGAGGTGGCTTCAGGACAAGTCAGCTCTGGCGGGTCCCACTGGTGCTCTGGAGTGTGAACTGTGTCACAGACCCTGTCCTGCCTGGAGACAAGGGTGCTGTGGCTCCTTGTCCCCAACAGTCAGGCATTGGCCACAGGGAGGACATGACCTCCCAGGCACTTCCCTCAGCCCAGGACCATCCTCTGGACAAGGGTGTGGCAGTGAGCCAAGCACAGCCAATACCCGCAGTAGCCGTGAGACAGACCTAGTGGTCTGGTGACAGGGACCTGGGTAGGACACCAGCAGGTGGGACACCTGCTCCCCAGTGGTCAGGGAAGGCTTTTGAGGCGGCGGCATTGAAGCTGAGACCAGAAGGGCGTGGAGGGTCTGCTGAGAGAAAGCCTGTGCATGTGGCGGGTGGAGAGAAGGCAGGGTTCAGCATCCTGAGCAGAGGGAACAACACAATGGTCCTGATGCAGGAATGAACTTCTGTGGCTCAACATGAGGTCCGAGGATCACCGGGGCTGGATAAGCCATAGTGAGGGGTTTGGGTTGTAAGCTTAGGCTACAGACGGCCTTTGAAGAGGTTTTAGTGAGCAATAGGCAAGACCTAGTTTATGTTTCAGGATTATTCTGACGGCTGTGCAGAAAGTGGATTAGGGTGGGGGAAACAATGGAAATCCACCAGGCTCAACACTTTATAGCAGTGGCTCTCAACCTTCCTAATGCCACGACCCTTTAATACAGTTTCTCATGTTGTGGTGACCCCCCAACCATAAAATTATTTTCGTTGCTACTTCATAACTGTAATTTTGCTACTGTTATGGATCGTAATGTAGATATCTGATAGGCAGGATGTATTTTCATTGTTACAAACTGAACATAATTAAAGCATAGTGATTAATCACAAAAACAATATGTAATTATATATGTGTTTTCCGGTGGTCTTAGGCGACCCCTGTGAAAGGGTCATTTGACCCCCAAAGGGGTCTCGACCCACAGGTTGAGAACTGCTGCTTTATAGGATTTAATGCAAACCCCACAATTGATCTCCATTGAGGCCCAGAGAGGGTAAGCAAGCTGCCCAGAGACACACAGCTAGCAAATTGCCAGAGCTGGGATTTGATTCCAGGCAATGTTGATGCAAAGTCTTCTCCCATAGGGAGCATACTTTCTCCTAGGGGCTGCCTTGTTTTCCATCATGTCCCAGAGATGCTCAGCTCAGGGTAGGAGCTCAATAAATGTGTTGAGGGGAAGAATGTAGAAGCGAGTGAATCTGAACAGGAACAGAAGAACAGTTGGGAGCATGCTAGGTCAGAGAAGCTGAGGGAGGAGGGAGTTAGAATAAGGTGGTAGTAGGCTGGTGGTCATCAAAATTGAATTTCCCAGGAGACACACGGGCCCTGGAAAAGATGCTGGACTTGGAGGGTGGAAGTCATTAGGACCCGGGCTCCGGCAGGATCATGTGCCACTGGGAGGAACCAGACTGCAGTGGGTTAAGGGGTGAGGGGGCGGTGAAACTTGCTCTCCTGATTCCGCTGTGGCAGCCGGGGCTCTCCACCCACAAGTGAGGGCTTGACAGGCGGCAGGAACGCGTGCGCCCACATGTGCCACACACATGCAGGTGGGAGGAGGGGGAGGGGGCAGGGGAGGACAGAGGCCGGGGTGGGCTTCGGGAGCGCGCAGCCTAAAACAGAGAACAGAGTGGTGTGGGCTGCCTCAGAGTGGCGTGGGCTGCCACATCCACGCCGGCTTGTGTGGTGGGAGTGGAACAGCGTGGAAAGCGCTCTCGTGGGGGCTGGGATGCTTCTCTTTGGAGATGACAGTGAGCAAAAGTAAGTGAAGGGGGAGAGAAAATGGTTAGCAGGGCAAAGAAGCCAGTGTGGTGGGATTTTCCATGAGGCGATTAGTAGCAGTAGTAACGCACAACAGCTACTGCTTATTGAGGGCCTACTATGTGCCAAGTGTGCTTAATCTTCCTGATCATTTCAGCCGTAAGAGGAACATATTAATAGTATTATCCTCATGTTGTAGATGGGGGGACTGAGGCCCAAGTGAAGTCACTTCACCAAGTCAGTTTATAGTAGAGCTGAGTTGGAATCTGGGATAAGCAGGCTCGAAGCTCACATCCCTAGCCCCTACCCTCTTTTCGGTACTTCTGGCTTCACCAAAACTTCCTCGATAAAGTGCAACCACCTTCCTAGGACAGCGACTCAGTCACTGCCGAGTGACTTGGGGTTCTTCTGAGCCCACGTGGCTCCATTTCCTCTTCTGCAAATTGGGAATATGGAGAAACTTACTCTGGGAAGGTTAACGTGAGAAGCAACTAGATAATGGCAATGCATTCATGCTTTCATTCATTCAGTGGCAGATGTTTGTTGAGCACCTGCTGTGCGCCAGGTGATATGCTAGTTGCTGGGAATACAATCAGGACTTAGATTAAGTGCGTGATCTAATGGGACTCAAATCCAATGGAGGAAGATGGATAACAAGTGAGTCAATAAACTGACTAGATCTGAATCAGAATAGGTGTTACAAAGAAAAATAACGCAAGGGCAAGAAACACCAATCAGAAAGGATATATGCACCCATATGTTCATAGCAGCACAATTCACCATAGCTAAGATCTGGAAACAGCCTAAGTGCCCATCAGTAGATGAATGGATTAGAAAACTGTGGCACATCTACACGATGGAATACTATGCTGCTGTAAAAAAGAAGGAACTCTTACCATTTGCAACGGCATGGATGGAACTGGAGAGCATTATGCTAAGTGAAATAAGCCAGTCAATGAAGGAAAAATACCACATGATCTCACTCATTCATGGATAATAGAGACCATTATAAACTTTTGAACAATAATAGATACAGAGGCAGAGCTGCCTCAAACTGATTGTCAAACTGCAGTGGGAAGGCCGGGGAGGGTGGGGGGGCAGGAGGGAGGGGGGTAAGAGATCAACCGAAGGACTTGTATGCATGCATATAAGCATAACCAATGGACATAAGACAGTGGGGGGTAGGGGGGGCCAGGGGATTGTCAAGGGCGGGGGAAAAAAAAAAGGACACATATGTAATACCCTTTGTAATACTTTAAGCAATAAAAAAGAAAAAAAAGAGAGAGAGAGAGAGAGAAAGCATGTTGGCCAGGGGCCTTTGTGATCTGGGGAGCAAATAGCAGTGGTTATCACAATGCTCTCTCTTCTGCCCCAAACCGAAGACCCCAGAAACCTCAGCCCAGAGATGTTGGATCCTGGGGAATCCAATCCAAAGCTGGACGCCTAATGTGGGGATTTGGGAAAAGACTACCTGCCCTTCTGTTGGCTATATTATCCTTAGCGTGAAGAAATACAAGCTCAGAGAGGTAGGTCACCTGCTTAAAGTCACAGAGCTAATCCATGATGAGGCCGGGATTTGAACCTGGACAGTTGGATTCTGGGACCTGGAACCTTCACCAATAGGCTGGTGGGGAGAACAGAAACTTCAGGTTAAAATGCCAGCACCAGCCCTGGGAAGAAGAATGCCTGGGGCTATTCATAGCTGTTGCATGAATTCCAGTGTGTGAAGGGCTCTGAGTAACTATTCAGGGGTGTGGGACCTGAGGATCAGAGAGATGTCCCTGCCCAAGGTCGCACGACTAGGCAGCCAGGGAGCTGGGTTAGGAGCCTGAGGACAGATGTCTAGAGGGTATGACACTGCCTCCAGCCTGAGGCTCATTTCAGGTGGCACCTGTCAGCTGACCATCCTGGCGCTGTCAGCCACTCTGTCTGTATAGAGCAGCCGGTCTTTATGGGCATGGACATTCCTATGCCCTTTACTTAGGCAAAACTCAGTCCAGAATTTGAGTAACTTTGCATCTGGGGACACACGTCACGGAGCCCCGGGCAGCTGAGTTGGCTCTTGCTGAGTGACAATGACTCACTTTGATCGCCCCGTCGCTTTTGAACCTGTGCCCACTGCAGATAACCTTGCAGGAGGCTGCAGCCGCCCGGGAAGGTAGCTGCTCCCGGATGCTCTTCCTCGCTCCACCTGCAGCAAAGGTGGCATCCCGTCTCCCCATCAAGCTCCCTTCTCCCCACCTCTCCCCTGGGGTCTGCAGTCTGTCTCCGTGGGGAAGGCAGCTTGCCACCATTTGGGCCTGGAATGACTAATTGGTACTTAGAAGGAAAATAAAGATGCCCCACCTGTGCACACACTTGCCTGAGTTACGCCATACTCTTCAGACCTTGACTTCTTGTGGCTCAGAGTGTTCCGACTTGCTTTCTCAGGCCCTGTTCCACTCCTCCCTGGGTTGGACATGGCTGGGAGCAGGTTAGACCCAAAGTGGGCTCCGTAGCTTTGAGGCCCCAGATGAGGAAGCGAAGCAGACAGAAGAAAAGGTGACTCCCACAGATGGTGAGGACACAGCTCAGACACTGGTAGGCAGCCTTGACTCCAGCCTCCTCTGGGCATCTCACTGGTTAGAGCCGAATTGGTCAGGCCCTTGTCCTGACAGTGTAGACATCTCCTATGTTCACTTGTTCATTCAGCAAACAAGTATGAGCTCATTGCTGGAGATGCCATAGTGAGCAGCCACACAAGGCGCCAGCCTTCGTGGACTTGATGGCTTGGAGTTTACTGTGGTCGGTGGGAGAAACGATCCTTAAAGGATAATGAGAGTTGTTACTGAATTACTACACTTGTGACAAGCATGATGCAGAAGGGTGGGGGTATAGAGAAAGGGGGACCTGGCCCAGGTTGAGGGGTCTGCAGGGGGTGTGTCTTCATCCCAACTCACCGCCCAGCTGTGGACTGTTCCGGGCAGCTCTCTGACCCCGTTTCCTTTCCACATGCAACGGAGGCAAATGGGGACGAGCCCACAGAATGAAGGCCGCTGTGGTGACTGACCAGTCAGCTCTGCTCCCCGGCAGCTCTGTGCTGTATGTGAGCCTGATAGGAGAACATTTTCCCATGCAAGGCCTTGTAACTCTATGTGCTCGACCCTCAAAGCAGAATGTGAGATAGAGTCTGTTCTAGATACAGACGGATAGCGTAGAACTGTGTTTCTCTCTCTCTCTCTCTCTTTCTATCAGACGATGGATAGACGATCCATCCATCCATGCACCTACCCACCCATACATTGATCCACTTATTTTATCTTTCTACCTCCCACCTACACCTACTTTAAAAAACTTCAAACCTGAATGCCGGTAGAATATGGGCCAGAGTTATTCAAACTTGGTACTACTGGCATCTTGGGCCGGATAGTTCTTTCTCATCCAGGGGAATGTCTTGTGCATTGTACAATGTGGAGCAGCATTCCTGGCCTCCACTCGCTAGATGCCAGTTACACCCTGTCTCTCCCCCAGATGTCATAAAAAAAATATTTCCAGATGTTGCCAAATG
>NW_005363642.1:1885004-1919764 GCF_000412655.1 Myotis brandtii
CGTGTATAATTGGCCCAGGTTGAGAACCCTTGCTATAGGCCATTAACCACGCCCCCTTCCCATTGTCACCCCAGACCATCAGCCTCACATTTGACATTTCCCAATGAAGTGACCAGCATGGAGCAGCTGTCATTTCCTTACCTTGTCTCAAATGCTTCTTGTTCACATGATAACCTTGAGGCTCCAAATGGTGTCACCTTACACTGGGCTAGGGACAGAGCCAAGCCTGGTGTCTGAGACTGAGCTGACCGTTGTGTTGGCCTGACTCATCTACATACATCATCTCCTGTCCTGGACCATGTCCCTGGAGACTGTCCCCTGGGATTCATGCATCTCAGAGACTTTCCCAGCTGCTGTTCTCCCCAATCCTGTGTCCTTCTTCCAATCATCTGCCTTCTCCAGGGAGCTGGTCATTTCCCCTCCCAGGTAACGTTCTTCAGAAACTGATATGTCTCTGGTGGATTTCTCCAACTTTAAAGGAAGTTTATGTGACCACACGGAGTTCTCAATAGAAAATTAATTGTAGTATTACAGTCATAGAGAGCTTAATGGGACTTAGGGAAGAAACCCATATTTCATGAATGTGAGGGATATCTCTGCTTGGGGCCTCATCCAGCCCTTATCTCAATTCCTTCTGGGTACTTTGGAGAAAGTCCAGGCCCCCTCCCTGCCCCTCTTACCTCACCTTTCTGCCTTGCTTTCAACATGCAATTATTATTATTATTTTTTTATTGCTTAAAGTATTACAAAGGGTATTACATATGTGTCCTTTTTTTTCCCCCCGCCCTTGACAATCCCCTGGCCTCCTCTATCCCCCAGTGTCTTATGTCCATTGGTTATGCTTATATGCATGCATACAAGTCCTTCGGTTGATCTCTTACCCCCCTTCCTCCTGCCCCCCAACCCTCTCCGGCCTTCCCGCTGTAGTTTGACAATCTGTTTGAGGCAGCTCTGCCTCTGTATCTATTATTGTTCATAAGTTTATAATGGTCTTTACTATCCATGAATGAGTGAGATCATGTGGTATTTTCCCTTCATTGACTGGCTTATTTCACTTAGCATAATGCTCTCCAGTTCCATGAATGGAACTGGAGAGCATTATCAACATGCAATTATTTACTAAACAAGATTACCACCTGCCAGGCTCTGCTCTAGGTATAGCAGGTCCTCAGATAACATTTCTTTCAAAGTTGTTTCCTTCTAACATTGATGAGATGCCTAGGGACTTAATGCTGTTTATATCAATTAGCCTATGGGAAAACTGGTTTTGTTATATGTTGTTTCACTTAAAGTCAGAGTACCTGACTTTAGTCAGAGTATTGATGGCATTATGATTCTCTCTACTGTACTGGGATGCAGAGGTATCCTTGTATTCATGATGCTTGAAGTCTACTGGATATCTTCATATTTCATTGTCTTGATTCCAAAGTGCTCTTTATTATAAGATGCACCACTAAGTTCAGGTGGTAAATGAAAAGGAAGAAGAGAAGGAACAAAGAAAGGATGATAATCTATATTAAATGTACGTACTTGAGGTAGGAAGTTTCAGAAACATGAAAATATGACAAACTTTGATGGGGGGGCTGAAAATATGCCTTTAGGTGCAGAAATGAGACATATTTAGTAACAATATCCCAAAGGTCCAGTGGATGGGGCTTTATGAAAGTAGGTGTATCAGTTTGCTAGGGCTGCGTAACAAAGTACAACAAACTAGGTGGCTTAAAACAACAGAAATGTGTTGTTTCACATGCATTTCTAGAGGCTGAAGTTTGAGATCAGGGTGTTTGCAGGGCCTTACTCCCTTTGAAACCTGTAAGGGAATCCTTCCTTGCCTCCTCCTGGCTTCTGGTGTGTGATGGCAATCTTTGGCATTCCTTGGTTTGTGGTTGGATAACTCCAGTCTCTGCCTCTGTCATCATGTGTCTCCCTGTCATCATGTCCTCCCTGTGTCTGTGTGTGTCTGTGCTGAAATTCTTCTCTTCTTAGAAGGACACCAGTCATATTAGATTAGGGGCCGACTCTACTCTAGTAAGACTTCAGACTAACTAATTCTATCTGCAAAGACCCAATTTCCAAATAAGGTCACAGAGGTACTGGAGGTTAGAATTTTAACATCTTTTTTTGGATAACACAATTTAATCCCCAAAGCAGCCGGTATCTATTGTACTCTGTCCCTATTTCTGTTTGTGATGGTATCTCTGTTTCTGTCTCCCGTCTCAAACTGCTTCTTCCTTTACATCTCCCTGTGCATGAATGTAACGCAGACCTGAAATATCTTTTTATTTGCTATTTTGGGAAGTGCAGTTTTATCTTAAACTAAGAAGTGCATTGTAATATTTTCCTATTGCTGCTGGAACAAATTAACACAAACTTAGTGGCTTAAAACAACACAAGTTGATTACCTTACAGTTGTGGTCAGGAGTCCAACATGAGTCTTCTGGTGGCTAAGAGCAAGGTGTCAGCAGGGCTGCGTTCCTTCCGGGGGCTCCGGGGAAGAATCTGTCTCCTTGTCTTTCTAGCATCTAGCAGCTTCCTGCATTCCTTGGCTCATGACCCCTTCCTCCATCTTCAAAGTGCATCACTCCAACGTCCGCTTCCATCATTCTATCTTTTTCTAACCTTCCTTTTTAAAGGGCATTAGACCCACCTGAGTAATCCAGATTACTCTTTCCATCTCAAGATCTTTACTTAACTGATATGACTACATTTGCTAAATCCCTTTGCCACGCAAGGTAACAATAGGTTTATAGGTTCTAGGGATTAAGATGTGATCATCTTTGGGGGGCATATTGTGTCATCATGGGTGTGCCCCTCTGTCTTTCTCTAACACATGTTCTTCTAGTGACTGTCAGGATAAACTCTTCCTCATCAAGGATGCCATCCTGGACCACAGAGAGGTTCCCCCTATTGCAGCATAGACCCAGCTTTGCTGTTACTGCTCATTTAAATCTGTCGGCCTTGCTAGACTGTAAGCTCCATGAGGGCCGGCCTGTCTCTATGCAGTGCCTGATACATAGCAAACCCTCAACACATAGTCATCGAATATGAGACTGATGAGTTCTGATTGCAGCTGACTTTGTGACAGAGAGCAAGTTTTATTCAACCTCTAGGAACTTCAGCCGCCTCATCTGGAAAAGTGAGTGCTAGAGAAATGTTTTACATTCAGCACAGTATTTTCTTTCTCTTTCTCTGCTTATCTATCTATCTATCTATCTATCTATCTATCTATCTACCTACCTACCTACCTACCTATTTATCCATCCATCTATTATTGAGAGGCACAGGTGAACGGATTGTTTGAGAGTCAGTTTCAGAAGGAAATACTTGAGAAGTCAGGCTTTGAACCATGATTCTGCTATTTTATTCTGTGTGACCTCAGGGTAGTTGCTTAACCTATCTGAGCCTTACTTTACTCATCTGTAAAAATGGGGATGCCACTAGTACCAGCAGAATTAATGGAGCTGTGTATGTAAAACATCAGGACGGAGTAACTGCTTTAAAAATGATAGCAATTGGTATGGCTATGGTTAAAAACATTGGACACGCTGAAGCCCATTACAAACACTTTTCCTCTTTCAGAGACCGGTCATTGGGCAAAGCAACGTGGTTCACTTCCTATTACCCAAAACTCCACCTCTTCATCGGTTCCCCGTTCCTCAGCACTTGTTCTGTTCCGGAAACTTGGCAGCTAGAGTGTGCAGTTATTTTCAGAGGAACGAGTGGGTAAAACCAGCAGCATTTCCCCCGGAGTGTCTGTGCCAGGGAGGATGCGTTTATGGCGCATCTGCTTTGTGTATAAAAGCCTTGTCCTCCCCCGGCACCGCCCCCTCCTCAGAGGCAGAGCAAGCGGGGACCCAGGCGATTTCCTGCCGCCCCCTCCCAGCCAGGGGAGCGCTTGCTGACCAGTCCACATGGCCGTGTGGGAGGGACAGGGCAAGGCTGGCTCTGCTTCCAGGCTGCTGGACGGGCAGCGGAAAGAGGTCACGACTGGAGGGTCAGAGTCTTTGGAGGGACTTGGGAGCAGAGTCCAGTGGAATATTCCTCACCCTGCAGCCCAGCCTGAGATGCTGACAAGAATGAAAATAACGGGATGGTGACATCCACTTCCCACTGTCTCAGCTCAGAATACTCAAGTGGGATCGATCACTTTAGCTCACCATATGTGGGTGGAGGATGTCTTCTTGGTGGCCCTGCTAGGCGTCCAGAGGTTGCCTTGGGCTTTTGGTTGTCAGGGGTGGGAGGTGTTTGCTCTGGTAGTATCTACACATGGCAGCAATGAGGACCTTGACCACAGACAGGGCAGACAGAGGTCTCCCCGGCCCTAGAGGACCAACTGAGGAGGGTGGTCAGCAGGAGAGCCCCAGAGATCCTGGGCATCATAGGTCACTCTCAGCACTGTCTTGTGGCTTCTCATGGGCATTTCCTGGGCATTAGTGCCACACAAACCACTCTTGGTTCAGGGCATCTATCCACTCTGTCCTCTCTGGCCTCTCCTTCCTGCCCCACCCTTTCACCCTCCACCCTCCAATCCAGACACCATCTATTCTCTCATAGTAACCTTTACACAGACCAAGGTGGTCCTCTCTGACCACTCACAGCAGAGCCCACATCGGTTCGCCTCAGAAAGTTCATTCCTCTTTCCTTAAGGGCACAGAGGGCTTAGACTCCACAAAACACAAACGAGCTAAATTCTACCTTCTGTATCAGAGCTGAGTTTTCACAATTCAACGAACAGTTTAATCCTTACCTTGACTTTTATTGTGTCTCTTTCTTCATTTTGCAGGAAAGGAAACCCAGGCTTGGGGAAAATAACATGCCCACGTTGGCAGGTGGTTACTAAACAGCCAAGCTAGGATTTGAAAGTTGGCAGTCCGATGCCAAAGCCGGCTGGCTTACCCACAGTGCTTTCCTGCCTCCTTGGGGCCGTGGGCAAACCAGACTCTCTGAGCCTTCGTTAGTCCTACTCTTCCTTGGAGATAACGTCTATCTTGCAGGGTGGTGAAACTAGCAACAGCTGTAGAAATAATGATGATGATGGTGGTGGCGAATGCTTCATATTGCTTCCTATTTGCCCCCTTCTGAGCACCTTTTATGTGTTGACTCATCAGGCCTCTGAGTGGGTACATGTAACAGGGTTACAGATGATGAATGTGAGGCTTTTGTAACAGCGCCAGCCACACAGTGGGCCACAAATGGTGGGTGTTATTATGACTGTTGTTATTGATGGAGACATGAAGCTGGTCTTGGGTCTGAGAGGCCCCGTGAAAGCTCTGCCTTAACCAACCCCATCTCCCACGATTTGGGAACTTTTCTAGCATATTCTCTCCAGTTTGGCTGTTGCATTCTCTTGTCACCCCCCAAAAGATAGGCATTCCCAGACAGTTAGCAGAGAGAACTTATTTTTCTCTTCAAAGAGTCCCGTCGCCCCCTTGGCCACCATTTCCCACCATTTCCACCGCTGCTCCCAGCATTAAAGGTCCCTGTGCTTCTTAATGGAGGAACCAAGAGGAACCAACCCCCAGGAGAGAGGGAGCAGCCCTAGTGGCCCAGGCGCCTGCTCCGGGTCCCACCAGCCCCAAGCTCCTGGGCAACACGCCTCTTTCCTCCGAGCTGCTGCGGCCTCCCGAAGCGCAGGCCCCCTCTGCAGGGTGCAATCTGGCGTGGGGAGGCACCATCCCACTGTCTCAGAGCGCCAGCTGGCGCACTGGGACCAGCCACAAAACCGAGTTCTTGTTTCCTCGGGATCGGGTGGGAGGGAATCGGGCCTCCGAGGCGAGGCGATGGGAATAATAACAGCGATGCTGACAAGGACAGCAGTACCAGCAGCAGCTACCAGTTAATGAGTGTCAGACTAATTGTCAGGCGCTTCACAGTCCTCTCCGATTTAACTCTTAAAAACACCCCACGAGATGGGCATCCTTCCCCCATTTCACAGATGGGAAAATAGAAGCTTCGATGACCTAACAGATGGTGTGCTCAGGATCACATGCTGCCAAGTAGCCACTCGAGGATTCTAACCTGGGTCTAACTCAGCGGTTCTCAACCTGTGGGTTGCGACCCCTTTAGGGGCCGAACGACCCTTTCACAGGGGTTGCCTAAGACCATCGGAAAACACATATATAATTACATATTGTTTTTGTGATTAGTCACTATGCTTTAATTATGTTCAATTTGTAACAATGAAATTGGGGGTCACCACAACATGAGGAACTGTACTAAAGGGTCGCGGCATTAGGAAGGTTGAGAACACTCTAACTGATGACAAATGGCTTCTTACTGTTAAACCAAATGGTTTTAAAGGGTGTGGTATCCCCCAAAATGTGCAACCAGTAAGAGCATGGGCTCTGTGTCAGGCCCCCTGGGTTTGAATCTGGTCCTGGCTGTGTGACTGTGAGCAGTTTGCGTAACTGGGCCTCAGTTTCCTCATTTGGAGAATGGGGGCAATGGTGAATCACAGGGCCTCATTCATAAATCGGCATGATGAAAATGAAATGAGACAAAACTCACAATGCTCCGTGTCTTGCGGCATAACTGGGTTTCTCAACCTTGACACCTTTGACATGTGGGGCCAGGTCATTGAGGGGCTACACTGTGCCCTGTAGGGTGTTGAGCAGCATCCTGGTCTCTACCCACTAGATGCCAGTCACACCCCCAACCCCAGCTGTGAGAAACAAAGATGTCTCCAGAAGAATGTCCACTATGGGTGGAGAAATTGCCCCCCTCATTTGAGAATCACTGGCACATAATAAGTGCCTAATACACAATAGGCATTTTATGATTATTATTTTTTTGAATGGAGCCTCAAAACTGATCCAGCAGGGAAGCCCTTTTGGGAAGTCCTTACCCACTTCTGCAGCCAGGACGGCAGCCTCTGGAGGGAATTGGGAGTTGCCCCCCTGGCTGGGGCTCTGTGAAAGGAAAACCATTTCAGACAAAGAGCTGTGCTTTCTTCTTGGCCATAATAAGCAGTTTTCCCCCCAGTTCCTTTCGGGGGATTATTTAAAAGTGTCTGGTTCTTCTGTAGTCCCATGATAATCCATGGAACTTCCTTAAAGTAGTTGGGTCTCCTAGCATTGTACTAATTTAGGAAGCAGCAACTGAGCATCTATTGTATGCTACAGTCTTGCAATATAAAAAGGAAGAGGTGCTAGGCTGGTGTGGCTCAGTCGAACTATGAACCAGGAAGTCATGGTTCGATTCCCACTCAGGACATATGCCTGGGTTGCAGGTTGTGGGCTCTATTCTTAGTAGGGGGCGTGAAGGAGGCAGCCAATCAATGATTCTCTCTCAGCATTGATGTTTCTATTCCTCTCTCCCTCTCCCTTCCTCTCTCTGAAATCAATAAAAACATATTTTAAAAAATAAAACAGAAGAGGTGACACTTAGTAGGCCCTTAACGTATAGCAGCACTGTTCTAAATTTCCTACAGGTGTCATTGCAATTCATCTCCAAAACACCCCTGTTATCACCTTCATTTTACAGATGCTGAAAATGAGCCTCTTTTCTTCGTTTACACAGCCAGCAAGCGGTGGAACAGTGGTTCTTACCCAGGAGGCTCTGGCTCTGGGGCCACTTCAGTCTCCTGAGGGAGCTCACAGCCTGGAAGGGAAGCCAGACAATGGAGCAAAGGGGCAAGGATAAAGGAAACCCAGAATATTGTCAAGGGAAACATCTGAATAAGTGTGGGCAGGCTGAAACTCAGTCTTAAAGACCAGGTAATGAGTGGGACAAAATCATTCTAGCTGTAGGGACAGAATGTCCAAATGACCCCAAGTCCAGGGACACAGAACAACACAACGTATTAAACTACAAATGTGCTGGAGCCAAGAGTGTGAGGCAAGGAGTGTTGGGGGATGAGAACCAAGAGGTGGTCCAGAGCCAGAGGGTGCCAAGCGTGGAGCTAGAATGTCATAGAAACCAATTACTCTCTGAAAAACACCCAGGATGATCTGGGTTGGCAGAAACTGGTTGCAGTAAGAGGACAGCAGGTAACATGTTGGCTAAATGGAAAGAACAGAAAATGCCAATGCTAGAAATGTTGACAAAAACCTTAGCATAGACAGAATTGCACTGATTGCCAGGAGAGTGAGCGTGGGTTATATCGTTCACTGGATTAGGATCGTTGGATCATGCAACTCCAGGGGTCCCCCCCTCCCCCGAATCATAGTCCATGTCACTGGTGCCATCTGGAGCAGCACCGTCCACCAGCACTTTCTGTACAGACGGAACTGTTCTATGTCTGCACCATCCATGTGGTAGTCATTAGCCATATGTGTCCTTGAACATTTGTGTCACTGAGGAAATGCATTCTTTTTTTAAAAAAATAAATGGTTCTTCTTTTTTAAAAATATATTTTTATTGATTTCAGAGAGGAAGGAAGAGGGAGAGAGAGATAGAAACATCCATGATGAGAAAGAATCATGGATTCGCTGCCTCCCGCAAGTCCCCCACTGGGGATGGAGCCCGCAACCCAGGCATGTGCCCTTGACTGGAATCGAACCTGGGACCCTTCAGTTCACAGGCCGATGCCCTATCCACTGAGCCAAACCGGCCAGGGAAGGAAATGCATTCTTAATTACATTTAATTTTTATTAGTTAAAATGTAAATTTTAGTAATGGCTACTGTTTGCATAGCACAACCCTGGCCACTTGCACTGCCTAGCCTGTGTGGCTATAAATTATGGCTTTGACTTATGTGTTCCTTGGGCAAACTACTTGCTTTTCAAACCACTGTTATTTTTTGTGTCATCAGGCATGCTACAGTGAAACGTGCAGTGGAACAAATTAACTGGCATCTCAAAAACAATTAATGGTTTGCATGATCTCTAAACACCAAAAACAAAGCAACCAACAAACAAAACAACAAGCAAACTCAAATTGCCAGATGTCAAGAAACTTGGCATGCTTGCTATCTTTGGAACACAAAGTATTGGCTGGGTAGTGTTGGTGGGGGTGGAGGAGGTGGGAGGATCTGTCTCTAGCCACATAGGTCTCCAACTCATATCACATGCAAGCCTCTATCAAGTAGGGTGGTGACCAATTGTAAATGGAATTAATGGTCTTAATTCTTCATGTCTTTGACACGTACCTTTGTAGTTCCTCCCATTAAAGAGGCAGGATTGCCCCTTGATTTGGGGTTTGATCCTGTGATTCAGTTTATCCAATGGAATGGCAACATGTGTGATGCCACCAAAGGCTTGCCAAGCGCTGGCCTGTGGGAGCTTGCACCTTGTACCTCTCTCACCACCATGAGAAGAACTTGCGTGGGCTCCTGCCCACTGGTCCCAGGGAGAGGATGAGAAGCAAGTAAAACAGAGCCACTGCAGCTACACCCCCCTCCCCAACCCCCCAGCTCAGGCCAGGTTATCCAAACCCAGCGAACCCAGAGAGATGTGAGGGAGCCAGCCTGGACCAGCCCACCTGCAGACATGTGAGTTAAATGAATGCCTTTGTCAAACATCACTATGGCTTTGTGATAGGATAAAGCTGTAGGGACAGAATGTCCAAATGACCCCAAGTCCAGGGACACAGAACAACATAACATATTAAACTACAAATGTGTTGGAGCCAAGAGTGTGAGGCAAAGAGTGTTGGGGGATGAGAACCAAGAGGTGGTCCACAGCCAGAAGGTGCCAAGCAAGGAGCTAGAATGTCAAAGAAACCAATTACTCTCTGAAAGAAACGCCCAGGATGAACTTGTTATGTGGCAGATGTTAACTGATACATAGATGTTAATGATTTGATTTGAAATGTCCTTATTGTCCCTAAGTATTTGAAATTCCGTTATTTAGGGGCCTTTATTACCATCTTCTCCACCGTTTGACACTCTAGTTTCTCTTGATAGCATTAACAAGTTAAAATTTTTATTTATTTATTTTAAGAGCAATACACAATCATTTCAAGAAATGTTATGAGAAAGAAATTTTAATGATTATGTGTAATATCAGAGATACCACTGTTAACATTTTGTTGTATATTCTTTCAGATACATACAGAGATAGATACATACCTATACCTGCATACACACACAAACACCACACACATACAACCCTATACATGGGATCATATTATATAGAGATATGTGATCTGCACCATTTTATTTAGTTCAACATTTACATATATCAGCAATTCTTCACATCCTTAATATTCTCCAGGAATATGATTCTTGCATATTAATATTCTATGGTAGCTGCATATTAATATTCTATGGTATGGCTGTATCATATTTTATTTAACCATTCCTTACTTTTGGACATTTCGATATTTTGTAATTTTTCACCATTACAAATGATGCTTCAGTGCTCATCTTTGCACATAAATCTCAGTGGGCCTTGTTCCTTTAGGCTATGTTCTTAGAAGTGAAATTCTTTAGTGAAAGGGTCTAAACAATTTTAATAAGGTATTGCCAAATCCTCCCCCAGAAAGGGTACTTTATAGCACCAGCAGCAGAATAGGAGAGGGGTTGGTATTTTATAAGGACAGGTCGGAAACTTCAAAGCGACAGATTGGGTCTGGGCTCTCTGAGTTTCTGGCGTACACAGAACCATCAGCTTGGAATCCTGTGGAACTCCATTAAATGTGCCATTGAGGGAATCCCAACATTCCTGACCTGCATGATCACCTCTCGCTTGCGATTTCTGGCTGAACTTGGCAGAAAAGACAGACACAATGTGATGTTTTTACAGTACAGGGGGTGTGCCCAGCAGACGTCTTATTTGCTGACACTGCCTGCCTTTGTGGAACATCCCTATTACCTGAGGGCAAACTCCAGATCCATCGCTTTGTAACTTTGAGACTTTGCCAGTGTACTTATTCGATCAAAGCCCAGATTTCCTCATCAATAGGATGAGGCAAAACTGTGATTTACTGACAAATCACCCTGCAAAGAGCTTGACACTGAGAAGATACTCTTCAAATATAATTTCATCCTTTTGTTTTAAAGAGGATCCTGGCCTGCTGGGGAAGTCTCAAGTGGTTGCAAATTCAGAGTCATTTCCAAATTGCTTCTTTGATTCTTCTGTATCCATCTCAGATGAAATTTCCATAGGTTTGTGACAAAATGAAAAACAATGTGTAGGCAATTGTTAATAGAGATGCATATATCTCAAAAGGCTTGCCCTTTATAGTGAGATAATGTACTTTTGATTTATAATTTATTTTTTAGAGCTTAAAATCCTTCAGTGAAATGTGGAATTTTGCTCTGGTAATGTCCAAGTTAGTTCCAGTAGAACCGATTTTCCCACAGATAGCAAATATAAACTCTGGAAAAAATATAAAAACTCCAACTCCCTGTAGGGAAGATGGTGGTAACTAAAATTGCACTAGAAAACCCACACTCTTTCTGAAGAGCTAAAGGACAGAGTTAGGGACAGGTGCATTCACAGGAAGAGAGGCAGAGATGGGGCCTCCATTCTATGGATAAATTCTCAATAACTCTCTGGCTGACATCTGAAGCATCCTTGCGAGGAACAAACCCTAATCAGCCCAGGTATGGCTAAAAGAGATGAGCTGAAAATTGAGCTGCCCCACTGGTAGAGTTTGTAGTTTGAGTCTCCTAAAGTTGATTGCCTCCTAAAACAAATTAAAAAAATCAACACCCATTGGAGGCTTTGAAACATAACATTGGAAATATCTAGGGTAAATCCAAAATGACTCAAAATGCAAAGAAATAGGAAAATGTGACCCATTCTCAAAAGAAAAGACAGTGTATTGAGGTTGAATGCAAGATGACCCAGATGTTGGAATTAGCAGACAAGGATTTGTAAAGTAGCTATTGTAACCATGCTCAGTGATGTAAAGGAAAATCTGTTCATGACAAATGAAAAGATAAGAAATATCAGCCAAAAATAGAAACAGTAAGAAAGAAACACACCGAGATTCTAGATCTAAAACATACAAAGTCTGAAACAAAGCATTCATAGCAAGGGCTTAACAGCAGAATAAAGATGACAGTGAATTTGCTTTCTTTTTTTTTATTTAATATATTTTATTGGTTTTTCACAGAGAGGAAGGGAGAGGGATAGAGAGCCAGAAACATTAATGAGAGAGAAACATTGATCAGCTGCCTTCTGCACACGCCCCCCCCCCCCATGTGCCCGCAACCAAGGTACATGCCCTTGACTGGAATCGAACCTGGGACCTTTCAGTCCGCAGGCCGACACTCTATCCACTGAGCCAAACCAGTCAGGGCAAGATGAAAGTGAATTTGAAAATAGATCAATAGCATTATTAATTTTTTTTTCTTTTTCTTAAAAAAAATTCATTGATATACTCTTTCCCTATTTTCCTTTTTCGCTCCATGCACCTCCACCCCAATTGAAACAGATGGTTGGGCTATTTCCTATGGGACAGTATAAAAAATATATGGGACAGTTTAAAAGAAAGTCTGCAAATGTTGACTTCAGTGTTTAAAAATTTAAACCCATGGGAGAATGAAAAGATTCAGAAGAATCCCCAAATGGCTAGAATAGAGTTTAAGAGAGAACCTACTCCCTAAAGTGAGGGGAGGAGAGGAAAGAGGGGAGTTGAGTAGAAATAATGGTGTATCATGGAGAAAGATCAAGGTAAAGGGAGCTATGGAGGATCTTGCACTGTCAATTAAATACCCCAATCCAGAAGTGACACATATCACTCTGCTCACAGCCCATGTGTAGAACTAGTCATGTGGCCTCACTCAACTGCAGAGGGTCCAAGGAGTATGGAAGGTGGAAACTGAAAACATCTGGGGAAGCACTGCTGATAACTACCACAGTAGGACCCAGGTCTCCTCCCACCGCGATCTCTACAAATGTTCTCACAGGATCTTCCTGCCCCAGAATCTCCTGCCCTTCAAGCATTCCTCATCCAGTCATCTTTCTACAACACAGACTGACTACTTTTCAGAAAGCCATTATCATGGGGTGGAGGGGAAACTAGATATCCAAAGTGACACCGGTTGACCTCTTCTACAGTAAGCATATTGCCTGGTCTCACTGGTCCAGACTCATGGTGACCTGCAATTCATTAGAGTACCAGTTGCTCACTCTTTTTATATCTTTTGCTTTCTTGGCACATGGGAAGGTTCTTCCCTTTTAATTCATTAGAGTAGTTGCTTACTCTTTTTATACCTTTTGCTTTCTTGGCACATGGGAAGGTTCTTCCCTTTGGCAGCCACAGAGATTCTTCCCTTATCTCGGAGACACTGGAAAAGCAAGCCCATTCTTTCCTTTATCACTCAAAGTTGCAGATACAGACAATAACTGTAAGGATGTGTCTAGTTGGCAGGGAAAACAGGGGTGATGGAAAATCCCATCCAGGCCTTACATCTCTCTGCTTCTCTTACCCCGTCTCCTGTCTTCTCTCCATGAGTACATTATTCTCTTGACACACTGAACAATGTGTGACTTCCCCCATGCACCAAGGCTTACTAACTTTGCATATGCTATTCACTCTGTTGGGAATGTCCTTTTCTGTCTTCCATGTGGGCTCCCACTGAGTTATTCACCAATAAGCCTTGATTGAACACCTATTGTGTGCTAGGTGCTGAGGATACAGCAGTGAAGAAAACATAGAAATCCAGACAGGGACTTCCCAGAGAGTAAGTGTTAAGAACGACAACGTTAGGATTCTTGGAGAGAGAAAAGTAAGGAGGATCTACTGTAATTTGGATGGGAGTGGGTCAAAGACTAAATGCTTGGCTGAGCAAGAGGCATTGAAGCCAAAACCTGGAGTGTGGGCAGAAATTAGTCAGGTGAAGAATGGAGGGGAGCTTCCCACAGGGAGGGAACAGCATCTATAAAAGGCCGGAATCATAAAGAGCTTCATGCTTTTGAGGAACAATTAGAGCATTCTGAATAAGGCAAAGGCCAGTGTGTCAAATATCCTCTCAAATATCCTCTCTACTCAGGAACCTCCGCTGACCCCTCTGTGCTCATATAGAATTATATGGTATAGATTGAGGGTGGGAGAAGGTCTTCAAATATACGGAATGGTAAGGAATGACTTGAGTGAAGAGGTGACAATTGAACTGAGAGCTGAATGATGAGAAATGCCCAGCTTGGGAAGTTCTGGAGGTTGAGAGAGTGATCTAGGCAGAGCAAACAGTCAATGCAAAGGCCCTGCATGTAGCAAGATGGGTCTGTTCAAGGGACAGAAAGAAGGATCTTGCAGAGTCATAAGGCCTGGATTTGAACTTAGGATTTTGTTTAAAATGCAACAGAAAGCCATCAGAGGCTTTTAAAACAGAGGTGTGACATGATCTGAACTCAGGGACTTTATAAACTTAAATGTCAAGACCTAGTTGCATTTCAAGAGCTCACTCTGGCTGCTGGTAGAGAATTGATAGGGGGCGGGGGGCAGGAGGCAGGCATAGAAGCAGGAGACCACTTAGGAGGCTACTGCAGTCTTCCTGGTGGGCATCAGTGGTAGCTTGCAAACTTGCTGCCAACCCTGAACCCATGGCCTGAGATGGTCCAAAGTCCTTGCCATGGTTTCTCAAGGGCTTAGTTCCTCATGGTCTCTTCCATCTCCAGCTCCCATGTCTGTATGCAGGTTTGCTACCTTGTTGAAGATGAGAGGCATCCCACCTCGCCACACTGCTCCTGGCCTCTCCTCCCTGCCTGATGCTCTCCTTCATTTTCTTTCTCATGGTCTCATGCAGAGCAATTTCATCCTCTTCTCTTGAAGTCTAGGCACCAGCAGCATTCATGTTCGTAGGGAATCAAGTTTGGCCTTGGTGAATTTATGAAGACATCCTTCTACACAAATACAGTACTTTCCCCAAGAGGAATCTGGGTGAATCAAGCATTTTCCAGTGTGTGGCACATCATCCTCTCCAGTTAGCCAGAGAGCTCCTTGAGAGCAGAGGCTGTGTATGAATAATGTTTTCATCCTGGGTCGAATTCTCCCAGAGTCAGACCCTGGGATGATGGTTCATGTGCACGTGATTTATTAGTCAAGTGCTTCCAGGAGAAACTGACAGTGAGGGAGTGGGAAAGAAAGGTGGGGAAGAGGTTGTAGCCAAACAAGGGTGAGATTTCAGACCAAGTTCAATTATAGCCTGATCCCACAGGGAGCTCTGGAGGGTAAATGACATCTTACTCTCTGTCCTATCTCCAGTCAAGGGGCAGCTGGGCTTGTACAATCCTGCCCCCGTGAGCCATTGGTAATGTC
Source organism: Myotis brandtii (assembly GCF_000412655.1). NCBI lineage: Eukaryota > Metazoa > Chordata > Mammalia > Chiroptera > Vespertilionidae > Myotis > Myotis brandtii. Next base: position 1,900,155 of record NW_005363642.1, read on the forward strand.
AATTTATAGGCACTTCTATAGACTGCGCGGGTTCCTAGAGCTCAAAAGCAGTCCTATGAAGAAAGTAGCAGGACTGAGCTGGGCATGTAAAAGCCAGGAGATAAGCACATAAAACTGGTACGGGGTGGGCAGAGTATCAACGGTGTCTACTACACTATCTAGCCTCAGTTTCCAGAACAACTGATGCAAGATGGGTGCTCGGGGGTGTTTGTTGAATGAATAAGTGAATTACTGTCCAGGATTTCAGACAGGTGTGGATTGCAGTGGGTACGAGGTGACTAGTACCCACTAGTGAAGAAGATTCTTCTGCGTTTCAGGGACAGGGTGTGGACAGGCAGGGCTTGGAATCCCAGTGACAAGGCAGGTGAGGTCTCAGATGCCATCCTGATGGTCAACCGTATCCTGTTCTCTGGGAATGTTCCAGAATCAATCATTGTGTAGTGTTTTGACATTTACAAGTTGCCTTTCCATTTAATTTGCTCATTTGGCCATTAAGACAAGCCCATGAGAGAGATTATTCCCATTTTGAAGACAAGAAAACTAAGGCTCAGAGAAGTTAACTCACTAAGTTTCATATAACAGAGGAATGACAGAGCTGGGACTTGAATTTGTCTTAAAGGTTCTCAATAATGATTAATTAGGTTCCTGAGGATGTGTAAGATGATGTCGCTCTTTGCTTCTGAAGTAGCATGGTGTAAGATAGGGGTTACAAAAGCTGGCCCACATGCTAATTCTGAGATGCATTCTGGCTAGCAGTAAATAGTCTGAATGCTTGTGTCCCCCAACCCCCAATTCATATGTTGGAATCCTCACCTCCAAAGGTGATGGTATTAGGAGGTGTGGACTTGGAGACTTTGAGAAGATTTTAAGTAATGAGAGAGACCTCATGAATGGGGTTAGTGCCTCATGAAAGAGGCCCCAGAAAGAACCCAGGGAGAAGTCTGTGGTCTGCAAGCCCCTCATCGGAACCCAACCATGCTGGCACCCTGATCTTGGACTTCCAATCTCTAGAACTGTGAGAAATCAATTTCTGTTGATTAAAGCCACCCTTTCTCTGGTATTTTGTTATAGAAGCCTGAGTAGACTAAGACACATAATAATATATTTTAATTTAATGAATCCATTTTTAAAAATATATTTTTATTTATTTCAGAGAGGAAGGGAGAGGGAGAGAGAGAAACATCAATGATGAGAGAGAATAATTGATTGACTGCCCTCTGCACCCCATCTCCCCCCCACTGGAGATTGAGCCCACAACCTGGGATGTGCCCTGACTAGGAATCGAACCGTGGCCTCCTGGTTCATAGGTCGATGCTCAACCACTGAGCCACGCCAGCTGGGCAATGAATCCATTGTTTTAACATAGAAAGAATTCACATGAAAATATAGATTTTTGGCTTTTCTTGAACACCAGATCCTATGGGCTCATGTTCCCTTTTGGTTGGGATTGTGGCAGCTCTCCAGTTTTTAAATATGTCTCCTCCCATAGCTGCACTTTCCAATAAGGCAGCCACTGGCCACATGTGGCCGTCGAGCACTGGAAATGTGGCTAGTCCAAATGGAGATGTCTACTTGGAAATTTTATGTAACCAATGTTTTCCACATTGGATTTCTATTGGACGGTGCTGGCCTATAGTTTCCTACATTAGGCCAGCTTCTTGCATTTCTACTTCCTGTCTGCCTGACTCTGTGGGCACATGAATTTGCAAGCCCTGCTAACTGAGAAGAAAGTATAACTTGGAGGGAGGGAACGAGAGTTCAAATCCAGGCTCTGACATGTGCTGTGTGATCTTGGGAAAGTTACCTCCGCTCTCTGTGCCTGGTTGCCTCATTTCATGATGAGGACTTTGGACTGAATGTCAAACTTTCTGCAGCTGAAACTTCCTCTCCCACACACCTCTGAATTTACCCTTTTGTGGTGGGATGCTGCCTGCCAGCTTTGATCTGAGCTCTCCCTGCTGGCAGCCCCTCCTCTTGCCCTCATTCCAGCCCTCCAGGCTGTTTCTACATCTTTGGGGAGCCCTGTTCCCATCAGGGGGCTTCCCTCCTCACTCCTCAGGGGTTGCATCCTAGATCCTTCCACTTGGCTTGTTTACAAAATGAGAGGTTGACCATGTGACTCTTTCTTTTTTGGTTAATATCTACAATTTGCCCTCATTTAATTCACACATATTAGCTATTAGTCTGCTCACCTTCTACAATTATTTTCACGCACCCTTGGGCTCATAAACCATTGTTCTAAGTGCTGTGCTGCCTATTTTAAGAACTTAATTTGTTTGCAATGTGCACATCAGCTGCATGATTTGCTCCCTGTTTGTAATTAACTTTTAAGCTGATGCCATTCCCTCGCCCAAAATGAAACTCAAGGTAAAGTTGTTAAGATTAATCATGCTGGCTGTGTCCAAATCTTCCAACATCTTCCTTGGACTCAGCAAGTTTGGGGGAAATATTTTTCCTTCCACTTCCATCTGTTACCTTGCTGATCTTGGAGCCGGTCCATCCACTCGTGGCCCTGAGTGTCTGAGTTGGAATCTGGCACTTGTCAGTTTGTGCACCAACATAAACAAACGTTCCCTCCAACCTTCTCACCCTGAACTTGAGCCCATTTCTTCCTTCCTGAGAGGGTCCCTGGACTCATGGGCATCCATGGGGATCTATATCCCAGGCAACTTGCCTCCTTGGCTAAGCAGATGTACTAGATCAGTGGTTCTCAACCTTCCTAATGCCACGACCCTTTCATACAGTTCCCCATGTTGTGGTGACCCCCAACCATAAAATTATTTTCGTTGCTACTTCATAACTGTAATTTTGCTACTGTTATGAATCGTAATGTAAATATCTGATATGCAGGATATATTTTCATTGTTACACATTGAACATAATTAAAGCATAGTGATTAATCACAAAAACAATATGTAATTATATATGTGTTTTCCGATGGTCTTAGACGACCCCTGTGAAAGGGTCGTTCGACTCCCAAAGGGGTCTCGACCCACAGGTTGAGAACCGCTATACTAGATCAGTGTACCTCAAACCCTACTGTGCAGAGAGTCCCTGGGAGAGCTTGCTAAACTAGATTCTGATTTAGCAGGTGTAGGATGAACCTCGAGAATCCGCATTTGGTAAGTTTCCTGAAAAGGCCAACACTGCTGGTCTAGGACCATCCTTTGAGAGGTGGGCACTAGACCGCACACTTCATGAAGACTGGAATCATATCAGTCCTGTTCTCATTGGCACATGGAAGCTTTCAACTGTTTGCAGACTGAACGAATAAATAAATGAATGAATGGATGAATCGCACTCAGGAATATAGATTACTCTCTATCAGATCGATCTTATTGGAGTGAGATGTCTTCCTTCTTATTCCCACACTAGCAAAAAAAAGGAGTAATTATATATATTTCCCAATTTAGGAAGGGCTAAATGTCATATGCTGATTTATCTCTTCCAGATATATGGTATTTCTGTGTGTGCACACACATATGTTTGGCTTTTGGAAATGAATTTATAGTAACAGAACTGCTCTTCACCATGCGTCGCTTTCTAAGTATAGCCTGCCTGCCTTCATCCGAAAGGGCCCACTTCCAGAGAGCCTTGCAAACTGAGAAATCCTTGTTCCTGTTTTTAAAATTCTTCGGAGAACTGCCTGCTTCTCTCTCTGAGGCACGGCTTTTCCAACCTCCCTCCAGGTCTCTGATGACATCAACGGAGGAGCTTCGATCAAGTGCTGACTTTCTATAATCCTCCCCTTGAACATCCTGAAGCTTCTATGATTTTTCAGCTACTATGGATGGGTTGTTAAATTTTCATGAAGCCAAGATTATAAGTCCATTTATATACATATAAGACAATTTTTTGAAATTGGAAGTCAGAACGTAGGATCTGATGAGGGTGCTCCTTTAAAGAGACAGAGGGGGGAAGTTCTTTAAATTGGATCCATTTCCTAATACACCTGATTTTATATTGGAATTTCGTATTGGCCCTCCAAATTGTTTTAGCTTCAGGGCCCACTTGAACCTCTTTGTCTGAGATAGGCTGTGGTTTCTCCTGGATTTCCCCAGCAGGGGCTCCCTGGACTATTGTGGACGGCTGGGGTTTGCAGGCTCCCCCTCTCGCACCCCTCCCCTGCCCCGCCCCGCCCCGCCCCACCATGGGATGTGGGAGAAAACCAAAGGAGGAACAGAGGAGCTCAGAGGTTGTCATTTGCCCCAGGCCTCACGGCTTAAGACGGTGGAGACGCTCACAGACTCAGGCAGTCTGATCCAGAGCCAGCAGTCTTGACCCTTATGCTCCACTGTCACACTCCCCAGTTTAATGTGCCAAGGACTCTGGTGGGACCTTGTGAAAATAGAGTCTGATTTGACAGGTCTGGGGTGGAGCCTGAGAGCCTATAGTTCTAATGGGCTCCCAGACGATGCTGAGGCTGCGGGTCTGTTGCCCACACTCAGAACCACTGATCTGGCAGGTCTCACCCTGGCCGCACCTTGAGATCACCTGGGAACTTTCTTTCTTAACCTCTGCCACCTTAGCTCCACCCCAGAAATTCTGATTGAAATGGTTTGGGGTGCAGCAGCCTGAGCACCTCGAGTGTAAAAGCTCCCTGGGTGAATCTAGTGTGTGGCAGGGCTGAAACCACTGTTCTAGTGCCTTTATGTTGAGATGTCATCTGTTCCAGGAGGAAATAGGAAATTAATTTCCCATTACTGCTGTAACAAATGAACACGAGAGGAGTGGCTTACAAAACACACATTTATCTTCAAGTTGTGGGGGTCAGAAGCTGGTCTCACTTGGCGAAAATCAAGGTGTTCTGGAGGCTCCAAAAGGAACACCTTGATTTTCACCTTCTACGGGCGGCCTACATTCCTTGGCTCATGGCCCCTGCCTCTGTCCTTCCAGTCAGCAGCAGCAGGTTGAGGGATTTTTAAAAAATTTAATTTATTTCTATTGATTTCAGAGAGGAAGGGAGAGGGAGAGAGAGATAGAAACATCAATGATGAGAGAGAATCATTGATCGGCTGCCTCCTGCATGCCCCCTTCTGGGGATATAGCCCACAACCTGGGCATGTGCCCTTAACTCAGTGGTTCTCAACCTTGGCTGCACATTAGAATCACCTGGGAATCTTTTTAAAATCCTGATTTCTGGGCCTCATCCTCCGGAAATTCTGTTTCTTTGTTACTAATGTTGTGGCCCCACCCCATAACAAAGAAACAGAATTTCCGGAGGATGAGGCCCAGAAATCAGGATTTAAAAAAGATTCCCCTTGAATCTGGGACCCTTCAGTCTGCAGGACGATGCTCTAGCCACTGAACCAAATGGGCTAGGGCAGCAGGTTGAGTTTTAATACATCTTGTCACTCTGACCTTCTCTGCTTTCCTCTTCCACTTTTAAGGAGCTCTTCTGATTAACTGGGCCCACCTGGATAATCCCGAATAATCTCCCTATTTTAAGGTTAGCTGATTTAATAACCTTTAATTTCATGTGCAACCCCAATTCCTCACTGCCATGTAACAGCACTATTCGTGGGCTCTGGGGATCAGGACATGACACCGTGGGGGAACATGATTCTGCCTGACAGGGAGTTAGGGACGAATCTGAGAGCAGGATCCTTATTTCCAATCCCTCAGGTCATTCTGACCAGTTCTGGTAAATACCTTCTCACGTCAATTTCCTTTGAAAAGAGTATTCCCAGGCTAGCAACATTCTCCCATCAGCGGTCCAGTGCGTCACTGCTCCAAACAGGCTCCTTGGACCAGCAGCCTGAGATCCCCCGGCAGCTTGTTAGAAATTCAGAACCTCAGGCCCCACCACAGACCTACGGACCAGAGTGTACCTCTGAGCGCAGGTCAAGGACAATTTGTATGCACTCTGAAGTTTGAGAAGGCCTGGGGTAAGTCCCTCCAACGTGGCTGATCCTTGAAACAACCTAGAGTTTAGCAAACACAAGGATGTCTGAGTCCTACCTGATTCATTGGCCTGGCTGTTGGGATTGTTCAAATCTCCCAGGTCATTTTAATGTGAGGCAACGTCTGGGAACAGCGGGTCTTGTCTAGCCTTCTCCTTGTGCAGAAGAGGATGTTTCCTAGAGAAGGAAAGGCCTTGTCCGGGGTAATGCAGAGGGACACGGGCTGTCCCAGGAGAGGATTCACACTCTGCACTTTATGGATTGAGGATTTCTGCTCTATCAAGAAAACAAAAATAGTCTCAACCTTACCAACGACAATTTGGTTGGAGTGAGGAGCCATTTTTTTCTGCCTCTATCCATCTTTAGGGTTGAAATTATTATTATTTTAGCAGAGGGTTTAGACTATTTTAAATGCCAAGCATGTTGTAGTTTTAATATATAAAAATAGTAAAAATTGGGTAGGAACGAAATAATAATGAAAACTCAGGGCTTTGATAATGGTGACCATTTTTGGAAAACCCACCATGCACCAGGAACTTTGCATGTTTTTCCATTCGGTCCTCACTGTGTCTTGGCAACGTGGGACATAACTGCCCCATTTTGCAATTTTTGGAAGGACCTCCAGAGCGCTGTGGTCTAGTCACTGGAACCCAGCTGACAGCTGACACCTTGGATGACCCACCAGTAGCTCTTGGCTTGGTCCCCGTTACAAGGCGGGAGGCAGAGGTGTGTGGCAGCTGCAAAGATCTTGTCCTGATTTCCTGTTTCTACCAATTCACTTGTCACGTGCTGTGTGGGCCACTGCCCTTTGACCATCAGCATCGAACAAAAAATAAGTCTCCGTGTGTCCCCTGCTCATCTCCTTTTTCCTTTGCTTTTTCCTCTGGTCTGAGTGGAAGCATCAAGAAACCACCTGCCTTTGCCTATGTTAATTTGGTTCCTAAATAGCCTCGAAGCACAGTCATACATTACGGAGGAAACAATTGGGAACCTTAATTATTATTATTAATTTTTTGAAGTTCAAACCCAATGCCTAATGCTTACTTGCTTTATTGGGTTATTTGTAAGGATGAGAATGATGATAATAAGAAAGAGCTAACATTTATTGAGGGTTATTCCTTGCCAGCTTCTGTTCTTTATCTGTTTAACTCATTTAAATCTCACAAGCCTAGGAGGCACTCGCACTACTATAACCCCATTTTACAGATGAGAAAATCAAGGCTCAGAGATGAAATGGGCTGATGCTTGGAAATGGCCCGGTCATAGCTGTGGGCAAGTGTGCAGTCATAGGTTTTCTCCCGCATCCCCCTGGCCCTACAGCTGTCCTGTCAAATCCTAGTGTTTGCTCAGAGGAAACCCTGCAAGGCCTCCTCGCCTAAGGGTCCTTACTCCTGACACGTCACCAACTTCTGATTCCCCTCAGTTTCCCTCCTGGGCTCTGTCTTTCTCTCCGAGGTGCTGGGAGGATGCTGTAAATAGTTCCCTCGAGGTGCTGGAAGCACTGGGTGGAGAAACTCACTATAAATACCCGGCATTTATAATTAGTCTTAGTGGCGGCACAGTTCTGCGTGTGGGGGAGGCAAACACCCGCAGGGGCAGAAAGTCAGAACGCAGGGCCCTGGGGGCTCTGGAGGGCTGGCTTCTCAGTGCCATATGAGCTGGGAGAACCCATGGGGAGTACAGCCCCCCCAGACAAGAACATAGTGGCAGGGCCCCTACAGCCTCAGACAAGAGCAGTGGGGGCTGGTAAGGGGCTCCCTATCTGTGAGATGTCCTGCAAATTATTTTTCCTCCTAGCCTCAATTTCCGAATCTGTAAGATGGGGGGTAATCATTCCTATTATGAAAAATTTAAGATAATGTATATGAAGCTCCCAGTAGTGGTGCATAGAGTAGGTAGGTACTTAATACATGTAAGGTTCTGCTTGTCTCCTTTGTGTGCACAGCTGGGCAGATGCCCTGGCACTTGCATATCAGCTGGGCCTCTCCTGCTGAAAGACTTCCCATTGGCATCCGAGGTCCCTATGTCTGCCTCTTAACCCCGTGGTCCTCCTCTGAGCTGAGCCCACTCTTGCCCACAGCTGCTCATTCAAGAGTGCATCCAGCCTGCTTTCTGCCCTGGGGCCTTCTTGGATGCTGCCAGAACCAGTGCCGAAGTGCAAAGGGGCAGAGGAAAGAGCCCAGGCCACCCCTGGCTAGCGGGGAAAGGCCATCAGTGGATGAGTGTGCTGTGCCCCCTCCTTCAGAAAAAGATTTCTGAGAGGCTTCCTGCTCGCTTCTCCGAAGTCTAGCAGCACTGAGCACTGTTACCCACAATGGTCATCTCTTACCCCCAATGAATGTGTATATGGCTTTCCCTTCAAATCTTCCACAACCTCATTCCTACTTTCTGCAATCACCTCCCAAATAAGCACCTGTACCAAACCCCCATTTCAGGCTCCGCTTCTGGGGAACCCAATTGATGACATCATACCTGGAATAAGATCCAAACCCCTCATCTTCCACCACTCTCCTCCACACCCGCTGTCTTCCAGCCACACTGGCTTCCTGTCATCTTCTGTTCAGTTATCAAGCAGGCCTTCCTCAGGGCCTTTGCACGCGCTGTTCCCTCCAACTAGAATGCCTTTCCCTTGCTCTTTATCTGGGTCAGTCCTGTCCTCCTTCAGGTCTCAGCCTAAATGTCAGTCCCTTAGCGACTGTCACTTACGCTTGGCCTCTGATCGCCTGCAGGTTTCAACGCCATTTCTTCTCTCACAACAACTGGTTTCCCTTGTATGGATCTGAAGTTGCATATTTATTTGAATGTTTATTTGTTAGTTATCTGTCTCCCTTACTAGACTGTAAAACCCATGTAAATAAGGATGACCTCTCCCTAGTGCCATGGGCTCAATAGCACAGCTCTTGATACATCATTGACATATATTGAATAAACCATTTTATATCCTACTCTTTTTTAAATTAATTTATTTTATTGTGGAGAGAATTACAGATGTCCTCCCATTTTCCTCCCTCCACCCATTTTCCTGCCCCCCCTCCCTGCCTCCAGGCCTTCACCTGTCTATTGTCTGTGTCATGGACTATGCATATATGCTTACAAGTTCTTTGGTTAAACTCTTCCTGCTCTCCTTCCTGCCTTCCCTCTGAAATCTGTCAGTCTAGTCCATGCTTCAGTGTATGTGGTCCTATCTGGTTCATCAGTTGATTTTGTTCCTGAGATTTCACGTATAAGTGAAATCATGTGATATTTGTATTTCTCTGACTGGCTTATTTTACTTAGCATAATATTCTCCAGGTCCATCCATGCTGTCTCAAAGAGTAAGAGATCCTTCTTTTTTACAGCTGTATAGTGTTCCATTGTGTAAATGTACCACAGCTTTTTAATTTATATCCTACTCTTTACCTCAATATTACATTATGAGCATTAGTTACAGTTTTATAAAAAAAGGGCTCGATTTCTTCATTAGAAAAATGGGGATAATCCTATATAATGACAGCCCAATATGCTAAGTGTCTGGTCGTCCAGTCGGCTGTTCAACCAATCAAAGCGTAATATGCTAATGATATGCTAAGGCCGCTCAACTGCTTGCTATGATGTGCACTGACCACCAGGGGGCAGACAGTTGACCAGTCGTCCAGTCTCTATGACATGCACTGACCACCAGGGGGCAGATGCTCTGACCGGTAGGTTAGCTGGCTGCTGGGGTCCAGCTAATCGGGACTGAGCGAGATGGGCCAGACCACATCTTGGAGCCCTCCTGCGGTCCCGCCCCAGCTGGCCAACCTCCCATGTTCCTCCCCGGCTCCGATCATGCACTGGTGGGGTCCCTCATCCTGGCTTGTGCCCTCTCACATTCAGCCTGATAGCGGAATGACTGGATGCTATGACGAGCACTGACCACCAGGGACAGACGCTCAATGCAGGAGCTGCCCCCTGGTGGTCAGTGCGCTCCCACAGGGGAGTGCTGCTCAGCCAGAAGCCAGGCTCATGGCTGGCGAGTGCAGCAGCAGTGGTGGGAGCCTCTCCTGCCTCCACAGCAGTGTTAACGATATCTAACTGATGAGACAGTGGGACATCTCCCAAGCATCAGTGGGACATTCCCCCCCCTCCCAGTGCACGAATTTCATGCACTGGGCCTCTAGTAATAATGATAATGGCAATAATACCAGTACATGTACTATAAGACTATTGGGGGATTAAATGAGATAATGCATGTAAAAGCTTTTTATCCCAGTATGTGGTATATAATAAGTGCTCAGCAAAAATCATTTAATAATATACTTTAAAATTGTAAATGACTGCAGAGTAGCTTATTAAGTGAATATATCATTATCCATGCAACTATTTCTTTATTGAACTTACAAGTAATAGTTAAGAATCAGGTAATGAAGTTAACTCTCAACTGTGTTTTTTCCTACACAGCCCCATATTACCTTCTAGAAAAGCAGAATTTCAATGCCGAGGCCACTACAGCCCATGTGCTTATTGATAGCAACCATCACAACCGCAATAAAATAAGGCGTGACCTGTGCCAGCAGGTGCTCAGGTGACAGGAGTGCTGTCTTGGAGCTGAGAGGGGAGTGAGCTCACAAACGCCCTGTCACAGTGGAATGGGATGGGGGTCAAACATGCAGATGTCCACACAGGTGTTGGACAGAGCAGGAGACGCAGGGGCAAGTCAGCCTGGTATCCCGGAGTGGGGACAGAGGTGATGCCACTGTAGGTGTATGTCCTGGGTCAAGCTCCTCCGAAAACAGATCCTGAGACAAGGACGTGGGTGCAGGTGTTTTATTTGGAAGGAGATTCCACGGGGCAGAAGAGAGGGAACAGGCAGGGTGTGTCTTGGGAGGGAGGAAGCCAATAAAAGGAGGATTATTGAGCTGTGGGCAACTGGGCCTTGGTGCCTCTGGGCCCTGCAGAATTGTCCCACCAGGGCACGAGAGGCTGGGCGTTGATCCCTGAGGTGTAACTCCTCTGCCACTCCAGGCTGCCATCTCCAGGTGCGTGGAGACCATCTGAGTGAGCTTGCAAGGTCCTGAAAAAAGCCCTGATTCAGAAACATGGAGGGACGTGGAAGCAATTCTCAGCACTTGGAAAAGCGAAAGTTGAAGCAACAGTAATCGTTACTGTACATTGAGTATCATGTGCCTGTTACCTCTGCAGCTGTCCAACCCGTTGGACAGATGAGGAAATGGAGGCTCCATGAAGTAGGGATTTACTCAAAGCCACACAGGTGGTAAACATGGGAACTAGGTTTCAAGCGCAGCCTGTTTGATTGCAAAACTCAAAAGATTCCCCACTAGCAGTTATAGCAGTGGTTCTCAACCTGTGGGTCGCGACCCCTTTGGGGGTCGAATGACCCTTTCACAGGGGTTGCCTAAGACCATCGGAAAACACATATATAATTACATATTGTTTTTGTGATTAATCACTATGCTTTAATTATGTTCAATTTGTAACAATGAAATTGGGGGTCACCACAACATGAGGAACTGTATTAAAGGGTCGCGGCATTAGGAAGGTTGAGAACCAATGAGTTATAGGGTAGCCATAAAGTCCAGAAACAAAGGCAAGAGTGCGTAACAAATGATGGATTGATATTAAAATATCTGCCCAAATAATGTACGGTGCCAGACTCTATGTCCTCCCTGCATAAGCCTGGTTGGGGGAGGAACTGGGAAATGACTAATGCTGTGGGTAACTGTGACATAAGCACTGGGTGGTGAAAATGAGGATGGGGGCGGAGGGAAGTCTGCATCAAAGTGCCAGTCTGGATCCAAGCTGAGAGTGAGGTTGGGGATGGATTGAGGGCAATGCCACCTCCTTTCCTTTACAAGAGATGCACCAGTTAGAGAACATTTTGCTCAGGGGACCTCTGAGATGATCTCGCTCCTCTGCCACTCTCGGGAGGGCCAGTGGAGGCTTAGGTGGAAGAAATGAAGCATCTAAGACCCCACCACTTTTCAGGGGCGCAGCAGGGCCACACCCACTGAACCCCTGTTCTCTGCTGCGCATGCTCGCCACCTGTGACTCCTTCCCCCCCATGGCTTCCATTCCCCACCCAGGGCTGTAGCTTCCTCCCTTGTTCCTCCTTCTACTCTCTGACTAAGAAAACCCCTGAGGCCCTCCCTTCTGCCTGCCCCCACTCACCCCCTCTCCTCTGGAGCCCCCGGGCCATGATCGGTGGCTCCTTGGAGAAGCAGAGCCGCGCGGGCAGAGCAAGAGGGATAATTATAATCTTGGAAGGTTTGAGTCTCAGGCTAAGAAGCAGGGAGGCAGTTCTTCCTGCCGTGTTTGAGAGCTGGGTCTGAGTCAGAAACCATCTCTCAGAGCCCAGCCTCCTAGAGAGACAGGCTGGTCTCACTTCACCTTTCCACCTTTGAGCCAGAGCTGGAGCCATTTCGTTCATTCATGTTCCCATTCATTCATTTATGAAGTGCTGGTTATGTACTTACCACCTGCCACACAGTGCGTGGAGCCTGGGGACACAGATTGGAAGGGGGGCAGGGGCCATTGCTTGGTGGTTAGAGTATGTTCTGTCAGTCCAACTCCATAGTTGCAGTCTTGTCTCCACCATGTATTAACAGTCCAAACTTCCATGCATTGTCTAAACCAGTGGTTCTCAACCTTCCTAATGCCGCGACCCTTTTAATACAGTTCCTCATGTTGTGGTGACCCCCAATTTCATTGTTACAAATTGAACATAATTAAAGCATAGTGATTAATCACAAAAACAATATGTAATTATATATGTGTTTTCCGATGGTCTTAGGCGACCCCTGTGAAAGGGTCGTTCAACCCCCAAAGGGGTCGCGACCCACAGGTTGAGAACCGCTGGTAACCTCTCTCTGCCTCACTTTCCTCATCTGAGAAAGGGGCAATATAAATATCTTCCTTGTAAGGATTAAAGGGTAGAATACATAAAACCCACTAAGCTTCGTGCCTGAAGCATTTAAAAGCCCCAAAAATGTTGGCTGTTGCTGATATTATTTTTAAAAATTTTATCAAAGGGTTGAATAATGTACAGTTCCTGCTCTGGATAAACTCACAGTCTAGAGAAAACATTGTAAAGAGGCTTTATCTCACATGTCAACTCTGATTGGTGGAGGGCGCTTGGAGTACTGTATTAAGAAAGATTCTGAGGATCAGTTTAGACCCATGAGAAAAAGAGCATGATTGATTAGCAACGGGTTTTAGACAAAGAAGAGGTGGTACATATTCCTAGTGTCAGCTATCTGCTACTGAGTTAGTCCGGGAGAGGAGGAGGGGAGGGGATTGGCAGGGGTGGTAAAAAATTGAGAGGAGTATCTAGTCAGACTGAGTTAGTCCGGGAGAGGAGGAGGGGAGGGAATGGCAGAGCAGGGGTGGTAAAAAATTGAGAGGAGTATCTAGTCAGACCTTATCAGGTATTTGAAACCGGCGTTGGAGGGGTCAGGGCTGCGGAAGAGCTATTCCTATGCCGATGTTTCTGAGCATCCAAAAGAGATGTGGATTCTGCCTGCTGCAGCGTGCCAAGGGCTTCTTGTCAGAATATACAGGTTTGAATGCTGGCCCTGGTACTCACACACTATGTGTCCATGGGCAAGCACTGGACCTATCCTAGGCCTCCCTATATGGAAAATGGAGAGAATGACCCCCCTCTCACCCCCCATACTCCTGGATTTTGGTGGGGATTATATGAGATGATGCATGTTAAGAACTCAAAGCCTGATGGTTAGCTATTACTATTTTGTCTGCCTTAAAGAACTGGGAGGTTGGGGAGGAGCTTTCTTTCCTTTGTCATCCATTATCAGTCAAATAGCTCTACTGTGGATGAGCGCTGGAAACAATCAAGGATTAGTTGGAACAATCAAATTGTTCAAAAATAGAGGATTAGTAAGAAAAAGCTTAACACTTCAAACAATTGGCGCATTGCTCACATAAATTGTGGTAGGTTATACAACATTACATAAAATGCAGTTCCATTTCTTTTGAAAAAGTATTAATTCATAAATGACCAGAAAAAGATTTGGAAATTTGAACCCCACGGAGTTAACAAGGATCACTCCTGAGAAGGTGGATTGTGGGTGTACCTATTAGAGTTCTTAACAAAATCCAACTTGGGCTAATTAAGCTGAAAAGGATCTTGTTAAAAGTATGTTGGGGAGTCCCAGACCTCAGGGGAATGTCTCTATTTTCAAGAGCAGGACCTGAGCTTGTCTGGTGGCTTGCCTGGAGCCCTGGTAGACAAGGAGCTCGATCCTACAACCACCACGATTCCCAAATATAATGAACTGAACTCTGTGCCTGAGGGAGGGCTAAGAATAACAATCCTTATGACTAGATGGTTAGTAGCCCAGAAGAATGTACAGTGAATCTCTTCCCTTAAACTCTGAGTCTTATCTTCCAACTCTTGACTACCCATAGGTGGGTGGCTCCTCCACCCAGTTCACTTGGCCCCTGCTTGGTGGGCAGGTTCCCTCGTGGAGTTCCTGAGCTTCCCAGGATAGTCAAATCTCTGCCTAGTGATGAGGAAGCAATGTTTCCAGCCCTCAGTGACCCCTTTGGGCCCTTCCTCTCTTCTCATTGGTATAGGCTGGCCGTCTTTTCAGTATCAAGACCATCAGACCCTTCTCTGTCATGAAGCACCTTTTAGTATGAAATGGTTCTGGCCAAAGGGTTTTGTGGGAGAATGGTCCCATTAGGGGTCAGGGTGGATCTAGAAATCCTCATGGAGGAGGAGGCTTCAGAGATGAACTTCAAAGGATAGTTAGGATTTTCTCAGGCAGGCATGGGAGGGAGAAGAAAGAGGGCAGTGCAGGCAGAAGATAAAAGCATATGATTTGGGGAAACGTGATTCTATTGAAAACAATCTGGTTGATAGAATCATTGGTCTTTTTTTCTGTTCTGAAGGAAGGAAGGAAGGAAGGAAGGAAGGAAGGAAGGAAGGAAGGAAGACCAAGTCTGTGGGTTTTGGGGAAGGAGAGATCTGCAATCCAGCTGGTTGGTTGATAGTTAAATTCCTAAGGTGGGTCCCCATTGACTTAGGGCAACAATATGGTTGTAATTCTTCCAGTTGAGCCCTAGTGATGCCCACCAGCAGTGGGGAGATGAGAAGAAAGGAGAGATTCTGCCACCCCACCAGGTGGAGGCGAGAGTCCTCCAACCAGCTAGTCCTTGTCTGTTTAACAAGTGCAGGGGGACAGCCCTTAGGCAGCTGGCTCCTGCCTTCTTCTCTAGGTCTTCCTCACTCTCTTCTTCACCTTGAGCCTTTCTGAGAAAGAGAAAAGCCATCCCTGACATCTGGGAGCTGGCCTGGTGCTCACAGCCTGGCCTTGGTGTTTTCCTATTGAGTAGAAACAAGTTCCTATGTCATCAACATCTGACAAGGTCACTGTGATGGTGATGGATCAAGACAAAGCAAGACCCCTTTGCAATTATGTCTGAACACATAACAGGAGTGGTGTCCAAGCCATAACAGTGACCAAACAGCCCCAATCCTGGCTAATGACTGTTGCGTCTTATATCAGTTACAGCTTTAGCCTTACTTCCCTACTTTCTAGATAACATTAGATACCTGGTTATAGGTACCGAGTTGTATTGATTAGAAGCAAGTCCCAGACTCAGGTCGCCATCAGGAGAAGAGATTGTACAGCTCATAACATTGGGAGGTGGAGATCATGGAGGACATCTGATCGTTCTGCTTATGCTGCCAGGTTTTCATTTCAATGAGGCCACTCCCCCATGCCCCTAGGGATTCAGAGGCACGTGGAAGGTGAGGACCTATCCAGGGGACCGTATACTGTGGTGGAAAGCATGTGCACTCTGCCTGGGTCCAAATCTTCTCATATGGGACTTGGGGCAATTTCGTTAAACTTTAAGTTTCAGGACCCCCATATCAAAATGGGAATGATCATAATAACAACAACTACTACTTCCTAGGGCTGCTTTGAAGATTAAATGAGGAAATATGTTGAGACTACTTACCTCATTCTAGAGCAATCAATGTTAGTCAATATCTACCCTGTTGGGTAATTCGTCCTCCCAGCTCAAATTGGAAGGAAGATTTGGAGGACCCTTCCCATCCAGTCCTTCCTGGCAAGATCGGACGTTCCTCTCTGGGATTTCCACAGCCCCTTTGCTCTCTACTCCCACAGCCCTTATCTGTTACTATGTCTTCCCCATTAGACCGAGGGCGTCATAAGGCAAAGTTCCGTGTCAGTTACGATAGGCTAGGTTTTGCTGCAGTAACAAATTATGCCCAAAGCTTCATGGCCTCCACCCTCAAAAGTTTATTTCTCCCTCACATTGCCTGTCCATCGTGGGTTGGCAGTGGCTCTGCTCTGTGTCACTTTCACTCTGGGGACTGGCAGATGGAAGAAACTCTGAGTGGAACATTGCCAGTCTCACGCCAGAGTGGGGGAAAGAGACATAGCGAATAATGTGTTGGCTGTTAAATCTCTTGGGAAGTGTCAGGTGCTAGCTCCACCTGCATATGAGTGGCCAAAACAAGTCACATGGCCAGTACTGACTTCAATAAGGTGGGCATATAAAAATCTTTTTATGAGAGGCAATCGAGAATCGTTGTGTTAAAATTTACCATGTAAATCTTATAATATTCATTTTATGAACAATAGCAATACTAATATCAGCAAAGTATCAGGTGCAGTTCTTAGTTCTCTACATAAATTAACTCATTTAACCCTCATAACAACCCTGTGAGGAAGGAATTTCCATTCTATTAGTATTCCCATTTTACAGATGGGGAAAATGAGGCACTGAGCATGCCCAAGGTTGCAGAGCTAGTTGGAAGCTTCGGGGCTGGGTGGGGAGGGGCAGTGTAGCTGTGATGGGAATAGAGTGGAGGAACAGGAAGGAACTGTGGGGACCCAAGAGGCTCCTTCCCTATCCGACTGCTCTTCAATGACCTCCTTTTGCACTGGGCTCGATGGGGCCCCATCCCTTCCCATGGCTCACATTCAGCTCCCCAGCTGAAAAGCCTGTGTTTAGGGCCTGCTGAACACCATAAAAATGTCAATTAACTTGATTTAAAAATGCTCCCAGTCTCATTAACAATAAACTGTTAGTGTTGATGCAGGCAGCCCGGGCTAAGAATAAATAATATGAATATTAAAAGGTTTCTGGCATCATTAATTGTCAATAATGAATTATCCCCCACCCCCACTCTCTCTGCTGCCAGGGTCCTTCTTCCTTGGACAGGAAGAGTCATTCCTGGAAGTCTGAAATTTGGCTTATTCATCTGCTGTGGAGAGGGAATGCAGGTGCTGTAAACTCAGGCCCCAGGAATCACCACTCTTGCGATCTCCAGTCTGATGAATTAAAATTGTTAGCAGTTCCGTGCAGCTCATAAAGTGTGAGCCACAACCCAGCTCAGCACCTGACCCCGGGCAGGTGTCCTACCCCTGTTTGGTGAATGAACAAATGAATTAAAGGTATGAGCTTACATTTGTACTTCTGAGCATGAGTCTGCTTCCTAGCTGTATGACTCACTTATTTCTCTGTCCGTTTCTTCTTCCATGAAACGGAGTTGGTAATAATAGTAGCTGCTTCACAGGCCACCAAGATGGAAAGAGAGGGGGCCCGCTCAAGCTCCAGGCACGTCATAAGCGCTCAATGAATATAAGCCATCATCACCATCATTTTAATGAGACTTGCAACTTTGTGGTGGAGGAACTTGAAGGTTTCCTGGTTCATCTCCTCAAAGGAATATTCTTCAGCATTAGAAATGTTGTTTAAAGACATTTTAATAACAAGGAAAAATGCTTATGACAAGTTTTAAAAAAGCAGGCTGCAGAATTTCATGGGCTTTATGGTTGCAGTGATGTTCAAACGGACAAAAACAGGACAGAGATACATCAAACACGATTGGTGATGTTTTTCTGGGTGGTGGAATTATTTTATTTTCTTCAGCATACTTTCTGTAGCTTTAATTTTTTATAATAAGCATGTCGTGTTTATTATGAGAATTGCCCAACATACATAAAAATAGAGAGACCCATATTATGAAACCAATAAACTCATCATGTAGATTTAGTGATTGTTGACATTTTGCCTATTTGCTTCATTTTTTTTTCTTTTGGGTGAAATATTTTAAAGTTACTCATGCCATGCCATTTTATCCCTAAATATTTTAGTATGTATTTATAAATAAAGTAATAAGGATATTTTCCTGCCTAATCACAACACCATGATCACATCTAACAAAATTAGGAATAATTCCTTACTGTTATCTAGACATAGCCCATATGCAAATGCCCCCAACTGTCCTTCAAACAATTTTTTTCAACAGGTTTGTTATAACCAGGATCTAATTAAGGACCATACATTACATTTGGTTGTAATGTCTCTTAAATCTCTTTAAATTGAGCACAACACAGCCTGGTCTTTTTATCCATCAAATTGATGCCTCCAACAGACCACATGAGTTATTCCTCTGAGGATTCCATCTTCTGTGTTTGCCTTTTCTGTGTGGTTGCACAGCTTTCTTTTCTTTAATTAAAAAAATATTTTATTGATTTTAGAGAGAGGAAGAGAGAAAGAGAGAGAGAGAGAGAAAGAGAAACATGGATGTGAGAAACATCAATGCAAGAGAGAAACATTGATTGTTTGCCTCCCACACACACCGACATGGGATTGAACCAAAACCTGGGTGTGTGCCCTGACCAGGAATTGAACCTGCCACCTTTCAGTGCACAGGACGATGCTCCAACCAACTGAGCCACACCGGCCAGGGCATGCACTGCATTCTTTTCTTTCTTTTTTTAATCCCCAACTGGGAGGATATTTTTTCCATTGCCTTTCAGAGAGTGGAAAGGAGAGAGGGAGGGAGAGAGGTAGGGAGGGAGGAAAGAAGGAAGGGAAAGAGAAAGAAAGAGAGAGAGAAACATCGATTTGAGAGAGGTACATTGGTTGTCTCCCTCACTTGCCCTGACTGGGGGCAGGGGGCAAACCTGCAACCCAGGTACATGCCCTTGACTGGGACTCAAACCTGAGACCCTTTGGTGTGCCTGCCGATGCTCTAACCATCAAGCACACTGGCCAGGGCCATGCATGCTTTCTTAATAAGAAAATGATAAAAAATACTCTCCTCTGTAGTTATTATTGACTCTCCCAACTGTGTAAGTAATAATAATAACTCCAATTTCCACCCGCCAGGCATGGTACTGAGCACTTTATTTGTAATATCTTATTTAATTCTCACAACAAACCCATGTCATACATACTCTTTTTATCAATCCCACTAGAAGCCCAGTGCATGAATTCATGCACGGGTGGGGTCTGGCCCGGCTCCAATTGGGTGGATCAGGGCCAGGCCTATTGGGAGGAGGAGATGGTGGGAGGTTGGCCGGCTGGCCCAGTCGGGCCAATCAGGGCCGGGCCAGCTGCGGGGAGGAGCCGTGGGCAATTGGCCAGTGGGCACCGCCCCCAATTGGGGTGGGGGGGCGATTGGGGGTGGGGCCAGCCATGGGAAGGGGCTGTGTGGCCATGCCCCTGAATGGGGGGGCTGATCGGGGGGTCAGTGGCCAGGGAAAGGGTCGTGGGAGGTTGGCTGGCCAGCCCCACCCCGATTGGTGTGTAGGGGGCCGATTGGGGTGGAGTTGGCTGGGGGGAGGGCTGCAGGCCCATCAGGGTGGTGGGGGCTGATCAGGGGTGGGGCTGGCTGTGGGGAGGGGCTGTGGGCAGTGGGCTGGCTGGCCCTGCTCCTGGTTG
>NW_005363642.1:1919827-1933421 GCF_000412655.1 Myotis brandtii
GGGCTGTGGGAGATTGGCTGGTCACCCCACACCCCATGGGCCTGGTTCACTGGCCTCAGTGGGCATCATAGCAACTGGTTGTTACGGTGTCCGGTTGCTGGCTTTTTATATATATACTAAACACTCGATGCACAAAGATTCATGCAAGAATGGGCCTTCCTCTGGCTGCCGGCACCGCCTTTGCTCCAGCCCGGAGCTGCCTTTCCACCTTCCCACGCTGCCCAGAGGCCCAGAGCGGCTGGAGCAGTGCAGAACGCCTGTGTCGTCGCCATGGTGACGACGCAAGCGCCCCGCCCTCGGCCGCTCAGTGCCTGCGTATGCAAATTAACCCGCCATCTTTGTTGGGTTAATTTGCATACTCACCCCTGATTGGCTGGTGGGCATTGCAAAGGTACAGTCAATTTGCATCTTTCTCTTTTATTAGTGTAGATAGATAGATTATATAAGTGGCATAAATATGGCACACAAGGAAAATAACTTGCCAAGGCCCCATCATCAGGGAGACCAGCTCTGAAGCCAGCAAGCTTGACTGCTATGTGGTATTAAAAGATTTGAAGGAGAAGGTGCAAACTAATAAAGAAGGTAGGGAAACCAACTCCCCTTGGAGATGCGAAATGACAACCGGAAGCAGAGTCCCCACCATGCCCAGTAAGAGGTCTGGAGGGAGGCGATGGGGTGGGCCTGCAATGATGAAATCTGTTCTGCCAGAGCTTGGAGCTGTTCTGGGCATCTCCAGGGTTTTCTCCTGCTTCCCTTTCTCCCAGTCTTAGTAGTTTGGAAGGGCCCTAGGAAGCTTGTGATTTTCTTCCTCTGGCCTTGATAGTCCCTGGGTTTGCTATTTACAGGCAAGGAGACATCCGACACAGAAAGCAACCCTCAGAGGAGCTCCACAGCTGCCAGGGTAAGGGACACATGGGATTCACCACGATTCCATTCTTGGGTCTTCATTCATGAGCGTTCTGGAAAGATCAGGCAACGTCCCCAGTGCATTTTGGGAAAGAGCGTTCAGGTACCTGACTCCTTAGCTAGATTTGCCTCTGCCAAGGGCAGGCTGTGTGTCTTTGGCCATGGCACCTAGCTTCCCTGAGCCCAAGTGTGTCCCGTATGATAACACATTTAACGATGTCAGTTCTACTTCCACGTGAGGTTGTTATAAGGACTATATGAGGATAGGAGTGGGAGCACTTTGAAATGTAACCATGGATATAAGAGCTCCCCTCTAGGCAAACAGCAGGAGTTGCACATTCAGGTGTGCACACGGGCTGGGTAGGTAGCAGATGGTTCCCAGGAGAGCTGTGGTGTTCTCACAGGACCCTACCCCAAAGCCACGGTTTACCAGTCAAGGTGTCAGCAGCTGACCCAGGCTGGGCCGGTGAATCACTGCACTGGGATGTTGGACTTGGGAAGGCAGGGTGGTCAGTTATTCTTTCCTGTGGGTTTAAGTCCAAACTGGAAGCAGGGAGCGTTGATACGAATGCGCCCTGACTGTAGAGGATGATAGTTTGGGGAGGGAGGGTGAATGTGTTGAACAAGTGAGAGGGAGACAGACGTGTGAGACCCAGGTTCCAGCTGTTCTCGGGATCTGACTGCGTTTCAAAGCTTGTCTCTTCAACCCATTTTTGGCTTCTCTGAGCCAACCATTTCTCCTTTTTTGGCTCAAGTAGTTTGAGATGGTTTCTGCCATCTCTTGCTAAAAGGGTGTCTGACATATTAGTCAATAGGCTACCCTCAGCAGTCCAAAGGAGGAGAGAGCTAGAGTGCACTTATGTGCTTAGTGCACCTCCTAGTCCTTCCTTCTCACTTAACAACTGAAGTCCAGTGTTGTCAACCACCTTGCCTCAGGTATCTGAGCAAGTGAGCATCAAAACCCACAGAAGAATCCAGGTTGCCTGACCTCCATCCCAGGGCCTCCTCCGCCTCTCCAATCTGCCTTTTTCCCCCCTTCTATCTATAATAATCACATATGTAAAACACAGTAACTCTTATTATTTACTGAGTATGTACTAAGTTCCTCTCTCTGCCAAGTGATTCTCACACATTATCTTAATAGGGATCCAAATGAGGAAGTTACTATTTTTCTCACTTTGCATAGTGGAATACTGAAATTCAGAGAGGTGAAGCAATTTTCCCAAAGACACACAGCCAGTAAGTCACAGACTCAGGAATCAAACTCAAGTCCTTGAGTTTAATCATGGCGCCCTCCCCCATCTTTTGCTTCCTGCTCTGCTGAGAGTGGCAGTGGCCACACACTCCTTTAGCCAGTGCCTTGCTGAGTTTGAGAGAAAGTCTGAGCAGTCCCCAGAGATCTGTCATTGCTTGCATCTTGTGGCTCCTGGTATGAGAGTGTTGTTCTTGGACTTGTGTTATTTACCTAAGATTTTGCAAGGCTGTTTCTTGCTTATTAACAAATACTTCTGCAAATATGGATGGAAAATTGGCTTTGCTAACCCAGAAGTGGGGAGAGCTCCAGGCATCCCTGGAGAAGATGTTGATGCAAATATGTATGTGCTGAAGAGGCCCAGGTCTCCTGCTAAGGTGGCTTTGATGCTTAGCAACAAGAAGTCTGCCCTGTGGTGGATGGGGATGGTTCATGAAGAGCCATCCAAGGCCACAGAGACAGCAAAGGGCAACCTACTCCAATAAAGTGCTAACTTCTGATCACTTCTGACAGAACCATCTGAGAGGCTTGTTAAAAATCCTCTCTATATATAAAGAGACAGGGGCCATCGCAACCGAATGGACAACCGAACGGACGACTGAACATGCTGAGTGGGGCAACAAGGCCGGCAGGGGGGTTAGTGAGGGATGACCTAACGACTGAGCACCAGGCTGCTTTTTAAATAATTGGCAATTTGTACATTTTAAGCCATTAGTTGGACATCCCCCAAGGGCTCCTGGACTGCAAGAGGGCGCCAGACCCCCCCACCCCCCTGAGTGCACAAATTTTGTGCACTGGTGGGGCGACAAGGCTGACAGGGGGGCTAGTGGGGGGGGATGACCAAACGACTGAGCACCAGGCTGCTTTTTAACTAATTGGCAATTTGTACATTTTAAGCCATTAGTTGGACATCCCCCAAGGGCTCCTGGACTGCAAGAGGGCTCCAGACCCCCCCACCCCCCTGAGTGCACAAATTTTGTGCACTGGGCCTCTAGTACAGTGTATAAGTTATCTATTGCTGTGTAACACACTACCCCCAATCTTAGCAGCTTAAAATAACAGCAATTGATTTGCTGATGAACCTCTAAGTAGGGCAGAGTTCAGCAGTAATGGCTTGACTTTGTTGGGGACAGGAGCTTTTTTTCTTTCTTTATTTTTTAATGCTTTAAAAATATTTTAAAATTACATTTGACATACAATATTATGTTGTTTCAGGTGTACAACATAGTGGTTAGACATTTATATAACTTCTGAAGTGATCAACCCATAAGCCTGGTACCATCTGACACTATAAATAGTTATTCCAATATTACTGACTGTATTCCCTATGCTGTACTTTACATTCCTGTGACTTTTTAAATAATTGGCAATTTGTACATCTTAATCCCTGCCCCCTTTTCATCCACCCTCCCAAATCCCTTCCATTTGGCAGCCATCAAAATGTTCTCTGCATCTATGAGCTTGTTTCTGTTGTGTTCATTTGTTTACTTGGTTTTTTAGATTCCACATATACATGAAACTATATGGTATTTGTCTTTCTCTGTCTGACTTATTTCACTTAGCATAATACTTTTTGATGTCCATCATGTTGTCAAAAATGGCAAGACTTCCTTCTTTTTAGGGCTGAGTAATATTCATATACACACACACACATTTATGTGTGTGTGTGTGTGTGTATCACATCTTTATCCATTCATCCACCTATCGATGGCCACTTAGGTTGCTTCAGTATCTCAGCTATTGTAAATAATCCTGTATTAATTGTAGGGGAGCATATGACTTTGCTAATTAGTGTTTTGGATGTCTTTGGATAAATACCCCAAAGTGGGATTGCTGGGTCATAAGGTAATTCTATTTTTAATTTTTTTGAGGAACCTCTATACTGTTTTCCATAACAGCTGCACTGATTTGCATCTCCACCGACAGTGCAGGAGGGTTCCACACAGGAGGATCCACTTTTGAGATGACTCACCCCTGCGGCTGGCAGATGGGTGTGCTTGTGAGTGGGCAATCCTGCCGGGACTGTGGGCCTTGGTTCCTCTTCATGTAAGGCTTGCCCTGGGGTGACCAGGCTTTCTCATGGCATGGCGGCTGGGCTCCAGGAGGGAAGGTCCCAATGGAACAAGGTGGGATTGCATTGCGTTTTTTATGATCTAGCTTCAGAAGTCACTTAGCAACACCTCTGCTATAGCATATTGGTCAAGGAAGTACAAAAGGCCCACCTACTCTCACGGGTTCATAACCTGAATCTCTTGATGGGGTAGTGACAGGAGTGGTGGCTTCTAGGGAGGTGGCTGGTGGCAGGGGAAGAGAGGGAGGGGGGAGAGGGACAGTAGAGAGGGACAGGTGAGAGAAGGAGGATTACATCTCACAGTTGAGCTTGATCTGTTTTTGACACGCACATATATTACCTTTTGTTTAAAAAAATAAATAAAAGGCTGAGATGGCTGGGGGCAGGGGTGGGTATGTTCATGTCTGAGTATGTGTGTGTCTGTGTGCTCACAGTCTCCGGCCGGCATGGGTGACACAGCTAAAGCAGCAGCTCCAATGGGAAGCAAAGGAGAGGGTGCCTCCATGGCCACCACCGGGCCTTGGGCTCCAGCATGTCCATGCCCTTGAGCTCCCCAGAGGTACACACTGCCGGACCTGGTCCATCTCTTCAAATGGAAAGAGATCCATCGTCTGCCAGGAGCTGAGGACCCCCTGGTGAAAGCAGAAACACAGCCCTGGATGGAAATCACAAAAACCCTTCATCCTTTCACTAGGAGCAAAACAAACAAAACTCCAAACAGACAAACAAAAACAAACAAACAAAAAAAACCCACAACAACAAAGCAATGAAACCCCACACATACCTCACTCAACAAAGAAAGCTGTGACGCATAGTAATACCTACCATCTATTAAAGTATGTGTCAGATGCTTTACCTAATTGAATTCTCACCCAGCCGTGATGGTGCAGAGGAGGAAACTGAGGCTCAGGCAGGCAGGACGACTTGCCCACGCGCGCACAGCTAGCGGGAAGGTGCAGAAGTGTGGGCCCAGCCAGGCCTGTTGGCGCCCGGGTCTGCTTGTTGAGCTTCCATCTTTCCTCCTCTCCCTGTAGCCCGGATCCTTGGGTGGCTTTGCCTAACGAAGAGAAATGTTCTCTATGCAATTTGGATCTGACCGCTGGACTTGGCAACAATTTATTTTGTGACTTCCCAGTTAAAAAAAAAAAAAGGAATCCTTTTTTAAGAACAGTGACTCTCGGAGGGCAGAGCCAGGAATTTTAATTGGGTGGGAGGTAGCAGCGAGTGGTGGAGTGAGCACCAAGTGGGTTGTCAGGAAGCACCTATTCCAGTGCTTACTGCCTGTGACCTTGGGCAATGATACTAATGCTCATCCTATGAATAGCCTCTACTTACTGATCTTTTCCTTTGTCCCGGGTGCTGTGCTAAGGGACTCATGTGTATCACCCATTTAATCTTCTCAGCAACTCTGTGAGCGAAGGAGGTATGAATACCATCCCCATTTTGTAGATGAGGACGTTGAGGCTTTGGCACTAAGCAGCATGCCCAAGACCACACAAATGGGAAGAGTTACATCCAAAATTTGCGTCTGGGCAGAGGGGTTCCAGAGTCTGTGCTTTTAGCATTGTGCCGGAATGTTGATACAAATATGAATGTATTACAGATGCTGACAGAGGCTAACATTTATTGAACGTTTTCCACATAGAAGATGCTATTCCAATCGCTGTATGCAATATCAGTTAAGCCCCACAATGACTCTGAAATCAATAATATTATCACCATTCTTTCAGATGAAGAAATTGACTTCTCCTGTGTTTAGTGAGGGGTTATCTCCCTTCACTACATGGTGTTTTTTTGTGTGTTTTTTTTCTAAGAGCTACTACTTTCAGAAAAAGGATATAAACTCAGGCCATGTGGGGTGGGGCTGGATTCGGACTAAGCCCCTCCCTCTTGCTCTCAGAGGGAAGCTGCGGGAAAGGGAGGAGCCTGGGGAGGTAGCTCGCCAAGTGCCCCACCTGTCCCGGCCCTGGAGGCTGGCGCACACAGGCCGCTCCCTGGGCTCGCCACGCCTGCCTCCATCGGTTTGGGCTGGGCAGCCTGCCTCTTTGGCAGAGCGCTACAGCCTGAGGCTCCTGGGCCCTGCGTGGCTCGGTGAACTGTGCAAGGGAAGGGAGGCTCTGCCAACGTGTCACCTGCCAGCTCCCCTCCGGGCACCATCTGGGACGCACTGAGCTGGAAAGCCAGGGCCAGGCAATGGCTGCCTCCTCCGCCCGCCCCGCGGGCCTGGCCACCCTGAGCACACACCGGGAGCACTCAGCCCAGGGAAGGAGTCAGAGAGTCTGGGGGACAGAACATCCCGGGGGGACGCCCTATCCAGCAGGAATAAGCATGCTAACAACTGGCATTTGTTAACTCTTCCTATGCCTGGGCTCTAGGCTACTAGTAAGCGCTTTATGTATATTGTCTCACTTAATTCACTCGTTACACACCACCATATTTAAGCACTGTTATCCCATTTTACAGGCGAGGAAACAGACACAGAGAGGCTAAGCGACCTCACCAGGGTCAGAGTCATGCAGCTGGGAAGTTTCAGAACCAGGGTTCAGGGTCTACATTTTAAAGCTTGGCTGGCTCACGGGCCCTGGGTTCTACTCTTTGCTCAGTCTCTTCTGATGGGGAATTCTTTTCAGCCCCCTGCTCTTTGCAAGTCTTCAGTTTCTTCTTCTGTACAATGCAGGGGTGGAACATATTTTCAAAATGTGTTCGTCACAGTCCCAGCGTTCCATCTGGAGCTAAGGTGGAGGCGGGGGTGGAGTTGGGGGAGGGGGAAGGAGAAGCTGAGGATGACTGTCAGACCCCCAACCTTTTACCCCCTTTTTAACCTGAGATGAAAGTGCCCCTTTTCGCTGCCTCCCATGTTAGAGCTATGTGTGAGATTTGGCTTACAGAGGGGTTCTGCCGCTTACGATAAGTCTGAATCCTAGCAGTTGCTGCTCTGACATTCTTGTACCCTAAGAGAGGAGAAAGATGGGCCTCAGAAAGGGTAAGGGGACCCAGGTAAAGAGGCCCAGTTAATTAGTGACTTAGCAGATTACATAATAGTTCCAAGTACAGGTTCTGGAGCCAGATACAAATGGGTTCAAGTCTTAGGCTGCCTGTTACTGGTGGTGTCCTCGGGCTGGGTCAGCTCTCCACTGCTAGACAGTCCCTGTTTGCTGCCATCGAGGGCTTCAAGTGGGAGAGTTGATGTCCTGAGTTATTTCTCAGATGGAAGAACTCAGTTGCTGGGTCATACTTTCTCTCTTTACCCTCAACCACAACTCCCAACCCAAAGGGCACAGGATACCCAAATGCCTTTGGACATGCCCAGTTATGATGCAGATACCCAGGGTACCCCAGGACTGTCCCACCTCAAGGTATAATACAAAATAGTGGCTTTCCATCCGGCAACCTGTCCTGCAATCCACGCCCAGCTGAGTCTGTGTTCATGGAGAGGGAAAGAGCTGTGTTGTGACAAGACGTGAATAGGAGAGTGTCTGACGTCAGTAGCTGTGTGACCTTCAGCACCTTCCTTCTAGGCTTCAGTGTCCTCTTCTTTAAAGAACAGTCTTGGAGGTTTGAAGGCGCCCATGGGTTGCACCGCTTCGAGATGGCATGCTTCAGTGATCCCAGGCACCAGGAAACATGACCTCTTTCCTTGGCATCTACACGGTTCCCTGAGAAAAGTCCTCTTCCTAAGTGCAGACCTATGAATCGGGGTCGTCATTGACTAAGTCTCCCCCTTTATCTGCGGGGTGAATGATGAGACATTTGAGTACTCCCGGCCTTGGGAAATTGGCCTTAAATGGTCCAGCTGTGGGGCTTTCAAAGCGCTGTCCTGAGATACTGCTCTGACCCAGCCACAGAGCGTGAGCGAGCGTCAGGTCAGGTCTGTGAATCTTCACAGTTAAGGCTGAGCCTGGAAGGGGAGAGATTTCCTGGAGAGGCCTGCCCTCCTCTGGCCATGGAAGCTGCCCTACATTGGTGTGTGTGACAAGGAGCACCCAGGGGCTCCCTTGGGGTATAACCATGTGACCCGTGGGTACCGCAGGAGCTCCTCCCAGCTCTTCCTCTTAGAGAGGGAGTTGCTGATTTGGTGATTAGAGTCCAGAGCACATGACTGTTAAAAGGTGACGTACATGTTTGGCTTCCTTCTCTCGGAAGTCCCAGCCATAAAAGGCTCAAGCTGATTTCACAATGGAGGCCGCCTCTCTCCCTCTGTCGCTTCTCTTCAGGCCACACACTTTGGCGCCTTCACTTGACCCAGGCCTTTCTGGTTTGTTAAGCAGTGTGGTCAGCGCCCCACTCTCATCTCCTTGCTCACGCTGTCTACAGCATCACTCATAGAACATCCATGGGCACCTGCTGGCTTCCTGCATTTCTCTGTGCGCAGGGTAGGCGGGAAGGGTGAGGAGCTAATGCCCCAGGACTGACCCTAAATCAATGAAGGATGAGGGGTGGTGATTAGAGGGCTGGAACTTTCAGTCACTCCCCTGGACTTGCAGGGAGGGGAGAGGAGCTGGAGATTGAGTTCAATTAGCAATGGCCAATGATTTCATCAATCACAGCTATGTAATGAAGCCTCCATTAAAACAAACAAACATGAAAAGATGAGGTTCTGAGAGCCTGCCGATTGGTGAACATGCGGAGATTTGAGGAAAGTGGAGAGTGGCGTGCCTGGAGAGGGCATGAAAGCTCCATGCTCTTTCTTCTTACCTTGCCCTGCACATCTCTGCATCAGATTGTTGATTTGTATTCTTTATAATCCCTTGTAATAAATCAGAAATCTAGCGAGTAAACGGTTTTTCTCAGTTCTGTGAACCGCTCTAGCAAATTAATCAAACCCAATGGAGGGGGTGTGGGAATCTCTGATTTACAGCCAGCCAATCAAAAGCACAGATAACAACCTGGACTTTCGATTGGCATCTGAAGCTGAGGTCAGTCCTGTGGGATTGAGCCTTAACCTGGGGAGTCTGATGCTGTCTCCAGGTAGATAGTGTCAGAATTTAGTTGAATTTTAAGACACCCAGCTGGTGTCCAAGAATTGCTTGTTGGAGTGGGACCCCCTACCCTACCCCTGTCCCCCATTCGTACTGGATTTGGGTGCAGAACCCTTACTATTCTTGGAGGGATCCACTCTAAGATATATTTTAATACAACATTCACCATAGTGCTGGGGGAGGCAGGGCGATTTTACTCCCATCTTACTAATGAAGAAACTGAGGCCTGAACAGGTCAGGGACTTTTCCCGAAGTGGCAGAATGTAGATGCCTGACTCCCAAATCATGATTCTTTTCTCAATGGTATGCCTTGGTGCCTCCTAGGTTCCTGTCTAGTATGAGGGAGGAAACTGGGCTGCATTAGGTAAAGACCAATAAGGAACAAAATCTTTTTTTGCTACCTTCATTTTAGTTTTCAAGACTAACAGTGGATTTGTTTAGAAAAAACCAAAACAAAACACTTGCCCTTTGATTAGAACTATTTATTTTATTTTTTATTAATTTTAGAGAGAGGAAGTGGGAGAGAGAGAGAGAGAGAGAGAGAGAGAGAGACAGGCATTGTTATACTTATTTATGCATCCATTGGTTGATTTTTGTATGTGCCCTGACCAGGGATCAAACACCCAACCTTGGCATATCAGGTGATGCTCTAACCAACTGAGCTATGTGGCCAGTGCTGATTAGAACTATCGATACCTGAATGGGTCATGGGGGCAGGAAGGGATAGTAGTCTTTTGGATAAGTTATTACAGGAGGATTAACTAGTGTCTTTGTTGATCTGCGGGTTGAGACCTTCAAGAAAGTCACAGAATCCTAGAACGTCAAATGTGGAGGGCAGCTTTGAGGCCATCTTGGCTAGTCTAAACCTTTCTTTTACAAGTGGGATAACTGAGGTCCCAGGAGGAAAATGTCCTCAAGGTCATCAGGTAACATGGAAATTAGGATCTGAGAGAAAGCACAGGGAATATAGGCAATCAAGTCAGGTTGTGCTAAAATCAGGAATCTATGAGCACTTGTCAAATCAGGCACGGCAAATTAGAGCCAACTCTAAGTAAGAGATGGGGCTCCCCAGAACACCTACAACGGAGCAAGCTCGTGAAGTTCTATCTAAACTTTGAGAGAAATAATTCAAGAATTGGTTAGTGATGTCTGCCTTGGCACAGGACAGGTGAGTCCTATTCATCTGCCACGACATAAAAGACAAGGTCGAGAAAGCTGGGACTATGGTTAGCCCTAGTGGGAACCACAGGCTGGAATTTGGGAGGATGGGGAAGGTAGATCACCACTAAAAAGCAATGCCTAAAGGCAGTGGCTAGCCTGGCATTGAGGCTACTCAGCCATCCTCAATTGCTTTCTTGCTTTACCCTTCTCTCAAGATTCTATCATACTGCTTTGGAATCTCAATAACCTTATAGAATGCAGACACACACTTTGTTTTATACATCAGGCAGTTAAAGCAAAAATTCTGGATCAAATCCTGCTTCAAATTTTGCCTTTAGCCTCTTATCTCATCGTACTAAAGTTGGCTAGTCCCACTTGAGTCTTCTGTCTCCCATATGCAAAATAAAGGGCCAGGTCAGAAATTCTCAAAAAGCACGAAACGAAACAATAGCTTCGTAGGATGATAGCAGCTATTATGTGGAATAAAATAGGTTTCCATGATGATTTTCTTTTGGAATATTGCTGGATTAATAAAAACATTTTTTAAAACTGCAGGGCTTCTCAGATCCTTTACAAGTAAAATAAAAATTCACCTAAAGTGATTTGGATAGGCAGAGTTCCCTAAATTTACTTGAAAACAGGAAATACACCATACAAGGTAGTCTCTAAAGGCCTTTCACCTGCAAAATGTTATAATTCTTTGCTGATTTCCTTTGAGAATAGATATATAAAGAGAAGAATAATCAATGACTGGCTCATTTTACTTCTCTCTTGTGAACATGATATGGTGGTTGGTTTTTAACCACAGTGTTTAAGTGGTTCAAAGTAATTGGCAACCATTGGATCCTTTCTTTAGTAGAACATTTGAAGATAAATCAATTGGTTTGAAAACAACTGAAGCAATTTGTTCCTAGTAGACTAGATTATGTCAGTGACTTTAATGATGTGATTGGCAAAATTGCAGAACAATGTTGATTAAGGTTTTTGGTTTTTAAAATAGTATTGTCAGCATAGCTGCTATGACGGTTTTCTATCTGAAAGTCTTGAGTAGCAAAATCCTGCTCAAGCTGTGTGGCGGGCTTAGTTTTGCAGCACAGCGAGGGGTAAGGCTGTTATGATAACATACACACTATTGGAGTCTCCACATGTGTGGTGGAGTCCTAGGTGCCCAACTCAAATGGTTGTCTATACTGGGGAGATGTCCAGCCTAGAGCAACTCCAGCTGCCTGTTTCTATCTTTAGAGACAGACTGTTCCTTCTTTCTCTACTCAAAAGAGGCCACACCTGTTTGATCTACCCTATTACCAGTCTGGTCACAAATAAATTTAAACTCTTCATAACAATAGTTTTCATCAAAGACTATTTCAGGGTCAGCACTGATATATAAGAATGAATGTACAGCGACTATTAACCAGGGCATCATCAAGATGGCCTATAAAATTGAAACATATAATCACACTTGACCCCACTGGAGATTTTGATGGAAGAGATCTAAAGTGGGTGCAGCATCTGTATTTTTGTTTTGTTTTGTTTTTAAAGCTTTACAGATCTAACCCACATATCCATCAATAGGGGACTGGAAACGCAAAGTGTGGTTTACTCATACAATGGAAAGCCTCTCTAATAAAATAAAGAAAAAGCTGTTGTTACTTGCAGCAACATGTGCGAATCCCCCAGACATTAAGTTAAGTGAAAAAAGCTAGTTACCAAAAAATACACAATGTAGAATTCTATTTACATGAAGTTTAAAAATGAGCAAAGCTAGTATAGGGTATTAGAAATCAAAATTGTAGTTTCTATGGGGGGGATTAATCACGAAAGGGCACAAGTGTACTTTCTGAGGGTGATGAAAATATTCTGTACATTGTTGTGAATGATAGTCCACACAGAGGCAAACAATTTCAAAACTTGAACTGAATCCTTAAGAGAAGTGCATTTTATTGTATATAATTTGTACTTCATTTAAAAAAATACCCTAACTTCCCTGTGAGTCCCCAAATTAGGGTCCTGTGCTAAAGTCCATGAAATGATTATCTCCACACGAGGGAAGGGCCTAACCCAGCTCAGCCCAATTACAGTCTCAAGAAAGGGACCACTTCCCTATTTTCTTCCTCATATCACAAAACCCTTCGTTTTCACTTATCTTCCATAATTCTCCACCCTTTCTCTGTCTTTTGGATAACAAAACTCTAGAGAACTCAACATACAACAACCAGCTTAATAATAAACCCATTGGTGTCCAGGAACTGTGCCTCTTTTCTGTCTCCATTTCAGTAGCCACATCTGTATTCTTGGAAGAAGTCACTTCCCTGCTAGGCCACCTTGAAGAGACCTCATATTTATTGAGCACCTACTATGTGCTAGACCTTGTTGGCTCGCTCACCAAGGTTATGTCATTTTCTTTTTAAAACAACACTGAGATGTGGACCGATGTCACCCCAATAAATTTAATAGAAAAATAACCATGAGAAGTAGATATTTTTACTGCCCTCCCCATTTTCCAGGTTAGTAATGAAAAAGAGAAGATAAGTTACTGACTCAAAAGTGATATCAGGCTGATAAGTGGAGGATGCAGGGTTGGAACAGTGACTGCACAACCTCTTAGCATTTAAGGCCTCTTTTCTTCCAGGGCATGAGAGGAGAAAAGCAGAGATGGGCATTGGAAGGAGAGAAATAGTAGAGCGTAAAAGGGGCAATGGTCCTCCCCTGACAATGCTTGTTGTGCCCAGTGGCCAGAAATCAAGCTAACCAGGCCCCACACACCCAGGCAGTCCCATGTTCTCTGGCTCGCCCCTGCTGGGAGTTTAGAAGTCGCGGCCTCGGGGCGATTTTCATTTGGTATAACTTAGAAAACAAGAAGGAAGCAAGTGGGGGATGTCAAGATGTCTTTACTTTTCGGATTCTGGCTCTCTGAGCTCAGAGGAGTGGGTTCCCGCACGGGGGTGGGTGGCAAGGCATAGGGAGAAGCATTGGAACAAATTCAGAGAGAGAGAGAGAGAGAGAGAGAGAGAGAGAGAGAGAGAGAACGTCTGTGCGTGGAGGGGGGATTGCTGTACTCAGCGCAAGGCACCGGGGAGGAAGAAGCTGTAGCGGAGGAGCTCTGAATAATTGATTCTTCAGCCGCACCAGACGACCAGGAGCGGGCGTAGAGCGTGGTTTCAGCACCACGGATAGCGGCGCGCGCCACCGCAGGCGCCCCCGCTGTCAGCCAGCCACCTATCCTGG
>NW_005363642.1:1933693-1934505 GCF_000412655.1 Myotis brandtii
TCGCGGGGGCTGCTGCGTCTCACCGACTGGGAACAAGTCCCTAAGTTGGCGTGGAGGCGCCCCTGTCTTCCTCCTCCTCTTTTTCCCAGGCGACCGCAGCAGAAGCACGCCCTGGGAGCCCGGTTTTCCCAGTGCTGTGAACCAGGGTGATCAGGAGCTCTCGGGACTCCCGCCGCGAAGTGGGGAGCTGAACGCCTGGCCCGGAGCTGGCCCGGCAGCAAAGGGCCCGGAGGGAGCTGTCTCCCCCCTCCCGCATCTCTTTCGGCCGCGGACCGCGGGGATCCCCGGTTACAAGCGCGCGCGCGCTCCCACACTCACTCTCACACACACTCGTCCTCACACACACCAGCCCGGAGCCTGGGCTGCAGAGACATCTCTCGGGCGCGCTCAGAGGACTGGGAAGCTGCTGTCGGGAGTGGGGCAGGAAACCGAGCTCTGGCTCTCTGAGGGAGGCGCCCAGGGCTTAAACCGGAGCATGGGGCCGGATGAGCACTGATAGTCGCGGCTGCAGCCATCAGCCCTGGAGATGACCAGGAGCGGCCACTGCTGAGAACTATGTGGAGAGAGGCTGCGGTGAGTGCTGGCGCGGGACGCAGGGCCCCTTTGGGAAGAGGACGGTGGAAGGCCTGGATAGAGGTGGGCGGCAGGACCGCAAGAGAGTCGTTGTATGGGAACGATCGCACCTCCCTCGGGGATCTGGGACCGCGGGAGCCCGAGTCCTTTTCCCTTCCCTTCTCCTCCTGCCGGCTCAACGCAAACTCAGCCATACCCCCCCTACTCCCCCTACCCACCTCCAGGCCCCCCCCCCCCCC
>NW_005363642.1:1934515-1934869 GCF_000412655.1 Myotis brandtii
TGGCCGCACAACTCCCAGCAGCAGGCGCTGGGGAGGTGGTAGGGGGTGAGGGCGGAGGTGCCCTGTTAGCTTCTCGTGGGTGGATAAATTGGGGCTCCGGATTCTCCTGTGCGCTCTGGAGAGGAGCTCTCCATATGGGCCACAGGGTCTGAGGATCCGGTCTGGGGGCGTCTTGGTCACGGAGGTTCAGCTCCCCCTCTCCTGTCGAGCCCCCGTATGCACATAGGGGCTGTGAGCATTGCAGACTGCAGCCCGACACCCCCACCCCAGTCCTGCTCTCCTGACCCGTGGGCTGACCCGTCTCTTCCCATCTTCGTAGAGCCCTGCTGCAGAGCCTCCGGCTGGGATAGCCGC
>NW_005363642.1:1934915-1958914 GCF_000412655.1 Myotis brandtii
ATGCTCGTGCGCGCAGCGCGCCCCACTGCATCCTCGACCTTCTCGGGCTACAGGTACGTCCCAGCGGGAGACTTGGGCTTGGCGGGATGGGGAGGAGGAAGACTCGACCCAAGCGAGAGCGGGAGAAGGATCTAGGGAGAGAGGGAGAGAGAAAGCCGGCGAGGGAGTATCGGTAGCTAGGCGAGAGAGGAGCACCAGGGGGCGCTGCGGCACCGCAGTGCTCACTCATAGAGCTCTGAGATCGGTGCGAGTTCTCCCCAACTTCCCCGGGCTCTGGCAGTGCCCGCCCCAGGGCGCGCGCCTGTGCACGCGTGCACGACTGTGCTGGTATTTGCAGGCACGCGCCCCTGTGTACCTGGCGCGGTGTATATGTGTGCACCGCCTGAGTCCATGTGCGGACTCCGGATGGCCGTTGGCACCATTACGGCGGCCTGTGGTTATGCGCAGAAATGCGCGCGTGCCTGTGAGCTAGTGGATCCCCACCTGCCCACGTGCACCTAAGACTTGCTAACAGGACCTGCAGTGGAAAGCCTGGGGAGAGGCTGTACAGTTTATGTCGGTCGGAGAGCTTCTTAGGAGCTTACCTTTAGCCCCACACACGTTTTTTGCCAGCTCCCACGCACAGGCCCGCGGACGACCTCCTCTCCGGAATTCTGCATTGCACACAGCGCGCGTGAAAGAGAACGTGTGTGAACCCGTGCGTGTAGGGGGCGGGTCCTGGGGTCACTTTCTTCAGGGCCCCTCAGCGGGAGGAGGGGCGGGCCCTAACTTCCTTAAGGCGCCCCGGGAGACTGGAGCGCAGAAGGGAGAGTTCTCACTCCCAAGCTCGTGGGTTGTACCTGCACGAGAGGAATGGGGTCTGCAGCGGGTGCCGCAGGGAGCCAGGTCTGCGCTGCGTCCCGCGCGTTCGCAGGGGGCGGGGTCAGTCCATTCGCCGGAGCGCTGGAGCCGGGTTACTTGTCTCTACGCCGCCTCCGCATGCCCGGCTGATCTGTAGTTCGCTCCTTGTGAGCAGGGGGCGGGATCCGTAACTTGGTCCGCTCTAGCCGGCGTGGGAGAGGAGTGGGTGACAGGTTTGCTCTGTGCGCCTACGCTCAAGGGCGGTGGTCCGCAACTAACTTGGTGGATTCGGTGGGAGATGTGGGCAGAGTCGGGCATGGCGACTGAGGCATGAGAAGGAGGGTGGAGGAGAAGATGGATTTACCGCCAGGGTTGGAGAATTAGCTCGGATTGGAGTTGGATAGAGTTGGCGATGTGTCTAGTGACGTGGATGACGTCGGGGATCGGGAATGGAGTAGGTGACTCGGGCAACTTGCGCTGCGGGTGGGCTCTCTACCTGGCTGGTAGAGCAAGGGGCGGGGTCTGGAACCCTGGCTCACCGCAGCCCTGGCTCTCCCTCTCCACCCTGCAGGGACCATAAGTGGCGACTATGGGCAGACTGGGCTATTGGACCCTGCTGGTGCTGCCGGCACTTCTGGTCTGGCGCCATCCGGCGCAGGGTGCGGCGGCGGAGAAGGGTACCCCGGCGCTGAACATCGCGGTGCTGCTGGGTCACAGCCACGACGTGACGGAACGTGAACTGCGAAACCTGTGGGGCCCGGAGCAGGCGACTGGGCTGCCCCTGGACGTGAACGTGGTAGCACTGCTGATGAACCGCACGGACCCCAAGAGCCTCATCACACATGTGTGCGACCTCATGTCCGGGGCGCGCATCCACGGCCTGGTGTTTGGGGACGACACCGACCAGGAGGCCGTGGCCCAGATGCTGGATTTTATCTCCTCACAGACCTTCATCCCCATCCTGGGCATCCACGGGGGCGCATCGATGATCATGGCTGATAAGGTAAGGCCGGAAGCGATGGTCTGCGAGGACTCCGGAGTGCGCTAGTCATAGGACAGCCACCCAAGGTCTTCGGGAGTCCCTGGTATCTTCTTGCCATGACAGGGGGTCGTGGCCACTGACCCTGGTGAGAGAACCAGGTCCCACCTCTCCAGCCCAGAAATGAATGGAAATGCCTTTTGTCTTGGGTCTGAAAGTGGGGTACTCAGAGAGGCACTTTGGGTGTGCCAGGAAGAACTTGGAAAGCACAGAAGTGTGATAGGGTGGTGGAATGCTTGGCGATTGCTAAGCAGTTTACAGATACAAGCCTGGGGCCACTTGAAACAACATGGCTTACATTCCTATAATATCAATGTTACCAGGTTGCTTTGTGGAAAATGTTCATTTTTCCCCTCTTGTGGTGACTAAAACTATTTCAAAAAGGATTAAATATGGGTGTGCTGTGGAACAAAATGCAAAGTTTTTAGGTAAAGCACAAAAGAACAGAGAAACGTCATGCTTCCGCAGCCCCAAGAAGGGTGGAAAGTTTGAGAAGCCCTAACAGCCACAAGAATGTATTCCTCTAGCGGAGTGGGTGTGAGTGGAGAGGAGAACTGACTGCAGACCCAGAGCATGGAGGGCCTGACGCTTTCCTACCTGTTCCTGGGGTGGAGCTGGAAGGGTTCCCAAGGCCCTCAGATGGAGGGGTTAGCACCCAAGGATGGGTTTTGGTACTGAAGTCTGAGAGTGTCAGAATGAAGAAAGGTGTGTCCAAATTTCTTGGCTTAGGATGATAAGGGAGGGTCTTTCTGTGGACCAGATGGGAGCGTTGGTTGGGAGAAGAGGGGAGAGAGACTTGGAGATTTGAGTGAGATATTAGGAGGGCTTGGTTTGAGAATTGTCCCGAAGTGGAAGGACTGAAGACAGTAGGAAGAAGCTAAGAGAGGAGTGAGAAAAAAAGGAAGGATTAGAGTTGTGGGTGCATTGTACCTCTGTTTAAGCTCCAGCAAGCGAAAGGGAGTCAGGAAGGGGAGGAAAGGGTAAATGTACTTGTGTGCCATGGCCCCCAGCCCTGAGACCTTCTTGGAGTATGTTCCTTAGGTAGGAGGAGACATCTTCATGGAGCGAGCAGAGATGTGTCATAGCGCTTTCCTTCTGATGCTCTCAAAGCACTTTTCTATTCAATTCATCAAATCAGATTCTGCCTCTGCCTCAGCAATTCCCACCAGCTCTTTTGGGAACTGTATTAATTCTTTCAGGTCTCCTGGGCTGCAGTACATTCAGCCCAAGTACATAACTGATGCAGTATCTTATTAAACATTCATTTAAAATGGTTTGCAGCCTAGAAAAATTCCTATGTGTGGTTGAGCATTTTCCCAGCCACTTCTCAGTTTTGGGGTTCTTTCCTGGCATGAAAAAAGTAGGGAACAGCTGTGCCCTGCCACGAAGGGATGGGCCATTTCAGAACTGGAAAGGGACTTAGAGTCTACGAGAACACCCTGCAACTTTCCGATGAAGTGACTGAGGCGTAGGGCAGCTAAAGACGGCCAAGACCACACAGTGGGTGATGGAACTAGATCTCTGGTTTTTTGGTCCCAAGCTGTAGATCTCACATTCTACCAAAGTCAAACCTATTCTTTAACTTTGTCATCCCATCTGCGGAGGGGGGGGGCGGGGTCAAGGAATTTCATTTTATGGGAGGTACTGAGCCATGGAAAGGTGCAGCAAATCAGAGCCCACAGAGCTTGCACATAAGTGACTAGCAGGAGTGACCAGCCTTCCGATGAAGATACTAAAAAGGAGAACAGCGGTTTCCAGCAGGGATTTTAGTATCTAAGTATTACCACCAATACCTCCTCCCTTCTGAAGTTTTGACCAAAGGAGTAATACACAGAAAACAATAGCCATATTGAAAGTGAAATTTCTGGATTGACTAGGGCCCAGCACAATCAGTGGAGAAATCTGCTAAAAGCTGAATTGGAGAAGGTGGCTGGAGGCTCACTCAGGCTGGGATGTCAGAGCTGGCAGGTGTGTGGCTCAGGCTCTCTCCTGACTCATACATCCGACTGCAGGCACAGCAGCAGGAACAGGGAATGGGCTCATCGCTGAGCACTCCCTTGATAGGCAGTGACCCTTCCCACTGTGAATGGCAGGCTCTGACTTACTACCAGCAGCTGCTCCTCTCTTGAACAGGGTATAAGGAAGGGAGTTTTGAGAAGTCCAAGAGCTATGGGTGGAAGCATCCTCCTCTCCTGTGGAGTGAAAATTCCTTCTGGGGATTGGACAAGAGAGTAAAGAAGAAAAGGGATGCCTTGGCCAGGTGGCTCAGTTGGTTGGAGAGTCATCCGGTACACCAAAAGATTGCAGGTTCGATTCCCGGTCAGGGCACATACCTAGGTTGCAGGTTGGATCCTGGTCGAGGCCCTTACGGGAGGCAACCAATCAATATTTCTCTCTCACATCGATGTTTTCTCTCTCTCTCTAAAAATCAATAAAAAAACAACAACAACCATATTCTCAAGTGAGGATTAATTAAAAGAAAAAAGGAATCAGGAAATGCCAGGAGGGAGATGAGAAAGAACATTTTCAGAGAAATCAAGATTAGAGAGAGATTTAAGAGGGGGTGGAGAAGAGAGGAACAAAAGATCCCTTGACTCAAAAATGGTGAAGGAAATTGTATATTCCTCATCGCTGGGGCTTTCTGAGTTGGTCTTGATGGCAGGGAATCAAATATGTCAGTAGGGATAATATTGGGGTACATGTTGGGCCCCACATATGGAATGTGCTTCTGATGTTGAGAAGGATTGGGTTAGAGAGTGGTATTTTGAAAAACCTGGATGTGTTAAAAAAAAAACAGAGATCGTCTGAGACATGAACAGCCTAGTAGCACATCAAGTTGGCTAGTGCCTTTGCCACCTGTTTCTTTTGGAGCTTGAATGCTGAATGCCGAATGCAGTTTGTTTGGCTCTGAAGAAACAGACCACCTTGCTTGGTCGGGTTTGCCAGTGGTGTTTATGGCCACAAAGTCTGAACCTCTGACAAGGCCTCCCTGTTTCCGCCTGTGATGACATTCACTTGGTAAAGCCCAGAACATAACTGTGTTTTCGCTTCGAAATTGATAACACGATAGTGCCCCCGTGGATAACCATGGCACTTACTTTGATTATCAGTTACATTGAATACCTCTCCCTACCATTTTACCTTTCCCTCAGTCTACTTGGCCCTTGAAAAAAAAATTAGAAAGTTTTATAGTAATTGAAATGTGTCAAGTGACAGATATTTGTGGTGTTAATTGAATTTACAGTGAAGATGTTAATTTCTGCTTCTATCTGTGGGTGGTCTTGAGATATAATTAAGTTAGAGGTGGGAATAATGATTGATGTACATAAGTTCTAACCACATCTTGGTTTGGCTATTTTGATCCTGTCCAAGTGGAATACATGGAAGTTGCAGTAGCAGCCCCTATAAATCAAGCATATGCACCAGTCCTATATGTTTCTGCTCAGTGTCCTTCCCTCCTCCTTCCCTGTTCCTCTTATTTCTAACTTTTTCATAGGGGAAAAGGCAAGGCTCAGATGTTAACTACATCTATCCATGTGGGTTAATGCTTTAGATGTTATTTCCTCATCTCCTCCACTAGAGTGCAAGTTCCCTGAGGACAGATATTTTTTTAAGTACGTTTATGTGTATGTGAAATAACAAATACTCCTTCTCTACAGACAGTTTATAAAAACGTCTTTTCATTGCAGAGTACCTAGAAAATACATTAAAATTTAAAGAAGAAAATAAAAATCTCCCTTTAAATCCTATCATCAGGAGTAACCACTGTTGACACTTGGGTCTATTTTCTTTTAAGCTGTGTTTATTTAGTTATAAATTCAGGGTTATACTGTCTATATGGTTACCTTTATTGTACTTTGCACTCTGTGGCTTTCTTTGTCAGAAGATTCAGTTTTTCTTTAATTCTGGAAAAAAATCTCAGCCATTATCTCTTGGATGTTTCCTCTCCAACATGATCTCTATTGTCTTCATACGTAGCTACTCCATCAATCCTCCATGTACATTAACTTAAACATTTTGCCCCCTAGTTCTCTATTTCTCTGTGCTATGTCTGGGAAGGTTTCTTCAATTCTATACTCCAGTTAACCAGCTCTTTTCATTTGTGTCTGGTCTATTGTTTTGCCTATCTGCTAAGTTTTTCATTTCAACAATGGTTTATTTTATTTCCAAGATAAATAGCTAGTTTCTTTTCATGCCTTCTCACTTTTTTTGATTTATAAAAAGCTCTTCTTACCTTGTGGATGTAAATACCACCTCTGTCTCTTTGAGGATTTAAAAAATACTTGTCATAAAGTCCTTTTCTGATTGTTCTAGCATCTTTGTTTCTTCAGGTATGAATTCTTCTATTGGGCGAGTCTGATCATTGGATGTCCTCATATTCCCTAATTTATGTTTGTAACTTATTTGCAAGGCAGTTTTATGTATTCTCCTGCCTATATCTGTAAGGGTGTGTGCTTTTAAATCAGAGCTCATATCAACAGCTCAGGTCAGAGCTGTCTTCCTGCGCTGCATACCCTATGGTGCAAGCTTGGGTCCCAGTCTCATGTGGATGGCCTAATTTTGGCTCCTTGACACAGACAGGAGCATGCTTTTTGGCTGTGACTCATGGTGGACGGTGCAGATGTTTCAACCCCATTCATAACTAGCAGCATGGTTCTGTCCTTCCTCCCCTGGTGGATGTTGGGACTTCTGCTCCCATGGCTTATAATGGACCCATCCGTCCATGGACCTTGTGGCTTTGATTTCTACTTGAAATTGTAGAGTCCCATCTTTTGGTTCATTTATTTTTAGGGAGCCCTCTCTATTTTTGATCTGATTCCCTGTGCTTATTTCCAAGTACTACTATGTAAATTTTAAAATATCTATAAATTTTATGTTTTAGGAGTAGAAGAAGGAGGTTATTGAGTGTGTTCATTCTGATTTTGACTCAGTTATATTTCACAACCTGCTTTTATTTTTTCAAACTCGATTATATATTCTTGGAATTTTCCCTTATCAGTAAGTAGACTTTTCAGACATGATTTTAAGTGGCTTCAGAGTATTCTGTTTATACCATAATTATTTTAACTATTCTTCCTTATTTTCTACCTTTTGTAAGTTTAATTACTAGTCCACATGTGTGTTCTTTCTGGCAACTTGTGCTGCCCTTGATCTTTGCATTTGTTACTTGGCGTATGTTTGTTGATTGAATGAATGAAGCCATTGGTTCTGTTGCCAGCTTGCTGCAGTTTCTGGGCGAACTTACCACACTGTGGTTCAGGGCTTTCCATGCAGTGTTTGTTCCCTAAATGCTGACTAATTTCATAGGTGTGTGCCAAATCTCCTCTTCTCTCTAGTGGGAAGATAATTACTAGCCATCTTAGGGATTAACAGAAATTGGGGGGTTCCATACAAAAGGCCTTGTAGTGCAGCTGAGTAACAGCTCATCAGCAGGAGGTGGAAGTTGGTGCCCTTGTAACCCGGCAGCTCTGGAGTTCGGATGTGAGTGATGGGCCTTTCCATTAAACACTAAAAGCTCATGGAAAGGGCAGACATGCACATCAGAATGTTGGTGGAGCTCACTCAGCTCCTACTGCGGAGGCAATGGAGGCATCGGGTAGTTCCTGGGAGCGGGGAGGCCTATATTTAGCCTACTTGATGAGGCATGTCAGATGCAATCATCCACTCCTCCTCACATAACTCATTCGGGAGCAACAGGCATCACCCGAGAGGCATGACTAACTTTCCAAGTGGCCCCGGGGGTCATTGGTAATCACACGGACCCTTGGTAACTGTGGTCTGGTGGATTTCAAGGGGGGAGTGCTTATCTTCTTGGTAGCCTCAGGTGGAAAATGCTCCTCTAAGTAGAGTGGGGAGGGGAGGGGTGAAGGAGGAGGATGGGTGGAGAAGGGAGTGGAAAGAGACAAATAGAATCTTGTTTTTTTAATGAGTTGGTGGTTTCTGATAAGGCCATGGGGTCATTGAGAGGTTATGTTATTAACCGGTGTGTTTCCTTTGTCCGGCACTCCTCCTTATTATTCAAATTTAAATTGCTTGCCAACATTTTAAAGTTAGTTGCCAACATTTAAAGACATGACATTTTAAAAAAAATCCAAATTTCATGATTCTTTGAGAAAATCAGAAGGCCTGATCACACTGGGCCCATGTTTCCCGTGGCAACAGTGGGCTGGAGATAAACAGCACCCCTCCCCCTCAGACAGCGCAGGCGCTCTTTCTCTTCTCTCTTTAGTCCTCAACTTGCCCACTTCACCCTTTGTGCTGTGGACTTGGTCCTGAAGGCATTGGGCTTGAGATCCTTGATGTAGGAGGTGGAGAAAATAGCTGTTCTTTGTTAGGAGGCCTTGCCTGGGCATCTCCTTCCCTCCCAGGGGCTGCTCCTCGGTTGTGGCTAATTCATAGTGTGCATGTGGCCACGATGCTGTGTTCACTGCTGCCACCAATGTAGTATTTTGTCCTTTTAAGCCCACAGGCCTTCAGTCCTTCTCAACCAACCACTCGAGTCGGAAGATCCCAGAAAACCTTAGACCAGTGGTTCTCAACCTTCCTAATGCCGCGACCCTTTAATACAGTTCCTCATGTTGTGGTGACCCCCAACCATAAAATTATTTTCGTTGCTACTTCATAACTGTAATTTTGCTACTGTTATGAATCGTAATGTAAATATCTGATATGCAGGATGTATTTTCATTGTTACAAATTGAACATAATTAAAGCATAGTGATGAATCACAAAAACAATATGTAATTATATATGTGTTTTCCGATGGTCTTAGGGGTCGCGACCCACAGGTTGAGAACCGCTCCCTTAGACAAAGAGTCTGAACCTTAGGCTCTCCTGAGTGAGCTCTACCAACATTCTGATGTGCATGTCTGCCCTTCCCATGAGCTTCAGTGTTTAATGGAAAGGTCCATCACTCACATCCGAACTCCAGAGCTGCTGGGTTACAAGGGCAACTTCCACCTTCTGCTGATGAGCTGTTACTCAGCAGTGCTACACGGCCTTTTGTATGGAACCCCCCAATTTCTGTTAATCCCTAAGATGGCTAGTAATTATCTTCCTACTAGAGAGAAGAGGAGACTTGGCACACACCTATGAAATTAGTCAGGTTTGAGGTGATATTACCTCTAAGTCCCCTTCCAGCTCTGAAAAATTGATGGCCTTCAAGAAAAGGCTGGTGAGAAACATACGTATCTGTGAGCAGTGGTTGTTTTTAGGTGGTAAACTCATAGCTGTCATAATTTTTTTAAAATGAAAAAAAGTCATTGTAGCATGGTTAATAAGTTGGATCTCAAGTTAGGGTTCCTGGGTTTAAATTCAGAGTCCATCACGTATCTGCTGGGTGATCATAGGCCAGTTCCTTAATGGCTCTGAGCCTTGGTGTCTTCATGTTTAATATGAGAATAATAATAGTACCTACTTCATAGAGTTGTGCGATTTAAATGAGATAATGGATGTAAAGTATGTAGCTCAGTGAGTGACTTGTAATAATAAATACTTACTACAGAAATTCTATGTATTATGTCTATATTTTGTAGTTTCTATTTTTCTCCAATGTACATGCACTTTTTAGTAACCAGAGGAAAATGATGAAGGGTGAAGAGGGAATCCCCTGCAGGAAGCTGGGAATGAATTACACAGAACCGTTAGGAATGGAGAGTCCAACATAAAATGATTCATACTTTCGTAACTGGGACTACCAGAAGCTTCCTTTGAGTTCTTTGCACTTGCCATGAGCTTTATGGCAAACTGAAGATTAATTATGGCCAATGTCTGTAAGCGGAGACTGTCTCAGTGACCTTTGCAGTAAATAACTCCACCAATTGGATCAGATGCTTTCTCGGGGCTTAGGGATTTAGGGCGTGGACATATATAGTTTTTATTTCATCTCTGCCAAGGATAAAGCAACTCAGTGATGGCCTGGGGAACCTGGCAGCCCCAGGGACATGATTAAAGAATCCCTTTGTGCAGATGAGAAAATAAAGGTCCTGACTTTTGCAATGATTTTTTTTTAGTTACACAATCAGAATCCAGGTCTTTGGGGGATTATTCTTCTGCTTTTATTTTATTGCTCTTTCAAGTGAATCATTCTGAATGCAGTTAGTTTAGGGAAGGGGTTTAGATTCAAGAGAGACAACTGATTTTGATGTTAATATTTTGGTTGTCGGAATTAAAATGATTAAGATGTTGGGCGATGGAACGAAAATTCAAAAC
Source organism: Myotis brandtii (assembly GCF_000412655.1). Lineage (NCBI taxonomy): Eukaryota > Metazoa > Chordata > Mammalia > Chiroptera > Vespertilionidae > Myotis > Myotis brandtii. The sequence continues at coordinate 1,945,006 of NW_005363642.1, forward strand.
TGCCTTTGCAGATTGAAATGATGAGCCCATACTCCAGATTGCACTGGCGGGTTTAAGGAGGATTTGCACTCTTGCAGGAAGCAGATGTGGCTTTCCAACTAGAATTGAGAATGACTTTTGCAAGGGTCATGAACTAGTGAAGTGCCTGCTGAATCTGGCTCATGGGTGCATTAGTATTTTATTTACCACCATAGTATCTAAAATGCTTGGATTTTAATGTCTTTAGATGAAGCAAGCATTGTCAAGTTCACTAGAGCCCTCCACGCTCCCTGTTATTTCACATATTCCCAGATTCACTTTTTATGGTAACTGCACGGTCTCTGCAATCATTTGAGATTGTGACCCCTCCCCCCACACCAGTCACAGGTGTTTTATTTGTTACTAGAAGCCTGGTGCACAAATTCATGCACAGGTGAGGTCCCTTGGCCTGGCCGGGGCCGTCTCGCCCAGTCCCAATCGAGGCTGATCGGGGCCAGCCGACCTGGGGGAGGGACCCCAGGAGGTTGGCCAGCCTTGGAAGGTTGGCTATGGGAGCACACTGACCACCAGGGGGAAGCTCCTGCATTGAGTGTCTGCCTCCTGGTGGTCAGTGTGCATCATAGTGACTGGTCAACTGGTCTTTCAGTCGCTTAGTCTTTCATATATATAGATTTGCTTACTACAGGACTGGTGCACCAATTCATGCATGGGTGGGGTTCTGCCAGCCTGCCCCAATTGGGGCTGATCAGGCCGGGCTGGCGGGGGATGTGGAGGGGACTCGGGAGGTTGGCTGGCCAGCCCTGTCCCTGAATGGGGGGGGGGGGCGGCAATCTGGGGCGTGCTGGCCCCATCCCCTGGTCGAACTCCCAGTTGAACTCCCGGTTGAGGGGACAATTTGCATATTAGGCTTTTATTATATAGGATTGTTTTGCATTGAGCAGATGCTCCTCAGATTCTAAGTAGTGATATGGCTTTTTAAAAAGTGAAGTCCACACTTTTAGAAAGAAAATGTTCGAATCAGGATTGGCGATAGCTCCATTATACCTTTATATATATTTTTAAAATAGATTTTTATTGATTTCAGAGAGGAAAGGAGAGGGAGGTAGAAACATCAATGATAATACAGAATCATTGGTCAGCTGCCTTCTGCACGCCTCCCACTGGGGATGGGCCCTTGACTGGAATTGAACCCGGGACCCTTCAGTCTGGAGGCCAACGCTCTGTCCACTGAGCCAACCAACTAGGGCATACCTTTTTATATTGATAGGAGTGCTTTCTGCTGCAAGTAACAGAATATTTGACCAACAATGGCTTAAACCATGAAGCTATTTAGGATTTTTTTTTGTTTAACAAGGAGCCCCAGGTATGGTTTGGTGACTCAATAACCCACCAAGGAGTCAGGTCCTTTTCACTTTGCCTTCCTCAGCTGCTGGTTCCTCTTGGTCACAAGAGGGCTGCTTCTTTCCGGCCATCACATCTTCACATGCCAGCCTTTAAAACAGGAAGAAAAAAGGATAGAAAAGAAGCTTTTTTCTTGACTCTCTATCCTTCCATTTGAGTAGACTTCCCTTACATTTCATTGGCCAGCACGAGTCACATGCCACCCCCTTGAACATCACTGGTAGAGAATAACAATCAGGATTTGTCTCCAAGAATGGATAATTGCCACTGAAGCAACATTTGCTTCTGTTAGCAGGGATGTAGGAGCAATGGCCAAGTGGTATAACACCATTACCTGTAGACTGGACTTATTTCGGGTGTGGGGTGGGGGTTAATATTTAAAGATGAATGTTGAAAAATTGCAGTTTGTCCAGAGGAAGAGCCTTCAGGATTATGTGGGATCTCAATGACATAAGAGTCTCAGAAGAAATACTTAGGGAAGTTTATCCCAGAGAAGAGAAATCTCAGCGAGAATGTGTGAGAGAGGTTTCACTACTCCATAGGCTGGTAGGGGATAGCCTTAATATTCTTTTGTTCTGGGGACAAAACTGTGGCCAGAGGATGAAATTAGAAGGAGTAAAGTTTCAGCTTGATGTGGGAAATAAGCTTTGGAAATTTGGTCTCTAATGGAAACCTGTGATGTTTTATAGGAGAATAAATGTCTGTCAGATGTGACTGAGTGGAGAGTGACTGCCTGTCTGTCAAGAACGGGCTGGCGAGTTGGACTCACATTGGCCAGACGGGATTGGGTCACCTCTGAGGTCCCCCCCGCTTTTTTTTTTAATCCTCACCTAAGGATTTTTTTTTTTCTAGAGAGAGCGGAAGGGAGGAGGAAGAGGGAGAGATAGAGATAGATAGATAGATAAACATCGATGTGAGAGAGACACATCAATTGGTTGCTTCCCGCACACCCCCACCTCCCCCACCTGGACTGGGTATTGAGCACCAATCAAGGTACATGCCCTTGACCAGGAATTGAACCTACAACCCTTTTGGTCTGCTGGCCAATACTGTAACCATGGAGCCAAACCGGCTAGGTGCTGAGGTCCTGTTTAACTCAGAGACTCTGTACCTCTCAAATCCTTGAAAACAATTTTTTTACAGTCTCCAAGTCCTGGAACTTTAGGCCCTTGGATTTGGCTGAAAACCAACATCCCCACTTTCTGCAAGTATATGAGTGATTCAGTTTAAATTTGCCTGGCATGGGGGAGGAATTTATGAGCCCTGCATCATCGCCTCAAATCCCCAAAGGACTTTACATCATCCTGAAGGGTAGATGATATTTGAAAAGCAGAAAACCTATGTAGGTATATGTCAACTCTCACACACATATATAAATATAAACATAAGTAGGTCAGCCGGCATCATATTTACTAGTGGAAGTGTTTTTGGCCAAGAAGCACATCTACAGAAGACGGTGTTTAGAATAATTGCCACAGACCTCCAAATGGGAAGCACTTGCAGTTGCATCCAGTTCATCATGATTACTTATTAAAGTATATGTACATTTTTGCACATCTTACTGTAGTCATCCTTTTACATTCTAAATAGATAGACTGAACCCTCTCTGGCTTTTCAGTTGTCAAATTATTCTTTTTTTTTGGTCTGTTGTACCCGCCTGTGTTTTGAGCATTTGCTTAGGGCAGAAAATGCTCTGGGGACTATTCTGTTGTTTATCTACTTTCCCTAATTTGCCCCTCACATCTTCCAGGGAAAAGCAGAACCTGAAATTGCTTTCCAAATGCTTTGTCTTTCCATTCAAATTTCACAGTGTTCTGTATAATGGAAATGGCTGTGTTCTTTCTAATTATTTATTTATTAGAAAGAGATAATCATGTGCAGAGTAAAAAACAAACGAACCCCAATTAATAACATACAGCATTCAGAGAAAGGGTATTTGCTCAATACTGCACAGCAGACCCTCAGACACACGTTCTTCTCCACGGAGGTGACCATGTTACTCATTCAAAGAAAAAAAAATAAATAGGAATGGTGGCTTGTTTCCATTTGTAATTTAGGTTGAAGTTGGTATGTGACAAGGACCTGTTCCTCTTTTAAATCTCACTGACCTGAAAGAGGTGAATGATTTTCTGTTGCTCCCCAACTGTGCCTATTTCCCCCAAACAAAATAATGACCCATTCTAGAATATAGGATCGCTTCTGAAAAGCTCTGGCACCTCAAAGCTAGACCCACATACTCACCCAAGGAATTGAAGATAGTTGGGGGTGGTGAGGGGGAGAGTCATGATCATTTTATACACTGATTAAAGCAATGGACCCTCCCCAGAGGAACCGCCTTTATAAGCATGCATTCCATATTATGTTCAGTTTTGGGGCTCACAGACCCTCTGAAACCCATTCAGAGACCTTCTTAGAATTCATTAATTTATTGGTTTATTAATATGTTCATTCTTCAAACATTTATTGAGCCTGTACCCTGGGCCCAAATGTTTTATAGGTATAGCTATCATCCAAATACTTGCTTTGATGTAACTCAGAACCTAGTTGGAGACCGGCCTCAGAGTGATGCATCTATGGTGCGGCTGGTTTGGAGGGCTGTGCGAATATAGAGGAGGGCACCTCATTCAGAGGTCTGAGGGTGGGAATTTGTCAGAGAAGGTGCCCTACAGGGCTGTGCTCTAGAGTCGAATTAAAGAACTCCTGAGCTAGAAGAGGCTGTCTTCTATGTGCCTGCCCTGCAGGTCGCATCCAGCTCAGTGAAGGGTGTGCTGCAGAGTGGAGGAGGCTGGCTCACGGAGGACCAGACGCCAGTTTACAACTTGGGCTTTTCCCTCTTCACAGGCTCCTCAAGGCTGCCGGGCTCAAGTGTTGTTTGGATAGCTCCTGAATTTTCCTCTGGAAGGCAGGTCTCGCAATCCAAACGTTGAGCTTTTTGCCAATTTCTGTTTTGTTGTTGCAAACAGTGGAATGTCTCCTGCTCTGTCTCCTCTCTTCCAAATTAGAAAACTCTAGCCAAAAAGACCGAGTGGCATTTGAAATCCACATTGTCTTGCTTGTCTGTAGTCCTAGGGCTGAAAAAACCCCCCACATATTTGCCAGGTGAATTGTTTTCAAGCTAAGATATGTGTAGGGCTGAGGAAATGTAGTATTGGCTGACTTGGGTGAATAGAGCCAAAACCACAGGAAGAGGGTGTTAAGCGGTATGAAATGACAGGCTTGCTGTGGCTCTGGTGGTAGGTGATGGGCATGGCTTCCACCCATGGGATCTGGGAATGGTGGGCTTTGGGTGAAGCCTGAGCTTCATGGTCAAATTACACTTTAGTTAATTGCTGGTGGTTTTGTCTTGGTTAATTAGTACTTGAATGCTACTTGGCAGCATTCAGAGAAAGACTTTAATCATGGAAAATTTCAAGCACATAAAAAAGTAGAGAGAATAGTATGATGAGTCCTCGTGTTCCCAGCTTCAACAATTATTATTCTTGTTTTATATACTTCATCACTCTCCTTACCCTTACCATGGGGTCATTTTATAGCAAATCCAAGACATCATTATATTTCATCTATTAAAATGTCAGTATAAATATGTATAATGTCAGAATAAATCTATCAGTATATATCGCAAAAAGATAAGAATTTTAAGGACTGTTAAAAAATAACTTCAGCTAATATGAGAGTAATCTCATGCGTGCACATTGGGAGGTTAGTGAGATTCAGAGAAGTATAAAGAAAATAAAAATCACCATCCATGGACAATTGTTAGTGACATTTCAGTATATTTCCTTCTAGTATTTTTTATACCTTATATACAAACACATACATACTATTGATTATATAATTTCACATATAGCTTTTAATTTATTTAATTTATCAGAAGCATTACAAATTATTTGTAAGCATTTTTATCTGCTGCATTTTCTATGATATAGAAACATCATTATTTACTTGATAATAGTACTTGATAATTTAGATTGCTTCACATTTGTAATTATGAATTACCTTAGCACCTAGCTGGCTTGGTTCAGTGGATAGCGCGTTGGTCTGCAGACTCAAGGGTCCCAGGTTCGATTCTGGTCAAGAGCACATGCCTGGGTTGCGGGCTTGGTCCCCAGTTGGGGGGCATGCAAGAGACAGCCAATCAATGATTCTCTCATCATTGATGCTTCTCTCTCACTCTCTCCTTTCCTCTCTGAAATCAATAAAAAATATTAAAAAAAATAGCACCTCAGTGAACCCCTTCATAATGAAATGTCTGAATTACAGATTATTGGTGTTGAATTGAATCCTGTGGCTGAAATTACTGGGCCACTGTACATCAAGAATTTTAAGAATATTTTTTTAAAAAAATATATTTTATTGATTTTTACAGAAAGGAAGGGAGAGGGATAGAGAGTTGGAAACATCGATGGGAGAGAAACATCGATCAGCTGCCTCCTGCACACCCCCCATCGGGGATGTGCCCACAACCAAGGTACATGCCCTTGACTAGAACTGAACCCGGGACCCTTCAGTCTGCAGGCCAATGCTCTATCTGCTGAGCCACACTGGTCAGGACAAGAATTTTAAGATTCTTGATTCGTACTTCTAATTGGTGTCCAGAAAGATTGGAACCCTGGACACTTCCCATAGCTGTATTAAAGTGCCTCAGTCACCTAACTCCAGCCAGAACTTGAAACAAAAACTTTTCTACTAGAATCTCATTGTTCTAATTTGCATCTATTTTATGGTACCTGCTGTGGAATATATTTTAATTTAGTCACACTTCTTTGTTCTCTGGATGTTGCACAGTTTAACTTCTTTGAGATTTCTCATTGTGTAAATGGAAAAGCTCAAAAATGATGGAGTCCAATATAAAGTACAGTGAAATAATTTGAATTTTTAAAAATTAATAAATATTTTGAAGCCTGGCAGGGAGTTCTATGATTATTCATTCTTAGTCACCAGGCATTGCTCAACCGTGTGTCTGTATCAATGTTATTTCAAGAATTGCTTTAAAATGTAAAATTTCTCAGTAGAAAATCATTTCGTGGAACTTGACTATTATGATTTGCCAGGAGGCGGTAGAGAACCATGTCTTAGTTAGCCCGCGATGTATTCATGTTGCCGGCTTTGTGGTGAGCAGTAGGAGTGTGAAACCATGGTTTGTTCCTTTCTCTAGAAAATTGAAGGCGGGATGAGGATGTCACAGTGACTGCCTTGAGATCGGAAAGGGATATTGCATGGGTGCCAAGGAATAACGGTTCTCCTTTGCCATGGTCGGGGTGGGCCAGAAAATGCGTTGCAAACACAAGTAGGAGGGACTTAGGGTTGATATTAACAGATGTGTGTGGGGGAGGATCTCCCAAATATTTAACCTCTGTTACAGCATGCCAATGTTATGGACTGAATGTTTGTGTCCCCCCCAAAAATTCATATGTTGAGTTCCTAACCCCCAACTTGATGGTGTTAAGAGGTGGGGCCTTTGGAAGGTGATTAGGTCATGAGGGTGGAGCCCTCATGAATGAGATTAGTGCCCTTATAAAAGAGACCCCATAGAGCTCTGTCACCTCTTCTACCATGTGAGGACACAGAAGATGTCAATCAATGAAGAAATGGATCCTCACCAGACACTGAATCTGCTGGTGCCTTATTCTTGCATTCCAGCCTCCAGAACTGTGAGAAATAAATTTCTTTTTTTTTATTGCTTAAAGTATTACAAAGGGTATTACATATGTGTCCTTTTTTCCCCCCGCCCTTGACAATCCCCTGGCCTCCCCTACCCCCCAGTGTCTTATGAGAAATAAATTTCTGCTGTGTGCCCTTCACCCCCGACTGTGGTGCTTTGTTATGGCAGCCCGACCAGAATAATGCCGAGAGGTTGGGAGGCACTTCAAGCTTCATCCCAAGCTTCCCTAGTGCTTTTCTTCTACTCCTGAACAGATCAGAACTCACACCCCCACGTACTCTAACACTGACTGCTGTCTTCTCCTGGTGGGGTTTCGGTTCTGGCAACGGGGCTCACACATTGAGGCACCGAGTCCTTGTCTTGGAATCTTTCCTAAAACACACAGGACTTTCAGGTTCAGTGTTTCCTAAAAATTGTTATTCAAATAGCTTTAGGGGGTGTGGTAGACAGGATCATGGTCCCCTGAAGATGTCCTAATCCCCGGAAACCTGTGACTATGTTACCTTATATGGCAAAAGAGACTTTGCAAATATGGATCTTGAAATGGGGAGATTCTTCTGGAATATGCGGTGGGTCCAATGTAATCACAAGGTCGTTATGAGAGGGAGAGAGGGCGGTGAGAGTCAGAGAAGGAGATGTGGTGACAGAAGCAGAGTTTGGAGTAATTGCCTTGAAGATGGAACAGGTGCCACGAGCCAAGGAATGCAGGCTGCCTCTAGCAGCTGGAAAAGGTCAGGAAGCAGAACCTCCCCTGGAGCCTCCAGAAGCAACGCAGCCCAGTGACACCTTGATTTTAGCCCAGTGAGACCCATTTCAGACTCTGGGCCTCTGGGTCTGTAAGAGAACAAATCTGTGTTGCTTTAAACCAGTCAGTGCATGGTAATTGATTACAGCAGCCATAGGAAACCAACACCGGGGGAGAATCTGGTAAATGCGCTGCTGGGCAGGCTGCGCCCCACGTGGCCTTCTCTCTATGCTTTACCTTAAAATTCATGCAGAGTATGCGTACCATCTCATACTGTAACTGCATTGGTATTAAGGCCAGACTAATTTCAAAGTGACTTACAGATAGATGTGTCAACTTTTCTCTTCACCAAATAGTCAAGCAAAAGTCATGCTCCAGAAAGTTCGACCATGTTTATTCTCTGGCACATGTGTACGTCTGGACCATGCATGCCTCTGTCTGAGAAACCTAGGAGAATGTGTGCTTTGAATTCAGACAACTCAAACTTATTAGTTCTGTGTCCTTGGGCACACCATGTAACCATTCTGAGCCTCAACTTTCTTGTCTATAAAATGGGTTAGTAGTAATGTCAATCCTGCAAGGTTGCTGTAAAGATCAGTAATTATCTGTGAAAAGTGTATATAGAGCACATTGGCACATAAAGCACACGGTGTAGCAAGCACTGTTCTAACACTAATACAGCCTACACATTAACACTTCTCGTCTTCGCAGCAGCATGATGAAGTAGGTTTCATTATTATCCCCATTTTACAGATGAAGGAACTGAGGCCCAGAGAACTTAAAATATATGTCTGAATTCACACAGTGGTAAGTGGTTGAGCCAGCATTTGAACACAGCTAGTTTGGCTCTTGGGCATGGTTTCTTAAACTTGGCGCTGCTGACATATTGGCTGAATAATTCTTTGCTATGGGGCTGTCCTTTGCTTTGTAGGATGTCTGGCAGCATCCCTGGCTGCTCCCCACTAGATTCCAATAGCACTGCCACACCCCCAGTTGTGACAACACAAAATGTCTCCAGACACGACTAAGTGTTCTCTGGGCGGCACGTTTGTCCCAGTTGAGAACCACAGCTCCAGGTTTGGAAGTCTGGTCACTGTATGGTACTGTCTACACAGTGGCGTTTAATAAGTGAAGTTTTCATTGCACTTTGGGCCCCAGCTAAGTGTTCTCTGGGGGGCACGTTTGTCCCGGTTGAGAACCACAGCTCCAGGTTTTGAAGTACGGTCACCATGTGGTACTGTCTACACGGTGGATGTTTAATAAGTGAAGTTTTCATTGCACTTTGGGCCCCATGTTTTACTAAACCTTTGAAGCTCTAGCAGACTAAGGTCTCTTAATGCTCGTGTCTCTTTATCTAGGCAGCACCCCGTGGAGTCTGTTCCCTATTTGGGGGTTGGTGTCAGGACCAAGCGGGACTTGGTGTGCGAGGATGTTAACACTCCGCGCTTGCTGCGCTGGCAGTGCAGGCGGGCTGCGGCAGCTTGAGTCAGGGCACCGAGCAGATTGCAGCAGGCAGACGCTGGTGCACATAGGAGCTTAATATTCTTTTCAGAAGGATGATTCATTTGCTCACACATGGCCTTCCTGGGAGTCGTCTGAACAATTAATGTGCCTCCACCAAATTATTCACAAGCAGTTGCCCCATCATTCTTGGACCTGGATGGGAGAAAAAGGGTCAAGAAATTCAGGATACCTGGGACAGAGAGAAGAAGAAGAAGAACTAATCAATAATGAGCTTTCTGCTAATTGGGGCATTTCTCCAAAATACATCGCGATCATGTTTTACTTCTGAAAGGAATCTGTTAACGTTTAGGATTGATGAGGGTTAGTGCAATGGGCTGGAAGAATTCAGCAAAGGGGCCAAATCTCTGCTTCAGCTGCACCAGGAAAGGCTCTGCCTCCGACTGTTCCTCAGACTCTGAGCAGCTGAATCACAAATTCAAATCCTCAGCCACACTGTGACCACACGAGAGACTAGATGGATCTCTGATCCTACCCGTGACCAGGAATCCTGTCTAGAAAGTACATTTTAATGAGGCCCGCCTGCATGCAGCCTTCTCTTTCGTTCCTAAAGCCACGTCTGGTGTCCTGCTTAGGGCAGAATTTCAAAGCCAGATGGAGTCTTGCCCAAGTCAATGTCCCGTTCATGGTTCATCTGCCCTTGGTCCACTGCCCTGTGTGATGTGTGTTGCTACTCACTTAGTTTGTGGAGACTGCATCCCACTTAGGTTTATGACTTCATCTTTCCCCTCTTTCTAGCACCCAGTTTTGGGGCAGTTAGGTGCCCAGATGTGTAAGTAAGATGGTGGCACAGTAGAAAGGGCTAGGTCCAGGACGGTATTTCTTTCCCACGGCTGCTTTAACACATTGCCACAAACTTGGTGTCTGAGAATAGCACCCTTTCACTCTCTTGCAGCTCCAGAGGGCAGAAATCTGAACTCGGGTTCACTGTGCCCAAATCAAGGTGTCGCAGGGCGTGCTCCCTCTCGAGGGTCTAGGAGATAATCTGTTTCCTTGCCTTTAGCAGCTTCCAGAGTGGCATTCCTTGGCGTATCACCCTCGCCTCCAATTTCAATGCCAGCAGCATAGCATTTTCCTTCGGTTGTCACACCTCCTGTAAGGACCCGGATGATTACATTTAGGGTCTACCCATGCAGCCAGGATAATCTCCCCATCTCAGGAGCCTTAATTTCATAGCATCTGCAAAAATCCCTGTGGTCATTCAAAGTAACATTTACAAACTCGGGGGGTTAGGACCTGGATACCTGGGGGGCCATGGTTTAGCCAACCACAGGGACCATTGTAACTGTCTCACTACAGGGGCATGCAGGATTGTGCTAAGGAGTTTAATTTGCTTCCCCATGGTACTAGGGTGAGCGTGGCGGGCAGGCTGGGCAAACTCTGGACCTCAGTTTTCTTATTTGCATGTGAGAAGGTTGGGCTAATGGCTCTTGTAGCTTTAACATCTTTCCTTTTTTTGGTGAATTCTATGCAATAAGAAGAGCAGGTTGTGTTGGAAAAATTTTGGAGCTTGGAGTTAGACAGACCTGGGGTTTAATCTGAGCTTCAGCACTCTTCCATGTCAAAAGGAAATATATATATATATATATATTTTTTTTTTATGAGATATTAAATTTATAAAATACATTTTTCCTTTTTTTTTTCTCTCTTGGCTGCATCTCTCCTCTTGCATGAAATTGGACTGGGCTAAGGTCCACTCTGTGATAGAGGAGTCAACTTGTTCTTCAAGGTCAAGAGTCACTCCTACTTGGCTGCTGCTGAACTGCCTTCTGCCTGCTTGGTGGGGCTTAGGCCCCTCTACAGGTGATACAGGGCCTTCCTCAAAGCATCCCTAGTAGCTGCCCTTCTCCAGATGTGGTCCTTCTTAGCTGGAGCTGTGCAGATGCTTCACCATCTGTACCTGTGGTCCCAGCCTATTGCTCTGGGTTCTTGGTATGCTTACTCCCTTGACATAAAGTAAAACATGCTGTGGAGTGAGCCATGAGCACCTTAAACTGAACCTGCCTAGAACCAGTCCCCTTCAAGCTTCGTCCCCATACTGGGTTTTCTCCCTCTGTCAATGCCTTCTCAGCTCTTCAAGTCACCCACACTCAGAAGGGAAAGGAAGGACGGATGGATGTTGAACCCCACATGCGCAGGCACCATATTGCTGGCACAAACTTCAGAAAAGTGAAGGAAACAGAAGGAAAGTGAAGCTCAGAGAGTCACGGACACTTGCTCTTGGTCACACAGAGCTGGCACTTGAACTCAGGTTTCCTGACTCCTCACCCTGTGCTTTTTCCACTAGAAGAGTTTCTTCAGGCACCTTCCCATGACACCTTCACAGAATTTTTTGGTCTATTTTGACTTTTAAAAAAATTGTAGTGAGGTAGGCATAACATAAAGTTTGCCATTTTAACCATTTTAAAGTGAACAATTAAGTGGTATTAGTGCATTCACAGTGGTGTGCGACCATTGCCTTTTGTAGCCCCAGAACATCTTCATCACTCGAAATGGAGACCCCATAACTGTTAAGCATTCACTCCATTCCCTCCTTCCTTTAGCCCCAGAAACCACTAATCTTTGTGTTTCTATGGATTTAACTATTCCAGATGGAATGGTGTCCTATCAAATGTGGCCTTTTGTGTCTGGCATCTTTCAAGTAGCATAATGTTTTCAAGGCTCATCCATTTTGTAGAATGTATAAGTACTCACTCCCTTTTATGGCTCAATAATAATATTACAATAGTATTCCACTGTGGGGATGGATCACATTTGGTTTATCTATTCATCCATTGATGGACATTGGTGTTATTTCCACCTTTTGGCTGTTGTGAATAGTGCTGCTACCAATATGTGTGCACAATATTTTTGCTTGAATACTTTCATTTTTGGCGGGGATATATGCCCAGGAGTGGAATTGCTGTTATGGAAATACTACATTTAACTTGTTGGGGATGATCTTTTTTCTCTCCTCAATGCTTTTCTTGAAATCATAAAAGAAAATAAATATATTTTAAAAGGAAATGTTATATCACTACCAAAAATAGAACCTGTTTTCCCTTGCCATAAGTAGAAGGTAATAGTAAACTAAGGAACGAACACATTCACACAAATTTAAAAAGAACAACCTCAAAATAAAAAAAAGTGGAAACAACAGCACCATTAAAAGGCAACTAGCTGCTATTTTCTGCTAACCCTTAGCATATTTCGCTCTCCTTAAAGAGTAGATTAACAAGTGTTAGAAAGGTGTTGAAGACCTATTAGCACCAAAATGAGACTTCCTCATTAATTAATCAGAAGGATTAAAAGAGAATCAGGGCTCTGGCTTGTGTGCTTTATTGTCAGCTAGTGCCTTGTCTGTGTTAGACAGAACCATCTCTGGTACCACACGTGGCACTCTGGTGTGTCCATTCTTCCACTACCCAACTCGTGGTGACCTCCTTCCTCTCCATGTCACCCGGTCCTTATCACCTTCCCCTTGGACTCTGACTCCAGTCTTCTAACTTTTCTGCCCAGATGCTCACCATCAACTACCGCTCCCACCACCAAAGGGGACTCTGAGCATATTAACTCCCCATTCTTAGAGCTTTGGTGATATCTACATTATTACCAGGGTAAAGTCTAAACCATTAGCCAGGTACCCAAGAAGCACCACAGTCTGCTCCCTATCACAGACCAGTTCTTTCTGTCTCCTATATTGACCCATCAGGTGATCTAGAGGGCTCACTCTTTCTTTTTTTTAAAAAAATATGTTTTTATTGATTTTTAGAAGGAGAGGAAGGGGGAGGGATAGAGAGATAGAAACATCGATGAGAAAGAACCATTGATTGACTGCCTCCGGCATGCCCCCCTACTGGGATCGAACCCACAAACCAGGCATGTGCCCTGACCAGAAATCAAACCAGTGACCTTCTGGTTCATGGGTCAATGCTTAACCACTGAGCTACATCGGCTGGGCAAGAGAGCTCACTCTTTCTCCCACATGCCCCACAATTCTAACTCTGTCTCTGAGTTCTTCTCTTCTTCCATCATCTTCACCTGTGTTGATCACCTTGGTTGATTTAACTCTCAGGGTTCTTAGGAAGATCAAATAAGGCATACAGAACCCTGAAAACCCTAAAAAGAAATACAAGTGCAAAACATGTCATTGCTAGTTCTCCTTTGTCTTAAGTTCTTGAACCTTTGAATGTCAAGGGCTCCCAGGTGTTTTTTCCATTTCTTAGGTTTGAATCCGTTGCCTTCCTTGCCTGCTGTGCCCTGAGTATCTTTCGTGCCACCTGACAGAAAGTATGGCCTCCCACATGACCGAATGTATTCCTATTCTTTTGAACAATATATATATTATTGATTTTTTACAGAGAGGAAGGGAGAGGGATAGAGAGTTAGAAACATCAATGAGAGAGAAACATCGATCAGCTGCCTCCTGCACACCCCCTACTGGGGACGTGCCTGCAACCAGGGTACATGCCCTTGACCGGAATCAAACCTGGGACTCTTCAGTCCTCAGGCCGACACTCTATCCACTGAGCCAAACTGGTTAGGGCTGTATTCCTATTTTTTTAAAAATAAATCTTTATTGTTCAGATTATTACAGTTGTTCCTCTTTTTTCCCCCCATAG
>NW_005363642.1:1960747-1973452 GCF_000412655.1 Myotis brandtii
CCACCCTCACGTTCCTCTCCCAATGCCAGACAGTCCAGTTTCTCCCCATATGCATCTGGGTCCACCAAAGTCTCACCCATAACTGGAATTCAGAGCAAGCAGGAGCTTGTATATTCCTCCCGGTTTAAAGAACAGCACATCCAGGTGCCAGCACTTTCCGCGCCTCCGCACCTCTTACCGGTCTCAGTGCGCTTTCTTCACCCCTCTAGTTGTAGAATTTCCACTCAGCCAGCTTTCCCACGGTTCTGGGTGGTAGTTGTTCGGCCGTTTAGTTGTAATTTTGATGTGATTGTGGGAGGCAGCAAGTATAGGTGATTACCTATGCTGCCATCTTGGTTTCTCCTTGTATTCCTATTCTATACCTTTGCTGTAGCCATGTCATCTCTTCACCCCTCAGTGCCTAGTATGTGTGCTTTGGAAGAGCAGATCTGTGCCTACCTGTGGGAGACACCTTGTCAGTGTAGACCGGGAATGGAGGAAGCCTTAGCCTTGCTGGCTCTGTCAAACATATTTTCTTTCCTTATTTTTCTTCTCCTATTAGATTTTCCTTTGAATATGCTCCCTCTAATCGGAAGTGACAGTTTAATTACTTAGGTGTTTTAAATTTATATTCTGCCACACAGCTGACCACACGTGCTGAGCAGGCAATCCAGTGTTATGACATGCCTTCCCTCTTGCTCTTTGATTCAAAAGATTTGGGAGGAGCCATGAAGTGACTGATCCATGAGTAGCAAGAGTATTGAAAATCATTGAAGGGGACAGAAGCTTCCCTGGGGAGAAAGGAGACAGGTGTGAGTACAGGTGCAGAGGTGGAGCAGGAAAGCTGACAGTTCTGGCCTCCAGGCTAGGCCATCCCTTTCATTGTCCTTCTACCACTCACAATGGATTTTCTTCATGATTATTTACTCTCTTCTTTTGAAATAGTTTTTAGCCTTCAAATTCATTCAATAGGAAAGATGGTACCTTAGCCCTTTCTATCCAGCATCATAATCATTGGTAGTATCAGAATCACATCACTGAACGTAATAATTGACAGAGACCATAGAAAGGATGGATGTATTTAATGTGGGCCATCAAACAGATGTGGAAGCTGAGGTTCAGGGAGGTTCAGGGACTTGCCAAACTTCAGGCGCCCTCCTTCCTGAGTCCCAGTCCATAGGTCTCCTGGTCCATAAGCTGTTGATTACTGGGGCTGTTGTAAGGACCAGCAATGACATCCTTTTTCTGTGATGGGGATGGGGATAAAACCTCATTGCAGACTTATCACTTACACCACACTGCCTTCAGATAATCACTTACACCACACTGCCTTCAGATAAAATGTAAGCTGTTGGCCACACTGTTTCTCTTACCGTGATTTTCTGACCTTGCCCACCTCTCTAGCCTCTGCTCAATTCTCTCCCGATTTTGCAATTTGCTCTAGTCCTGCATTTCCCTAAGAAAGTTCTGAGGAATACTAGTCCTGGGAGGTGTTCCCTTCAGAGCAGAGTTTAAGCTGAAATAATTTAGGAAGATGCTGAACATCATGAAATTCTTGGATAGTTACAATATGTATAAGCCCATTCAAGGCTCTGAGAAGTCTTGCACCACAGACATCTTTAAACTGTGTTTAAATTATTTCCTAAATGGATTTAATCACACAACCCCATATATATATATATAAATTCTTGTTCTTGTTGGCTTGATAAAATATAGCAAAAAACATTGCTCTGGTTGCTGCAATACAATACATCTGGCTTCTTTCACATTTTCTATTTCTTTTCTGTGATGCTCTTGCCTCTCTTGTGTCCTTCAAAACTCATCTCAGAAGCCATGCCCCATGGGAAAACTTGTATCCCCGCCCCCTTGGGATTAGGTGCCTTTCCTATGCTTTTGTGCTTTTGTAGTTTCTGTTGAGGATACTCTTGGGGCTATGAATTGTATTTTATCTATTTTCTTCATTCCATAAATATGGATTGTGCCTTCTGTTTCCAGGTATATTGTTGAAGACACTGGAGTTCCTGGGGGACTAGACCAAGTCCCTTCCCTCATGAAGTTTACAGTCAATGGGATGAGGGCAAAACATGAACTTATGACAAATACATAATGTTAGAGCTAAAATAAAAGCAGAGAAAAGAGATTGAGAGGGGCAGGTGATGCCCTTTGGCATAGGGTTTTCAGAGAAGCTACATTAACTAGGATGAGTTAGGTTATGCTGCAGAAACAATAGTCCCTTTCTCTTAGTGGCTTATAACAATAAAGGCTTATTTCTCATTAATGCAGCATACCCAGCCAGGGTTGTCTAGAAGCTCAGGTGGACAGGGCCTGTGTCACATGGAGCATGGCCAGTTGTCATGGAGCAGTGGGGAAAAGGGGTATGATGAGTCATGTACTTTCTCTTTAAGGCTTCAGCTCACGTTTGATTAGCAACAGCTCTCTCAAGGAGAGGAAAGTGCTCTTTTGCCTTGTGCCTGGAAAGAGAAGGAACTGGAGTGGTTGATGGACAGCACTCATATCCTCTCATATCAGGGAGGACAAGTGAGCAGACACCTGAAAGAGAGGGGAAAGGAACCATATGGATATGGGGGAGGGGCATTCCAAGCCGAGGAAATAGTACATGCAGAGACCCTGATCTACTCCGCCTGATCCTCCATGCAAAGACCTGATCTTTCAGCACTCAGCACAGGGTTGGTATTGAGTGGGCAACCAGTTAGAGAATGAATATCTTGAATTCCAGGACTTTCTCCATTTGTGAAATCTTTCTATCCCAGTTTTCCAAGTGGCAAATATAACTGAGTGTACATTTGTAGGACTAGATCATATCTAAGCAACCCAAAGAAGGGTTGCTTGATATTGGAGTCCCTCAAGTAAAGGACTTGGAATCAGTTTACTGAACTTATCTCTGGCTACCTGATTTATTTTGACCTGTCCTTTGACTGAGGCCTTTCCCCTCAAGGATCTTATGTCTTAGCCAAGAAACAAGACAGAAACATGTAAAGTCACTTCAATCATATAATGTTTATAAAATACATATAAAAAGGAAAATTAGTGTTTACCTGATGGCTTTACCATACTTGGAATGACTTTACCACTACCCAGATTCCTTGGTACACCCAAAGAGGGCAGAGGCATGTCTGTCACCATCACTGAGTATCCCAGCACCTTGAATAGTGCCTGGCAAGTGATGGACAATTCATACATCCAATAGTTGTAGACTGGTTAGCTGAGGAAAGGGAAGGCTATGCATCTTTTAAGGTATGGTTTGGGGAGAGTTCTGACTTCAGGACCATTGACTGTCAAGAAGGTGAAATGAATTTAACTAGAGGAAGAGTGAATTTATCTGGTAAAGGCCCTGGTGGACTGAACACCAAGCCAAAAAAGGTGATGAAGTTATAGAACAATGATCTGAGACCTCAATGAAGTGAATTAGATCAGAGTGAGTACTTGTGGGGAGAAAGAACAAGTTTGATGGTTGAGTAGGATTTCAATAGTGGAGCTGGGGGAAAGGTTGCCACATGTGATCCATGGCTTTTAACCATAATTATGTCCATATTAAATGCTAACTTTGGCAAAAGTAAGCAATTTCACTGGACCTATTTAGCCAAAAAGAACAGTATGAATAAAGACATAGGTAGCCAAGTACATGGTGTGTATGGGGAAACATATGTAGATAGTTGTGATTGGAACTTGGGGTGTTTGCATTTTGACTCTTAACTCCTCTTGACTTTTATGCTAATTTGGGGCAAATGGAAATGGCACCAGTCATGTTCTTGGATCTGCCAGGTATCTTGATTCCTGGTTATAGTGTGCTCAGACCTCTGGTCCTCTCTTGTTCGGACCACTCATTGTACTGGTTTCCCTGGTGGCCACTGCAGTGGAGAGGGTGTCTGAGACAGGCTTGCTCAGGCACGCTGTGACTCCTCAGAATGAGTGACAAGTTCAGCATTCCTGTTGGCATGATGCTAAGTCAGCAGAAGGTCTTGAGTGTGCTGGCTCAGCATTGATCTTCCTGCTGGTTTGAATGAATGTCTCACCTGCAGTGTGGCCTTGAGAGATGTTGAAGTGTCTGATGAGAGGGGTCAAGAGTCAGACAGAGGCTGGGCAGTCTTGGTGACTTTGAAGGTTTTTTTTTAATGTTTTTAAGAGGTTGGTACTTCCACCTGGAGAGCCTTTAATGTCTCAAACTCAGAGGCTTTGGGAGAGGGAGCTTCTATCTTAATGAACTTGAAACTTCTTTGAAAAGCTGAGATTACTGGACAAACACAAGATGGTCAGGCTGTTATAGTCATTATGATAAAGGTGGGAGGAAACTTTCAGTTGTCCATCCTGATACAAAAAATAGAGGCTGATGATGTTGGCCAAGCATTGATCTTGAAGAAAATGTTCTGTTTTTCTGTGGGTAAGATATGCTCTAGGAAAATACCTCCGCAACTTGTGAATTGAGTCCCAAGGGAGTTCTACTGTTTTGGGACAAAATGTCTGTACTTTGAAGAAACATTTGATTTTCATGCCCCATCATTTCCTATTGGGTCACGCTTCAGTGCCTTGGTAAAAGTTGTTACCTGCTTGTAGTATGCCCCTCCCCACCCAACCGACAAAGTCAGGAAAAGAGGGGAGCTCATGAAATTGAGGCTCTGAAGGGCAACTCATGGAATAAGGGGATCAGAAATTTTTTGGGGTTCTTGGCAGGATCTGGAGATGTGCTGCTCAAAATTAAAAAGCCTGTTGAACCCAGCTTACAGCCTGTGTCTCAGTCTTGACCAGAAGAGGACATTTAATGGATTCACCAAGATGATGGATAGGGAAAGTGAGGATTCCCCAAAGGCATTCATGATAGTTATGGTTCCTATGCCGCTAAAGAAATTAACATATGCACATTTCATCACTGTTTAGGCCCCAGCTAGTCTCCTTTCCAGGCTTTCTTTGACTTTTCCAGGAAGGAAGGGTTTATTTAACATATGTAACATTCAACAGATATTTGAGCATCTACCACGTGGCAAGCATGTTCAAGGCAACAAGATGCAGTAAGAAATAAGATTGATAAGGTCCCTGCCAATAGGGAATATACTTTCTGGCAGGGAAGATAGGTAATAAAAGTATGAATAACCATATAATGTAAATTCAGGTAGCCACACATGCCAGGCAAGGAAATAAAGCAGAGTAAGCTGTAAGAGACAGAGTACTGGGGATGGGTGAAGTGTAGAAGAGGGGATTTCTCTAGCTCTGCTTTGGCCATGTTTTCATGTCATTTCACATCCAAGTGGAGATACATGTCAGATTAATTGGCTGGATATATGAATCTGGAACTCAGGAGGGAGCCCGAGCTGTAGATGCTGCTGCCTGCATTTACATGGTTTTTAATGCCATAGCACTCTCTGCTCTTCCGTAGTTTTATTCTATAATAAAAACTCATTTAAAAAGTGAGTCAATGTGAACAAAAAGGATGGTTAAATAAGAATTTTGGTCAGCATACTTTTCTGGAAAGGCCAGATAAAAAGATATTTTAGGTGTTGTGGGTCTCATGATCGCTTGTAGCAATGACTCAACTCTGCCATTGTAGAGAGAAAGCAGTCTAGACAGTGCATAAATCAGTGGTCATGTCTGGCTTCTAATGAAACTTGATTTC
The DNA here is from genome assembly GCF_000412655.1 of Myotis brandtii. Taxonomy (NCBI): domain Eukaryota; kingdom Metazoa; phylum Chordata; class Mammalia; order Chiroptera; family Vespertilionidae; genus Myotis; species Myotis brandtii. The sequence goes on from NW_005363642.1 coordinate 1,966,353, forward strand.
CAGATCTGGGTGTTGCACTGGATTTGGCCCACAGGCTGTCGTTTGTCAACTTCTGGGTGCCCCCAATGTTGAGAGGTCAGGAGGATGGGAAAGAATCAGCAAGAAGGCTGAGAGACAGCAGCCAGTAGAGTAGCAGAAAACCAGAGTAGTGTGGTGCCCAGGAAGGCAAGTCAAGGGAAGGAGGGATCCACAGATGGTCAGAAGGATGAGGACTAAGAATTGGCCAGTGTATCAGACAACATGGAGACGGCAGAGACCTTAATGAGAGCCTCTCTGCAGCGCGGTAGTGACTAGACCTGACTGGAGTCGACAGAGGAGAAAACGGTAAATGAAGTGGGGGCAGTTGCTAAAGACAACTCTGAGATTATTTTTGCTATAAATGGGAACAGAGAAATGAAGAATTATATGGAGGGAGGCATAGGGTCAATAAGGGGTTTTGTGTCTGTGTTTTTCTAAATCCAATATACAAGGATATGCGTGTTGATTTGAGACAGAGGGGGCGGGGGAGAGAGAGAGATCAATGTGAGAGAGAAACATCTATCGGTTGCCTCCCATTGGTGCCTCAGGTGGAGATCGAACCCGCAACCTAGGTATGTGCCCTGACCAGAATAGAACCAGCAACCTTTTGGTGCATGGGACGATACTCCACCAGCTGAGCCCCTGGCCAGGGCAGTGGCTGTGTTTTTTGTTTATTAAAAACAGGCTATGGGCCAGATTTTGGCCCACAGGTTTTTGATTCTCTGACCTATATTGTCATCATTTAAATAAAGCTCACAGAAGAAATCTAGTCATCAGTGTTTGAGACAACAGGGGAGCTCTCTGGAAGAAAAGAGATGGGTATCTATCTATACCTCCTACTTCTTTAAAAAGATCAAAGATTTAAATGTTAAAAATAAAGAATAACAATATTTAAAAAATATGAGAAAATTACTTTAACACCTCAAAATAGACAAAACCTATCTATTAAATAAAATTATTTTAAAATGATAGGTTCAACTACACTAAAATTTTTGCACAAAAACTACATAAGAAGCTGGAAAAATAGCACCTCCTCCCCTAGTTGCAATAACCAAAAATGTCTTCAGACATTGCCACATATCTTTTGGGGATGCTCCCAATTGAGAACCACTGAGTTATGTGAGCTCCTAAAAGGTAGGGACTAAATACTCATCTTGGTCTTCTTGGTTCCCAGTACTGTGCCTGGTGCATGTTAAGGGCTCAATAAGTATTTTGTTGGATGAATGGTGTTTCGATTTTCTGGGTAATTCAATGGGGAAGGAAGGGGGGGTCTCCAGGGAAGGGTTCAAGGTGTCTGACCTTTGCTGGGGGTCCCGGATTTGCAGTTGCATTAAGGAGGGTTGTGTAGTTGTCATCATGGGGACAACCACATCCAGCTGTCATTTGTCAGATAGTTTCTGGACCATCGAGATCTCTTGTCTCATGCCTCCGATTCAACGGGGAAGGAAAGGGGGGCGGTCTCCAGGAAGGGTTCAAGGTGTCTGACCTTTGCTGGGGGTCCAGGATTTGCAGTTGCATTAGGGAGGGTTGTGTAGTTATCATCATGGGGACAACCACATCCAGCTGTCATTTGCCAGACAGTTTCTGGACCATCGAGATCTCTTGTCTCATGCCTCCTTTAGCAACTTGGGAATGTCGCTGTCATGTAATTTCTCCAAAAGCAAGTGGACAATGGAGATGGGGAAACTCTTTATCTCAAGTGTGCGTTCTAGTATTCAGGCTGGTACCTAGAGACCTCCTGGAGTCACTTCTCTAGCTCCTGTCTTCGCCTCCAGGCAGAAACCCAAGGATGAGTGGACTTGCAGAGTCAGAGCAATAATAATATTAACCCTCACTCTGAAATAGGTACACCAATATACACTCTGAGGGGTAGCCTTTATTCCCACACTAATTAAGTACAGAGAAGGGTGGTATAGGTGGGTGAATTGCTCTCAGCAGGAGCTAGAATGACAAGGAATAGATTAAGTACCTCCCTTTGCATCATCCCCTGATGCAGGCTGACATGTCCTCCTACGAGGGCTTTTATAAAATGTTATTGAATGTATGGATGACTGGATATGCTTGTTGTTCCCACCATTTCCCTGATTTCCTTTAATCTCTGTCTCTGCCCAGCATAGGGCCTGGCTGGTAGTTGCCTCTCTGAATTGATAAGAATTTATTATTCTAAAGAAAGGAGTGTCAGGGATCCAAGAATTGAGTACTTTTCTAGCTCTTACATGTTTTCCCTATACAACCTTCATGGTTTTTGCCATATTACTGACCTCAAAGGTCTACAAATTATGGGTTGCTCCCTCTTTTGTGTAACTAAATTTTTATTGGAACCAAACTGCACCTATTCAGAACAGAAATGTGCCCATTTGTGTGCATTCTGTCTATGGCTGCTTTCATGATATAAAAGTAGAATTGAGTAGTTGCCACAGAGACCATGTGGCGCCCAAAGCCTAGAATATTTACTATTTGGCCCTTTATAGAAAAGTGTGCTGACCTATGTTCTACATTATTATTATTAACCATTTTTCCTCCAAATTGACTCAATTAAAATTTTATTTATTATATAGAAATGATCAAACATACAAGAGTAGAGAGAACATATAATGAACCTTCATAGACCCTTAATCCAGGTTCAACTCATGGTCCATCTTTTTTTCTTAATACTCCTTCCTCTTTCATATCCACCAGCTCAATTATTCTAAAGCAAATTCCAGGGATTGTATTATCTTATTATAAAATTTCAGTAGCCATCTTAATAAGATAATGGCTCCACTTATTGAATATAAACATAATCTTGTTATTACATTTTAGAAAGCAATAATTCCTTACTATCATCAATTACCCACAAATTGACTCAATGTGTTAAAACATAAATATGTATTTCAGCTTCGTTCCAACAGCAATTTGCTTGAAATTATGGTTTGGATATGCTATTTGTATTTTTTCTTATATACGTTAGAAGAATTACTTTTTTTCTTTTTAAATAGAGAGAGAGAGGAAGGGGAGAGAGAGAGAGAAAAAAAAAACACTGATAAGGGAGAAACATTGATCAGTTGCCCCCTGCATGCCCCCTACTGGGAATTAAGCCTGCAACCTGGGCATGTGCTCTGACCAGGAATTGAATTGGCAGCCTTTTGGTGCATGGGATGATGCTCAATCAATTAAGCCACACCAATCAGGTAGAATAGCTATTGAATTATTAAAAACTTTGAAGGGAAACCTCCACGTTCCCTCATTTTGGAGCGCACCATGCTAAGGAGACCCTTGGCAGAAAGTCCTGCCAACTTTCTCCTTTGCTCGAGTGAAGGGTCTTAGTGGGTCCTTGTTGTTACCATGCCCACAGAGCCAGTCAGTGCTCGAAGCAAACACCAGGGACATGCAAATCAACCACGAAATCTGAAGGAACAACAGCTTTCTAGTCATTGTTGCCGGCTCAACACAATTTGCAATACACGTAAGACCGACAGATATAATTGGATAAACAGAAAATAGAATTAAGGTAATCTATCCTAAGTGTACCAAATTCCTATAATGAGTTGCTTTCAGCAGTTGTGGAAACATATAATTACCAAACAAATTACATGTTATTTTTATCTAAGAAGCTAATTAAGTGTTTCGTGTACATTATTATGTGATGGTACAAGGATCTAAGTAGTATTAGGGACCTAATTGGAAAAGGGACGAGACCCGGGAATTTTACATGGGAGCGAGATTGAGAGAGATCATAGCCAGGGGGCCTGATTCCAAGGTAGGAGTTGTGGGAAGCAGGGAGAGATCTGGAGAGACTTCGGATGCCTACAGTTGTTTGAACTTGAGCCTACAGTTGTTTGAACTTGAGCCTGGGTGGTTGAGGTAAATCAGGGCTCTTGCCTTTATGGATCCTTGGGCCTTATTTATTTATTTATTTATTTATTTATTTATTCATTTATTTTTTAAATGTAACTCCTCTTTCAAAACTTAAGCAGTGAAGGATAATTTATTCCAGCTTTGACCCTGGGCTCTGTCTTCTTTGTAGCACTTACTGTGCTCCCATTGTCTTGTGATTCAATAAATCTTCCAGTATCTCCTGTGTGCTTGTGCCCCTTCACTCCCTGGAATGAGAGGAAATGGGCATTTTGGGATGTTCACTTCTTTTTGAAACGGAACTTTGAGCTGGAACCAGCCCCCCCCAAACACATCCCTAGGTTGAGGCAAGGGAGGGTAGGTTGGGAAGTGCTCTGAACTGGAGTCATAAGATTAGACATATTGTTTCTCTCCTGCTATTTCGAGCCGTGTGGCCTGCAAGGCGTTGCTCCCTTGGTATCTCATCTGTAAAAATGTGGCCCGTGTACTTCATGGAGGTGCTTCGAGGGTGTCATGCCATAATGCAAATGAACATTTGTAAAGTCTAAATCTCAATACAAAAAGTCTGGTCTTGCAGTTATTATTAACCGATGACAGCTGTCTAAAGTCAGGCAAGGGGGGTGCTATAACTGAAAATACCAGGAATCATCTAGCCTGGCTAGCCAGGTGTCTTTGGAAATCAGTCTCTCCCATTCTCAGTTTGGTACTTCTCTGCATTGGTTTCATTCTCAGGGAATATCCTCTCAACCCCACTCCCAAAGTGGCAGTTTAATGACTCAGAGGAACTAGAGTTCAGTTTCCTTCCTGGTAGCTCTATCAAAAGGGCCAGGGCTAACTCTGATTGGACTCCTCTGGATCACGTGCCCTCAACTGAGCCAATCATTGTGGCCCACACTTGGAGTACACTTACTGATAAGCTGGCCTGGTCATATGCATATCCTTAGAGCTGGAGATGGGGTTGGCCCCACTTGAGCTACATGGAAGGAGAGGTGGGAAAGTTGGTTCCCCAAAAGTGTGAGAAGGAAGAGTTTTTCTTTACTGTGGAGAATAGGATCGATTTCCTTCTTCCAGGTGATACCAATGTGAGTTACAATAGAAAAGTGCACTAGATTGGGAGGCAGGGAGAACTTGGATTCTAGTCTTGGATTCTGTCACCAACTCTCTGTATGATCCTGGGCACATCATTACCCTTTTTGGAGACTCCATGTGGCCAGTGGGGCCTGCATTTCCTGAGGTATCTTGTTTAAATTACAAACATCAACCCTGACACCAGAATCTGCATTTGAACAAAGCAGCAGATTTGACCTCTTTCCCGTTTCCATTAATAAGTTTCCTCATTTGCTCTTCTTGCCCAAGGCCTCTTCAGAAGAGGCAGGGTCCCTCTTCTCTCCCCACCTGAGGGCACAGTAGACATCTATCCCATCCCTGGAGATATCCCACACCTCCCATTTCTGTCCCATCACTGAGAGATCTTCAGAAGAGGCAGGGTCCCTCTTCTCTCCCACCTGAGGGCACAGTAGACACCTATCCCATCCCTGGAAATATCCCACACCTCCCATTTCTGTCCCATCACTGAGAGAAGATGGTGGGAGTTTGACTTCCAGATCCCAGGAAAAACCAGCTTCAACAGATTGCAGGCCCCTAGGCTGGTCTCATGATCTTGATCTTGACTCAGGCTGATCTGTACTGGCTCCATCAGATGTTCTGAAGCAATTCATACATGACGGGGCTAGGCAATTTGGCCAAGCCTGTTAGGTTCTTTTTTCCATTTCCTTAATTGAAAGACTTTTTGTTTCCCTAGTGGAGAACTTCCATATGAAGAATTATAAAATCCAGGCACTGCCAGGACTTAGTTAATGATGTTCTTTTCTCAGCATTTGTTCATTCATTCATCAAACTGTTCTTATGCACATTCCATATTCAGAGAATTCTGATAATGATGGCACACAGTAATAATAGTGACAATGGTAATAGTTGGCATGTACTAAAATTTTATTATGTGCCGGGCACTGTGCCAAGTGCCTTAAATATCTCACTTAATCCTCATACTAACTCTATGATGCTGTTGGTATTCTTACCCCCATTTGGATGAGAAAACAGGCTCATTGAAATGAAAGAGAATATTCAAATAGCTGGTGGGTGGTTGAATCTGGATTCAAACCCATCTCTCTCTGACTTCTGAGTCTGCATTATTAACCATAACACACACTAACATGAGTTAGGCTTGAAGAAAGGAACTCATTATTCATTAAACATTATCTATAGAGCCTTTAATTCTTACTACTGCCATGAGGATGGTGCTATGCCCACTTTGGTGATGACAAAACTGAGGTCTGGGTGTGGATTGATGAGGTCAAGGTCACATGACTAGGGATTGGCAGAGATCAGATTTAGACTTGGGTTTCTTGCTCTAAATCTAAGTAAGGCTTTTCCCATCACCTCAGGCTCTACAGGTCATAGTCTCAAGGCCCCTCAGCCACCACCTCAGGCTGTACAGGTCATAGTCTCAAGGCCCCTCAGCGGAGGAGGGGAGTCATGTCCAGTACCTGGGAGTTTCTGACAAGTACTACATGGCCCTTACAGGTGGACCCCGGGCTCTAAGGATGAAACAATGACTCTTGGTTGAGCTTATAATACAGGTTCACATGGATTCACAACATGTACTTTGTGCTAAGCACTTTATACTTTCTTGTTTAATCCTTTTAACAACCCTATGATTATCTCCATTTTACAGAGGAGGAAACAAGGGAGTACATAGTGTCTCACAAAAAAAAGTGTCACTTGAGCTGGATGAAGTAGGTGTAGTTCAGGGCTGGGGCAAGGACAAAGGTTGCCATAAGGTGTTATGAGCAGAGTTGAATGCCTGCAGCAGGAGTGTGAACTTGATCTGCAGTCTGTAGGAAGATGAAATTGTTTGTGGTGTGCAGAAGGGCTGGAGGCAGGGGAAAGAGGTCTCTGCAGGCCTCCAGCTGTGTGTGAACTAAGATGCTAACAGTAGGAACAGAAAGGAGCCACCTACCTGGATAGCGTGTGGAGTGGGTAACAATGTGACTTTAGAGCAGGGGTGGGTAAACTTTTTGACTCGAGGGCCACAATGGGTTCTTAAACTGGACCGGAGGGCCGGAACAAAAGCATGGATGGAGTGTTTGTGTGAACTAATATAAATTCAAAGTAAACATCATTAAAAAAAAGGGTCCGGTTTTTTTTTTTTTAGTTTTATTCATTCCAAACGGGCCGGATCCGGCCCG
>NW_005363642.1:1973474-2008293 GCF_000412655.1 Myotis brandtii
GGGCCGTAGTTTGCCCACGGCTGCTTTAGAGGCTGAAAGACTTGGTTTTTCAAAAATTTATTGTGGAAAAAGCACTTAACATGAGATCTACCCTCTTAACACATTTTTAGTGTATAATGCAGTAATGTTGACTATAATAGGCACGTTGTACAGTAGATCTCTAGAGCTTGGAAGTTCTGGAGATCTAATGTACAGCATGGTGACTATAGTTAGTAATAATGTATTATATATTCAAAATTTACTAAGAGACTAGATCTCATGTTCTCCCCCGCACAAATGGTAACTGTGTGAGGTGAAGGATGTTAATTTATTTGGTTATGATAATCATTCCACAATCTATACATATATCAAAATATCACATTGTATATATTAAATGGATACAAATTTTATTTGTCAAAAACAAACAAAAATAAACTTTTCATTTTATCCTCTCCCTAACCCCTGATAACTACCCTTATGCTCTTTGATTCTATGAATTTGACTGTTTTAGATATCTCATGTAAGTGGAATCATGCATTTTCTGTTCTTCTGTGACTGGCTTATTTCACTTAATATAATGTCCTCAAGTTTCATCCATGTTGTTGCATATTGCAGGATTTCCTTCTTTTTTTAAAGGCTGAATAGTTTTCCATTGTATGTATATACCACAGTTTCTTTATCCATTCATCTGTCGATAGGCATTTAGGTTGTTTTCACATCTTGGCTATTGTGAATAGTTTTGCAATGAACATAGAATTGCTAATATCTCTGTGAGATCCTGATTTCAGTTCTTTTGAAATAAATACCCAGAAATGGGATTACTGTATCATGTGGTAATGTTTTGAAGAATCTCCATTCTGTTCCATTGTGGCCCTACCATTTTTCATTCCTATTGTGCAAGTGTTTTGATGTCTTCATATTCTTGCCAACACTTGTCTTTTGTTTTTTAGATAATTGTCATCTTGACAGGTGGGAGGTAGTATCTTACTGTCTTTGACTTGCATTTCCCTGATGATTAGTGGCATTGAGTATTTAAAAAATATATTTGTTGTCAATCTGTGTGCCTTTTTTCCCCCAATAAACCTGATTTTAATTTGGCTTCATTATTTGAACAAGTGACTTTATCCTCTCTGGGTCTTTTTTCTCTAAAATGGGAATAACACCACCTACCTATTAGGATTATGTAGAGCTGCTGGTACTTGTCTACATCCCCCTAGTCCTTACCTGTATGTTCCAAAGGCTGCTTTCTATAAGTAATGCATGTGACTCTACCTGCGAGGTCTTTCTGACTCTGGAAGCAGGTTTAGCTCACCTACAGGATGAGTGAAGGTGCTGGAAGCAGCCAGTGGTAGATAGAGAGCTGGATAAGTGCTCCTGTTTCTTGCCCTTTAGGTGGGATGACTGTGATGTAGATATTTTATGTCAGATCCCAAACGTCCCCAGTGATAATAAGGTTCAGTTGCCCGCATTTGTAACTTGCTTAGAAAATGCACCACTTATTGTTTCATTTTCCTTCCCTGTCTCACTTCTCTTTTTTCCTACCTGAGTTTCCTGGGATCATTCCTCAGATAAGCTACTGGGAACTCAGATTCTTGTCTCAGGGTGTCCTCAACCTCAGGGTTTGGGAGAACTCAAAGTATGAGAGGTTATAATAATGACCAAATTAAGTACTGTGTATGAAGTGCTTAGTAAAAGGTAAGGCCCAATAAATGGTTGCTGCTATCATTGTCATCATCATCATCATCATCATCATTCTGAAGGTAGAATGAACTCATTTTTGAAGATATTTGCACTGACAGATAACTTCATCCAAAATTATGAAGAAAATATGAAGGGAGAGGTCATCTAGAAAGTATTGCAATAGTTTCTTTTTTAAAGGAAGACAGTTTATTAATTATTAATCAGTATTTTTAATCTTCAGTCCTTGTCTAACACCATGCATAACCTATCTAAATTGAGTATGATTAGTCTACGGCCTCTTGCATCCTCAGTTGGTCATTCTGAGTTACCCATTTTGATTTTCTTGGTGAAGAACTGGTTTTATTAGAACCCAGGTGCAAATGAACCTTGCCTTTGAAGTTTCTGTTGATATTTGAGCTTGCATGCCTAGTCATAGGCTGGAGAGAGAATAACTTTTGGATTTTCATTGTTTTAGACTTCATCTGTTGAAGCGGTGGGATTATAGGGTCTGTGCTGTGGGTTATTATGTTCCAGTGTTTACAATATTGACTTCCCAAAGTATCAGATGATGTGCTTGCTGGGAGGCAAGGACAACAGGGAGCCTTCAGAATCAGTGGGGTTGGTGGTGGAACAGGGAGAGGGGGAAGAATGATGAACAGTAGTGATGAAAAGATGAACCTATTTGCCTGTAAACTTGCTCATTTGACATGTGCATGTTTGCTCTGGACCTGGGACTTGGGGGAAGGCATATAGAAATGCATGAGAGTCTGTCTTGAGTGTTAGGAACATAGCATGATGAATACAGCACCTGTGTGACAGTCAGTTTTTTTTTAAATTTCTTTATTGATTAAGTTATTACATATGTGTCCTTATCCCCACATTACCCCCCATCCCTCCACTCATGCCCTCACCCCTTGTTTGTTTTTAAATCTTTATTGTTGAAGTGATGGTCAGTTTTATGTGTCAACTTGGCTAGGCTACGTTCACCAGTTATTCAGTCAAACACTGAGCCAAGTGTGGTAGTGAAAGTGTTTTGTAATTGTGATCCAAGTCTAAAATCAGTTAACTTTAAGGGAGCTTGTTCTAGATCATTTGGGTGGGCTTGAATCAATCAGTTGGAAGGCCTTAAAAGTGAAGGTGAGGTTTTCCTGAAAAAGAAGAACTCCTACCTGAGGATAAAAGTTTCAACTCATGTTCAGGAATTCCAGCCTGCATTATGAACTTCAGACATGTCTAACCATTCCCCACATTATTTAAGCACATTTGTCATAATAAATCTCTGAATATATGCTTCCTATTGGTCTGTTTCTTTGATTAAACCCAAAGTCACACAGATTTGCTGCTAGGAGTGGAGTTGCTTCTATAACAAATACCTACAAGAGTGGAAGTGGCCTTGGAATGGAGCAATGGGCAGAGGCTGGAAGAATTTTCAGACAAATCATAAAAAAGTCTTGATTTCCTTGGATACACTGTTAGTCGAAATATGAATGCCAACAACTCTACCACCAAGGGCTCAGAAGGAAGTGAGGAGCATAGTAGAGAAAACATATCTTATAGAATACCCAAATTACCATGAACAGACTGTAGAAATATGGATGTTAACTACCAGAGAGATTAGCTAACATGGAAATGAGGACTATCTTATTGGAAACTAGAAGAAGGGGTTCCTTCTTATATAGTGTCAGAAAGTTTAGCTGAATGTGTCCTACAGTTATGTGGAAATCTGAGCTTGAAGGCTATGAATGTGGATAGTTAGCTGAGGAGATTTCCAAGCAAAGTGTTGGAAGTGCAGTCTAGTTTCCTTTTGCTGCTTTCAGTAAAATGTGAGAGGCAAGAGATAGATTAAAGGAAGAACTGTAGAAATTCTCAGCCTACCCAAATTGTAAAAGATGCTAAAATTAGGAGACTCAATACCAGGAAAACTACTCCCAAGAGAAAGCCAAGGGTGTGGCTGCATAACCTATTGCTAGTGCCTGGAAAGGATAAAAAAAAATCTTAGCATTTGATTATACAGAGGGATCTTTAAGAGATTAGGTGTGAGGACCCCTCAGCCATCTAAGCAGAAGCCAGGGCTAGAGCTAGGATTATCTCAGAAAGATATACTGAAGTCTAATGGAATGAATCCCTGTGAATCACACAGGAGACCCGGAAAGTTTTTGAAATTTTATACCAGCAGAAACATTGCCAACTTGGACTGAAGGGATCAGAGGGTGAAATGAAAGAAAGCCATCACACTCCCAAAATTCTACAGGCGAGAAACAGACTGCTCAAACTAATAGGCAGAAATACATGTTACCCCTCATGAAAAAAGAAGGATTACTTTGATGGTAGAATCATGGAACACAGAGAATTATTGCCAGGCCTTGAAAGCTAATGTTTGTTTGCCCAGCTAGATTTCAGAATTGTTTGGGTATGGTAACTAGTTTTTTCTTTCCATTGTTTCTCTTTTAGCTCAGGAATGCCCATAACTCAGCCGTGGGCAAACTACGGCCCGCGGGCCGGATCCGGCCTGTTTGAAATGAATAAAACTAAAAAAAAAAAAGACCTTACCCTTTTATGTAATGATGTTTACTTTGAATTTATATTAGTTCACACAAACACTCCATCCATGCTTTTGTTCCGGCCCTCCGGTCCAGATTAAGAACCCATTGTGGCCCTCGAGTCAAAAACTTTGCCCACCCCTGCCATAACTGATATCCTATGACTGTTCCACAATTGTATTTTGGGAGCAGATAATTTGTTTTCTGGTTTACAGCTTTACAGATGGAGACAAATTTTGCCCCAGGAATGGATTATACCTAGAGTCCAATACATATTCGAGTTAGGGTTGAGATGATGAGAGACTTGCAACTTTTGAGCTGATGAGATTTAGATAACAGGTTGAAATTTTTGGGAAAGGAGTGAATGCACTTTGCATGTGGGACAGAAGTGAATCTTTGGGGGTCAGAGAATGAAGTGTGGTAGGTAGAATTATGACTCCCCCTCCCCCCCTAATAAAGTCCTGAAACTTGAGAATATGTTGTCTTTTATGGCAAAGGGACTTTGAAGATGTGATTAAGTTAAGAATCTTCCCATCTTGAGATGGGAAGCTTATCCTAGATTATCTGGGGTGGGGGTAATCACAAGGTTACATGGAGGAAAGCAGGAGTGTGAGAGTCAGAAAAAATATGATGGTGGAAGCAGAGTTCAGAGGGATGTGGCCATGAGCCATGGAATGCAGGCAGCCTCTGAGAGTTGGAAAAGGAGAGATTCTCCCCTACCACCCTCAGAATAAAGTTTTAGGAAGCCCTGCTGACCCATTCTAGACTTCTAACCTCCAGAACTCTAAGATAATAAATAGTTTTAAGCCACTAACTTTCTGGTAACTGGTTACAGCAGCAATAGGAAACTAATACAACTCGTGTGCCAGGCTTTCTGCTATACTCTTTTAAACACATTATCTTGTTTCCCTATTTCAGCAGTCCTTCGGCATATAGGTGTTATTATCCCCATTTTCTGATTGTGAAAACGGAGGCATTGAAAGTTCAGATAACTAGCCTAAATGAAATGATAGAGCTAGTAAGTGGGGGGGGGGGGGGGTCTGAGATTTAACCCCATGCCCAACTGATTCCACTCTCTGTGGAGTAGGTCTTGAATGATAAATGCTGAGGGACATGAGGAGTACAAACAAACAGGTAGGTTGGAAAGCCAGGAAGACACAGTTCAATGTGAGGCTTTACGTGTGGCATGCCTGGTGACGTAGCGAAAAGTAGTTTAGCAGATGTGTAAGTGCACTGGAGTCATATTGCTGGGGCTCAAATCCAGCTTTGCCGCTTTTACTGGATATGTGGCTTTGGGCACGTGGTTTCACCTCTCTTGACCTCAGTTTTCTGACCTTTCATAGTAACGCTTTTCTTATAGGGGTTTAGGGCTTAAAAGAGAAAATGTGCTAACATGGCTTAGCATAGTGCCTGGCATGTAAGTGCTCAAAAATAAGATAGTGATAATGATAACAGCAGTAGTAATAGCAAAACAACGAAATACTAATTACAATGATGAATTACTTTAGGCAAAGTGATATGGTGGGAGAGGATAATTGGGGGGCGGGGAAGGGGTACAAGCATGTTACAAGTGAAGGGAAGAGCAGGTTCTCCAAGCCTGAGCTTGGCTGGAGTGGACAACCCTTCCTTTGTGGGCTAATAGCGTGAAGCCCTTTCCTACTTCAGTATTGTCAATGTGCTTGATGCCTGGGAACTCCCTGAGGGTAGGGGTTTCCTCTGTTTCTCTCTTATTTACCACTGTGTCCTGGGGATTTATTTCTTAATTGAATGAATGGTGTGATGAGACTGGAGCGGTAAACCTGAGCCAATTGGGAAGGCTCCCTCAGCTTACCATTTCCCCAAGGGTTGGTTTGCTTTCTTTTTGAAACTGAGAACACCCCAGAGAAAGGCACGGACATGGGACCTGCAGAGATGAGGCTGGTTGCTGAGCATCTCCATGGCCCTTCACCACTGCAGCCCACTGCTTACACTGTTCCTGGCCTCATTAAACCTGTTCTCCACCAGCCGTGCTGCTTAATATATACTGATCGCCCACAGAATGCAAGCTGGTCAATAAGTGTGTTCAGGAGCTTCACTCCACGCCTTCTTGGTCAGCTCCTACTGCTTCTTCATCACCCCAGCTCTTGCAGTCTTGTAGACGTGCCTTGACTTTTTCTATCTGCACCTTTCTAACAGAGGTCCCGGCTGCTGAGATGCAGTGGCTGAAGTCCCATTTCATTTGCCTCCCGAGCCTGGAGAGCATTGGTTTTAATAAAAGCTGCCTCCTTCCCTCTCATTCCTCAGTTCCCACACTTCTGGGGAATGTTGAAGGGAGAAAGGACCCGTGATTGGCTCTAAGTTCCAGCTTCTCTGTGGCTATAATAGCATCTCTATTAGCATAATCCGTTTGACTCCCCCAGCTGTTTGCTTTCCCGGGGATCTGCCTGAGTCACGATGCTCCTGAACTTCCTTAATGAAGATATGATTGTGGGTGGCTGGAGACAGGAAGTTGGAGGAGAAGGGAGAAGGGGAGAGTCCCTTGGGTTATCTTGCTGTTACTCAGTATTGTTGAATTGGATCCTCAACATTCTATCACGTGATGTTTGGATGCTGGGAGGGGAGTTAAATATAGAATTGCTCCTTTTGGCATTTCAGAAGGTTTATATAATGTCCTGTTCCTTTGACAGTGGGGAGGGAGTGGAGAGGATGGCTTGGAAGCTGGGTCTGTGTCTGGAGCTCCATTCAAAGCAAAGTCTACTCAGCAGCCTGACCCACCTGCCTACTCAGGGGATGTTCTGTGAATCATATTTGCAAAGACGCAGGTGCTCTTCTGAGCCCAAAGACCTGCTCAGCTTAAACATTCTATTAACTCTATGATTCTACAAGTAGCCTTCGCAAGAGTGGGTGCTGAAAATAGATCAGCCGTGTGGCGTGTCCTGAATTTGCCTGGGTTACTGATTGGATTTTTCCTCCAAGTCCTCTCGGAAACTGGCTTGGGAATTCAGTTTGCTTTGCTGTTTGAATCCTGCCCTGGGGTCCCAGAGACCAGCATTCAAACCCTGCCTCTATAATGTCCCAGCTGTGTGTCCTTGAACTAGTCTCTTGGCTTTTTTGAGTCTAATTTTCTCATCTTTGGCATGTCCCCAAACCTATGCCTGCTTCTACCTTTCCCATTTTAGCCAATTATCCACTTTCCATTTAGCTGTTCAAACTATAAACCTAGCAGTCATCATTGATTTCTCTCCTTCTTACCACTTCTTGCCAAGTTATCAGCAAGTGCAACTACCTCTACCTTTTCTTGGCTTTTTTGAGTCTAATTTTCTCATCTTTGGATGTCCCCAAACCTATGCCTGCTTCCACCTTTCCCATTTTAGCCAATTATCCACTTTCCATTTAGCTGTTCAAACTATAAACCTAGCAGTCATCATTGATTTCTCTCCTTCTTACCACTTCTTGCCAAGTTATCAGCAAGTGCAACTACCTCTACCTTTAAAACATAACCACAAAATCTGTCCCTATCTTGAGTGCAACTTCTTTGTTTTAATTTTTCTTTTATTGATTAAGGTATTACATATGTGTCCTTATCCCCCCATTGCCCCCACCCCTCCTTGAGTGCAACTCCTTGTGCAAACCACTGTTGATGACAGCAACTTCTTCTAAAGTGGTTTCTGCTTCCAGCTTTGATTTCCTACAATCAATGAATGACCTAGCTGCCTGCGTGATTGAGAACAACAACAAAACCCATAAATGTAATCACATTACCCCTTCATAAAACCTTCCTACAGCTTTTCATTTTACCAAGAATTGAAATCACTTTCTTCCCACAGCCTAGAAGGCCCGCCATCATATCCTGATCACATCTCAGACAGAAGCCTGTGCTCCTTTCCCTTGGTCCATTTTTCTCTTCCAGGAACAATCCTAGTCCTCACCTTCAGTCCTTTGCACTTGCTGATCTCTCTGCCTGGGATTTTCTTTTTCCAGATCTTTCGATGGTAGAGCTTCTCATCAATCAAGTTTTATCTCAGATGTTGCTGCTTTTCAGAGGCCTTTTTCATATTTTTTTTATTCTCATTAGAGGATATGCCCATTGCTTTGAGGAGGGGAGGGAGGAGAGAAGGAAGAAGGGTGAAAGGAGGGAAGGAGAGAAAAAGGGAGGGAGGAAGGGAGAGAGAGAGAGAGAGAGAGAGAGATCTATTAGTTGCCTTCCGTATGCTCCCTGATTGGGGATTGAGCCCAGGCATGGGCCCTTACTGGGAATCAAACCAGCAACCTTTTGGTGCACAGGACGACGCTCAACTAACTGAGCCACTCCAGCCAGGAGTTTACAGGCCTTTCTTGATCACTCAAGTTCAAATGACCTCTACCCCCACCATTACTATATTATCAGTTCCATTTTCTTTTGTAGCATAGGTCTACCTAAACATTATTTTGTTTATATTTTAATCTGACTTTTTCCATTAGAATGTAAGTTCTTTGAGAGCAGGGAACTTAACTTGTCTTGGTCACTGCTGTATCCTGTATCCGAAGAGAGCCATGTACGTAAGTTGGTGCATAATAAATGTCTGTTAAATGAATGGATAAAGAGTGGCCATGGGGATGAAATAAGAGTACCGAAATAAGAGTACACACACACACACACACACACACACACACACACACGTGCTTTGAAACTGCCATGGTAAGAAATGCTATGTTAACTTGGGAGCCAGACTTTCCATAGCTCTCTAGTTGCCTTGGGCCATCTTTGATCATATTATGTTCCGAAGAAACTTTTCCTACTTCTGATTGAATCAAAATTTGTTAACTTCTCAGCTACCTCATGAGCCTTTTCATCTGCTCCGCATCTGTTTCTTAGCAGACTAGCTTGGCACATGGTACTTTTTAGAGACATTTAGCATGTAAAGCCATTTATAAAGGAGGAATTCTTTTCTATTTTTGCCGAATCATCTGTTGGAGAGAGGGGGAGGGGGCGGCAGTGAGCAGGCACTAATGATTCATTCTCTTGCCTGGAGAGTGCTGCCCATCTCCATCCTGGAAGGGTGGGAGCCAGGGAGGCCCTTTCTGCACGCCAGGCCGGTTTGAATGAATGAACCATCCACAGTGGTGGCATGGCCGTCTTGACATTCCACTATTGGGCCTATCCTTTATGTTTCACATTTTCCAGATGAGTTATTACAGCCACTGCCTTCTGAATGTCCTTAGGAGTGGAACTGCAAAGGTAGGGGGTCGCAGTCCACAAAGCCATCCTCATTTCTGGTACTGATGACAAGCTTGGGGATCCCCAAGACCACCCTTAGCATCGATAATTCACTGGGCACTCACAGAACTCACTGGAAGCTGTTACACTCATGGTGATGGTTTATCACAGCTAAAGGATACAGAGTAAGACCGGCCCTGGGCAGCACATAGGGCAGAGTCAGGAATACCATCAGAGATTCCTCATGTTGTACCAATGCAGCTGGGCTTTGAGACCAAGCAAAGGGCCTTCTGTGAGGGATTCTTGGCAACCTGTTGCTGCCAGGAAAAGGAATGGTGGCAAATGCAAGGGGTTGAGCAGGGCCCATGAGTTTGAGCTTTGGTTTTTGGTGACTGCATCGCCACTCCATCCAGGAGCTGTCCTTTGTTTATGGTGACCTCAGGCCTTCAGAATGTGACTTGGAAGTTTCCCAAATCTGGTCACAGCCTCTACAGAGAGTAGATTGGTACTGCAGGCCAAACGGCATGGTTTATAAAAATGAAGGATTTCTGAGACATTTTGGGCCTGTGAGCAGGAGGAGTCATGGAGATTCTAGAAACTATATTTCAAAGACAGAACCTGTCTTTGGTAGAATTAGATGGCTGCTTTGTGATCCTTTCAGAGAGTTCAAGAAATGCCATAAAAAATTAATAGAAACTAACAGACATGAGGAAAAAATGTTCGCAATATTTGCCAAGTGGATACTATTATTTGTACAAGAAGATTACTTACAAATTAAGATAAAGGCAAAGGCAAATGTCTAAGAAAAACAGACCAGGGAAATTAACAGGTGGCTAGCTAGAATAAAAACACAAAGGTTAACAAACGCCCGAGAAAATGTTAAAGCCTGCTAATAATACAAAGTACTCAAACCGATGAAGTGAATCAGCTCACAAAAGGTTCTGTTAAGTGGAGCTACATATTATTTTTATAATAAGAAAAGCAAAATCACAAGAAAGTAAAAAGAGAAGGCCTTTGGAAGGGGTTTTATCAGAGGCTACCCACTTCGTTTTGGTGGAAAGGAGGGAACAAGGGGAGGGAGGATCTGGCATCCTTTTTTCTTCTGCATTTTAGCTGCTTCCATGTCCTCCACCCCCACCCCCCGCTTCCCTCTGGCGTGAATGTGTCAGACCTCCTTCTGTTCTAAAGTGGGAGCGGACACTGTACTCTAGGGAGCTGAGAACAGGGAAAGACTTGCCTTCAAGCATCCTATACCCCAGCTTATTCCCCCAGTCCACCTCCCTGCAGGACGCTTGGTTTTCTTGGCCCAGGAAAACCTACCCTCTTTTCCCAAGGTGCCTGAGACATCTCTGTAGCAGGTGAGGCAGCCCCTTTGCCCTTGGCCACCCAGCCTGGCGTAGGCAGACCTAGGGCTTAGCTAAACAGTCAGGGACTCAGGGAGCCCTGCTTCCTTCTGGCTGCTGCAGGCGTGGGGATTATATTTTAGCTCCGTGGCTTGTCTCTGGGCTTTCAGATTCACTGGAGGAGAATCTCTGCGGCTCCTTGTCATGTCTGGATTTGTGTAATTGAGGGAGGCTGCCTGGCCGTTTATGTGGGGATTGACTTATTTCTTCGGCGTGCAGAGTGCACGGTGGAGGGAGCAGCTGGTCCGGCGTGTGTTTACTCAGCACAGTCTCCCCAAGGTTCCCACTTGTCTTAAGCTTTTGGGGTGACTCTGTCTAGTACCTCCTGGATGCAGAGTGCACGGTCTCCCCAAGGTTCCCACTTGCCTTAAGCTTTTGGGGTGACTCTGTCTAGTACCTCCTGGAACTTGCAGATAAAGGCCCCCCCCTTTTTTTCTTTGCTTCCCCTGTGCTGTTGGCAGTGAACACAAAAGACTTTAAGAAATTTCGTACTGGGTTGGTGTCCCCAGGGTCACAGACCTTCAATTTCCAGTGGGAAGCAGAAGGCTTTTAGAAGATGAGTCCTCATGGTCTCAGGCCACTAAGAGACTTAATTCCTGCAGTGTTTATTGTTGTGTACGACAGATGTCTAAGGCAAATGTCTTAAGACATTCCCCTTTTAAAAGCTTTCCTTGACATCCGTGTTCTTCAGAATAAAATCCAGTAACTTCACTGTGACCTGCAAGGCCCTGTGTGGTTTGGCTGTTGCCTGCTTTTTTGGCTTTGTTTCCTACTATTCTCCTTCTTTCCAACCCCAGGGCCTTTGCACTCACTGTTCCCTCTGCCTGTAATGCTCTTCTACTCCTTTGCACTTGGTTGGTTCCTTCTTATCCTTCAAAACTCAGTTTAAGTTTATTTTCATCAGAGAGGCCTTTCATGATAATCTCGTTACTTGCTCTCATAAGAGCCCTGTCTTCATGAATTGTACCGAAACACTAAGTTTTATCCATTTATGTGGTTCTGTCTCCTCCATGAGGTGGGTACTCCTTGAGGGTGGGGCCTCTGGTTCATCATTGGATGCTTAGTAGAGCAGCTGACACATGGGCCAGTTTAAAAATATTAGGAATAATTTATAGATAACTCTCTAGAAAGCAGTTTTGATTTCATCGTTCCTGTTCTCCCCCAGCTCAGTCACGCCAGGGCCACATGGCAAAACCTCTTGCATGCAATAATTTCAGTAAACCTGTATATAAGCCCACAGGAAAGCCGTGCATCCTAGTACCAAGCAATCCTGCCCTCATTTATCACCCTCTTCAGGTTGGCAAATAGCCCTGCTTGACCTGAATGAGCAAAGAGTTATCCAGGCTAAGTTGATGGTTAGGTTGGCTTCCTTATTTGCTTGTCATTGTGAATCTGGAGTTTCGATGGCAAACATCCTCCATGTATTGAGTGCCTGCTGCTCATGGTGCAGGCACTTGGCATACATTACCCATAATCCTCAGAGCACCCCTATATGGTAGGTTTTATTATCCCCATTTTACAGGGAAGGAAATAGAAGCAGTCAGAGGTAAATTTGAACATCGTGCTGCTAGACTCCAAAACCCGTGCTCTTTTCCCACTATCCAATGTGGCCTAGTTTTTGACACCCATGCCTACAGCCCTTCTACACGATGGTGAGCTGGTGAGACTTTGCTTTTATAAAAAGACTATGCTGCTGGGTTGAGTTGTGAGGGTCAGAAACTTTTGATTTCATTTCCTCTACCTCTGGGGCCCCTCCTGGGTTTCCTTTCACTGGGAAGGAGACGGTCCAAGGAAACTGATACCAGAGAGGATACCAGGGCAGCCACCGCTCACATCCTGGATGCTTTTGTGCATGTGTTGTTCTGAGTGCTTTACAGGTATCGCCTCATGTGATCCTCATAGCAACTCTGGTTTTGCTATTACTTAAAGCATTGTTCTGTGGATGGGGAAACTGAGGCACAAGGAAAGGAAGTAGTGGAGGGTGGATATAAAGCCAGCTAATCTGACTTGAGAGCTTGAAGGCACAACCACCATGTACTACTCACCAGTTAAGTAAAGCTTCCTAGACTCTCACTACTCAAGCTGTGGGCCATGGACCAGTAGCTCACCATCCCCAGAAACTGGTTAGAAATGATGGCTCTTGGCCTCGCCCCAGACCCACTGGGTCAGAATCAGCATTTTAATAAGGCGCCCCTCTCCGTGGGGATTCGTGTGCAAGGTAAAGTTTGAGATGGATGAATGTAAACAAGTGCAACCTTACAGATGCTGGACTCGGCTTAGGGCATGTGAGGTCTTGGAGACAACCTGTGATTTCAGTATCTTACAGACCATGGCGTCGATGAGTCGTTGCCTCCTTTTCTGGGTGGATGAGTGCTAACTAATTAATTTAGTACCTTCTACAAATAGGAAAGCAAGTTGAGCTTGCGAAGTTGATCAAGGCTTAAAAAGGAGAAAAAGAAAGAGGCCACTGCTGTCTGTGGGACGCCATGGCATCTCAGTAACTAGGGGGCTAGGATTGCTGAAGGCGTCCGTATTGCCGGTGAAGTTTTGGCAAACAGCCTCTCTATGGATTGGGAAGGTAGCTACCACATTAGGTCTGCCTGTGACTCATCTGCAAGTGTGGTGAGGACAAAAGGAGCCTTTGATCCAAGACAGACTGGCTCCATCTTAATGTGTTGGGAGAAATACTTTGATCTCCTTTGATTCAAAACGTTGGTTTTGCGAGCCATATATTTAATCATTGTGGCTGGACAGTTATTCAGCCCCAGTTCATTTAATTAGGTCCTTATAGATGTTCCCTTAGATACCTGAATCCTTACAAGACAAGGAGAGCCTTTATTTTTTTTTAAATCTCTCCCAATTTATAAATGCCCCAAGGGCCACCAGGAACACACGTGGCTTTACCAATGCTGTATGTGATCCTGTTCAAGTCAAAAGGATGAGTGGTTCTGTAGGTGATGATTGAGGTCATATATCTGTGAATCACCTCATTTTTTGGGGGTGGGTTTAGGCCAGTGGTCGGCAAACTGCGGCTCGTGAGCCACATGCGGCTCTTTGGCCCCTTGAGTGTGGTTCTTCCACAAAATACCAACTTCTGCGCATGGGCCACAAAGTTTAAATTGCACTGTACGTGTGCGCCCGCACGTGGTATTTTGTGGTATTTTGTGGAAGAGCCACACTCAAGGGGCCAAAGAGCCGCATGTGGCTCGAGAGCCGCAGTTTGCTGACCACGGGTTTAGGCTGACCATGCGTCAGTGTCTCTAACGGAACCCCAAGAAGGTCAGTGTCATTTTCACACTACTTTGCTCTTTCCTCTCATCTTGCCAAGGTACAGTTAGCAGGCTATTCATCTAATTCCTTTTTTTAAAATTGTAATGCTCCTCACTTTTTTTTAAAGGGACAAAAAGAGACTTTTTAGGAAATAAGCGTCAGGAAACTAATCAAAGCAGAAAGTTTCTGGGAGGAACTTGACAGCAGCATAACTTTAATGACCTTCCAGAAGATCACGCGCCCGAGGCAATTACAGGATTTGGGAGAAAATAGCTCCTTCTGAATAGCCTCACCTGCTCAGTGTCCCTGCGCTTTGCAGAGGTCCCCCCAACACCCTGCTTTTGCAGCTTCCTTACCAAGAATGTCCTGAAAGAGATTTCATTTGGATTAAAACTCCTCCGGCTTGAACAAACTGCCAAGGGGACGGCCGATGCTAAAAAAAGGGGACCTTTGGCACAGTGCCAGGCTTCTAAGGAGGTTTTTGGCTCTGGCTACCGGAGGTGCATAATGCGTTCTGACTCGGGGCCAAATATTATTAGGAGATTTTGCTGTTTAAGCTCTCGAGTATGGGTGCAGCGGGAAAAACACATATTAGTCAATAGGTTATCAATTTCACAGCTGGGGATGCCCAGAAAGACAGGGCGTTGACTGAACGCTAGCCATACCCATGCTGCCTGATGGAGGACACTCCTCGGACATGAAGCCTTGAGTGAACAAGGTATTTGGGAGCCTAGAAACAGCCTTTTACATCATTTTAATTAGACCGAGTTTCCCTCTTGTTTGCAACGCTCTGAGATTTTATGCACATTCTGCTTGGTCCCCTCTCTTTTGCCTGATAGTGTTTCCATGATCTGAAATCTTTCATATGGAGTAAAATTAGCCGAGGCCCGCACTGTATTGAAGGGTCAAACATTTTAGCACCTGCTCACCCTCCTTTCCTAGGGAGAACAGGCTTTTCTCCGTGTTGGCCTGTATGCTTCGTGTGGGTCCTAGTTGGGAGAAACCGCCGTGTTCCTGTGCAATGAAAGAAACAGCCTGATTTCAGCTCGGGCAGAGTGGCCTGGAAACTCTCGGTGCAGCTGGACCCAGCCAGGGCCTTCCCTGGCGTTGGTGTTATGGGGATGGACAAGCTTGTGCCTTTGTGTTTCTTGGGAGCTGCCCAGTCTCCATGGTCACAGGGACCCAGTACAAGGTGTGTGGACGCAGGCTCCGCTGGACACTGCTGTTCTGAGTGATTCCAGAGCTATCGGTGGGGTCATCTGAGTGTTAGTCTGAAGAGCCCAATCTCCTTCACAGCTTCTGAGCCTGAGGCCCAAGAATTGTGACCCTCTAAAAAGGTGTTCCCGGATGAGATGGGTGACCTTCCTTCCCCCAGCAGGGTTGCAAGCCAACACAAGGGGCAAAACGATTAGGTGACCTCCTGGTAGCTCAGTTTAATTCTTCTGTGGTTGATGTCACTAGGGACAGAGGGTAAGCGTGTATGGGAGACAGTGTCCTAGGGAGACCGGTTCTTGTGGTTGCCCAGCTCACAGCAACTGCTTCCCGAGCCCCACCCCTTCTTCCTCTGCAGGCTGGTCCGACCAGGGTTTGGAGCTGATTGAAGTGTAGCTCATCCTCAGACTGTCTGATGACCTATGACTTTTGTGGCTGGGCTTGAAAGGGGGAACTTGGGTGTGGGGTTGGGAATTAGAAACCAGGATTTTCCAGTTAGCCTTGTTGACATGGGAGCTGAAGGGATGCCATGCCAGGCTGAAGGTAGGAATGATCAGGGAAAGTCTGTGGGTGGAGAGAGTAGGTGAAGACTCTAGGGCAGTGGTTCTCAACCTTCTGGCCCTTTAAATACAGTTCCTCATGTTGTGACCCAACCATAAAATTATTTTCGTTGCTACTTCATAACTGTAATGTTGCTACTGTTATAAATCGTCATGTAAATATCTGATATGCAGGATGGTCTTAGGCGACCCCTGTGAAAGGGTTGTTCGTCCGCCAAAGGGGTCGCGACCCACAGGTTGAGAACCGCTGCTCTAGGGGGAGGCGGAACTAAGAGACCATGGAGACAGAGAGACGAAGAGAAGAGAATGTTGATTTCCAATGGCCATCTGCATGTGTCTTTAGAATAAACAGTTTATTTCTTTTTCTTGAGCTAACTAGGATGGGGCTCTCTTCTTGTGAACCTAGAACACCTGCACAGGAAGAGGGAGGCAGAAAGAAAAAGATCATAAGTGTATTTCAGGCAGAAGCTCTGTCTTCCTGTGTGTTTAAATGTGGAGTCTTTCTGGTTTGCTCATCACCCTCCCACCCACCCACATACATACTCTCTCTTTCTCTCTCTTTCTATCTTTCACGTAATGAATTCCAAAAAGGGAACTTTAATTAAGAGGTAAAATTCTAAGACACAGCCAGAAAATTCATGTTTCGTGAATTAGGAAGCTGAGAGAAAGGTCCGCTGGCTTCAAGACCCAGCAGAGTTCAGTAGGAGAAGAACTGAGAAAGGGATAGAATGATTAATTAATCAAGTTGGGGTGGGAACCTCAGGTTAGACCAGGGTTTCTCAACCTTGGCAGGAAATTCTTTGTTGTGAGGCTGTCCTGTGCACTGCAGGATGTTGAGCAGCATCCCTGGCCCCCACTCACTAGATACCAGTAGCAATCCCCAATTGTGACAACCAGAAATGTCTCTAGACGTTGCCAAATATTCTCTGGGAATAAAATCACCCCAGTTGGGAACAACCAGGTTAGGTAAAAGGAAAGTCTTATTTCCTTCCTTAAACGAATATTTTTTCTTTTCTATTGAATCTACTGTTTATGAAATACTGTGGAAGAAATTAATAAGTTTATTTTTAATTACAGAAATTAATAAGTTACAGAATTCTGGAAAATATTAGACATGAGACTGGCTTACCAAGTACACTTGGAAAATCCTTTCTCTTGGCTCTGCAAAACAGCAAAGATATCCACCTGTATGGAATGGGTAAAGTACATTCTAATTCAAAGGATATAAAGATAATGGTGGATGCTGTAACAAGCCCCAGAATTCCCCCAGGTTTAACAAGGTAGAAGGTTATTTCTTGCTCATGTAACAGTGTTCTTGGTTGGCGATCAGCTTTCCTCCATGTGGTGATTAAAGGACACAGGCTTCTGCCATATTGTGTCTCTCCCCACAACTAAGCTCTCTCTCTCTCTCTCTCTCTCTCTCTCTCTCTCTCTCTCTCTCGTCTCTTTTTTCAGTAGGCTGAAGAAAGGGTAAGGAGATGGCATGCTCTCTTTAAAGACCCTTGGCCTGGATGTGACTTCATTTATGCTTACCTTCCACTATTGGAAATTAGACTCCTGATAGTTTCCAGTCAAGTAGAATGAATCAATATTGAACTGCTCGTCTTGGCTCAAATTCTGTGACACTCTCTGGTCATGAAAATTCACCGGGAGCCTGTTCATGTAGAGTGCTTCCTCCAGTGATGAGGAAAGTTTTGCATAGAGTTGTCCTCTCTGCAGTTTGAGGTAGAGCTGGAATAGGAACCCAGATCTCTATGTCCAGCAGTCTGTTGGCCTTTGAATTTCTATTTCTCTTTTCTATCAGGATTAGAGATGTGGATTGTGCCAAAATAACTTTTATATCCCCAGTGCCTAGCACAGGGTTGAGCACATAGAAAGCATTCAATAAATATTTGCAGGAGGGATGAATGGATAAGTACTGTCAAAACAAAAACACTAATTTGAAAAGATATATGCATCCCTATGTTCATTGCAGCATTATTTGTAATAGGGAAGATATAGAAGCAGCTTAGATGTCCATTAATAGATAAATGGATAAAGAAGATGTGATATATATATAAAATGAAATCTGGCCAATTGGGATAACATGGATGGACCTAGAAGGTATTATGCTAAGTGAAATAAGTCAGACAGAGAAAGACAAATACCATATGATCTCATTTACTATATATGTGAAAGCTTAAAAAAATAAAAGAATAAACAAAAAAAAACACCAGAAACAGACCATAGATATAGATAATAAGCTGATGACCTCCAAAGGGGAGGGAGTGGAAGAGAAGGAAATAAAAAAAATTACTTCAAAATAAAAGGTCAAAAAGGTCTTAACTGAACAAACAAACAAAAAAAGAAATATTGTCCACACTCTCAGAAGCATGCACTCAAGGAAGGTTTACTTATTAACTTGAAAATCGCAGCTTATGTGCTTATAGAGCTATACCCTTAGCTCCGCTCGGATGTTACAGGCATCAGAGCAGGACGAACTCCAAGTGCTGCATTGGGGGTGATCAGAGTTTCTTTTATTAGCCAGGGAAATAAGTGAAAGAACTCTAACTCAGGGAGCCTTAAGTCACAAATTTATTTTTTGAAAACGTTCAGGGTACTTGGATTTCAGCAAGGCTGAGTACAGGTGCTCAGTAAGGCCATCAAGAACCTTTTTCTCTTCATTACTTGGCTCCACTTTCCTCTGTATCAGCCTCTCTCTTTGGCAGACTCTCCTCGCTCTCCTCAGTGATGGCAAAGATGCCACCAGCAGTGACAGACATTAATCCCTCACTTAGCTACCTCAGGAAGAGGGGCTCCAGAGAATGTCTCAGGGCTGAATTTCATTGGCCAGAGTGGTGTCATGTGCCCATCCTTGCACCAATCACCATAGCCTGTCTCTCACTGGCCAGACTAGGTCATGTGTGCACCACAAGAACAAGGGTGCCCAATCTACAGGGATGGACTGGTAGGAAGGGCAGTTCTTCAGGGAAAACCTGAAATGCTGTTCCAAAGGATGGGGAAAGGGATGCTGGATGGGCAAAGATACCCAATGTCCACTATATTTCCAATGTTCTTATGTAGTGGATCTTTGTATATTTGTTCCTAACACTCATTAATATTCCTCTCATAATTATATTCGATTAACCTTTGCTAAGTCTGTGCTCCTTGAAGTTCTTATGGAGATTTGCCCCCTAGTTCAGAAGTGGAATATATGGTTCAGACTTGGGCTATTGGCATCATATTCCCCTGATCTCAGTGAATGGTTCAGGGATGGTTACCTGGTCCAGGACAAGCCAATGAGATGAAATCAGGCTTTAGCTCAAACTTGAATGTAGGAGCTTCTTTTTTTAAAAATTAACTTTTTATTATGAAAAACTTCCACCATACACAAAAATAACCCACCATCCAACATCAGCATTTATCAACTTGTGGGCAATCTTGTTTCATTAGAGCACCACTCTCAGTGGATTCTTTTGGAGCAAAATTCCAATTTTCCCCAAATCATATCATTTCATCTCTATGTTTTTCAGTATGTGCCTCTAAAGATGGCGGTCTTAGGGAAAAAGACTTGGTATTTCCTATTAGAAGGGAATCTGAAAAGATGTAAGGGATAAAGTGCTGCTGTCACCTTGCTTCCATGTGGACCAGCAATTGGAGCCAATTACATGCCGCCAGAGCAGCAAGAAGGAGAGAAACCAAGTCCTGATGACAAATTTGGGGCTCTGAATTCAGCTGTGCATAAAGTAATAAATGGTACCACTTTCTTTTCCAGATTAGGTGAGCCAGAATAATCTTTCTATAGGATGTTGTTGGCACCGTGGCTATACCCCCTGGCCCACCCTGAGGGTTATTTGAAACTTAGATGGACAGTTCTCAACACAGTGATGGCTTCTCACTCTGAGCATGGGTGTCTCTCCGCCTAAGGGCTTTCTCTGGCCATGGGATTGTGCTTGGTGGTTGTCCCAAGAGCGTATCAGCACCATGGACCAAGTGATATTAAGTCCTGTTGTGTCGTTTTATAAAAACTGAACCAATACTCCTTCTTAAGATGCTCTTCTCAAGAATCTCTTCCTCAAGGTCATGAGATAGTTTTTAAAATTAAAAAAAAATTTTTGCAAATGGCAGACCAGAAGTGGAAGGGAATAAATGCCCCTCAGAGTCATCCTCAACCACGAGGGGCAGAAATTGGTGTATAAATATCCCAGCTTCCTGGTGGCTTAATGTGACAACACTAAGGCATGTACCACACTGAGTGTCAAAAGGTCCCTGGTGTGAATAAGTCCCAGTTGCTCCCTACAGTCAATGCACCTGTGATTGGCTTTCTGTCTTACTTCCCTTCTCCTTACCATGCTTCCTGTGATCACGCCCAACTGAACCACGTGCCCCAATTTCTTGTCTCAGGATCTCTTTTAGAGAAAACCTAATCTGAGATACTCCTCCTTTCCCGTCATTCTAAAAAAAACCCCACAAAAATCGAATTCTAAGTAAGTATGCTCTATATTTTCCACCGTCAATATTTGCACGGACTAGGAAATAATGGATACTTTTGGGAAACTGTGACCCCTCCCTCCCAACCCCATATTCGCACAAAATGTTTCCAGCTTGAGGATCCAGTTGCAGGACCCAGGCAGGTCTCAGGACTACCTGGGATGCAGTAAATTTCACCTGCAACATAATAAAATCCAAGTATTGTGGACTTGAGCACAACTCCCAGGCTGTAAGTAATATGGATACCCCAGCAGCCTCGCCTGATGGTTCAGATGATGATGTGCACATGGAAGAATGCTCTGCTCATCCTTCTTAAGATGAATTTCTCTTTGTACCCAAGACAAGGAGGAGCAGGGAGACAGCAAGAAGAGCAGCTCTCCCTGTGGGAACATTTCTAAGTGTCTTCCTACTATCTAAAATGAAAACACACATGCAAACAAACACTAAGTTGGTGATGGAGCAAGTAGCTTCATGAAGGTCCCTGGTAGTGTTTCACTAATCTGGAGACCCGTTATCCAGCATCCTGAACCTTTAAGGAAGTAACAAAGTAAGCTGAGAAAAAAAATCTTAGATCATCCAAAACAACATTCTCCAAGTTCATGTACTTTACTCAGAGGAGAATCCTCTCAGACTCTCACTCAGGGCTAGTTAGCTTTTTTTTTTTTTTTACCCACAATTCCACCACAGGGTTGGAAGCACCACATTTAAGCAGGAAGGAAACACCCAGGGCAAACTCCACAATGCAGGCCCCAGGCAAGAATTGTAAATGAGTGAGAAGAGAGAGGCCAGTCACCTTACCAATGCTACGTGGGAATGTAGGTCCAGTGTCATCAGTTGTTCCCAGTTTTCAGGAAAAACTGGAAATTGGAATGTTTAAGTGAAATAACCTTACTTCTATATAAAACAAGATTTAAAGAAAAAAGTGTTAAAAACAATGTGCAGGTCTGATACATTGGGGGCCTGACTTGGCCCCATCAACGGAGGCATGAATTCTCCATTTGCCACTGTTGCTTCTCCTTGGCTCCGGTAGGACACTTTATTTGTCATTCCTTGGTCAGACAACTAGATAAATGAGCGTGGATCTGGGTTTTATTGGGAAATACTTGTTGGAGAAATCAATGGGTGTGTAATCACTTGTAGAAATCACTCTGATTTTGGTTGAGTGGGCAGTGTTCTTAGCTCCCAAAACAAACTAGCTGTGCATATCCCGGGATCGATGTGGCTGGTGCCTGGGGACTGCTGGGGACACAGAGATACATCTTCCTCTTTTCTCTCATGTGTTTACACAACCAGCTTTCAAAGGCTATGATTCCTCCCTGGGCGACTGGCCTGCAGCATTCTCTCTCGGCTTTGCTTGATTTAGTTAGTTTCATCCAGGCTGGAATCTCTGAGTCTGGAGTTCTCCTGGCTTTGCACACAGATACTCAGTTGAGCAGATTGAAGAAACCCCTTCAACTCTCTCTCGAGTGTCCAAGCAGGTTCCCCTATGGCAGGGGTCCTCAAACTACGGCCCACGGGCCACATGTGGCCCGCCGAAAGCCGCCTCTGCCTGTTGCTTAGCAGCCGACTCGTCCCGGTCCGCAGTGCGCATGTGTGGAATGTGCGCCGCACTCTCCGACTCCCCTCCTTCTCTCTGTCTTTCCACTCCTCCTCTCAGTCGCGAGTGTGATCGTGGAGTCACAAGCTTGCCTGTGCAGAGCCTGCTGCTGCCTGAGGACCGAGGTAAGAACAAGTTAGGATTTATTTTTTTTTGAAGTTAAGAGGTCTATTTTTTTTATTTTGCAGTTAGTAGGGCCTTTTTTTGAAGTTAGGAGAGCCTTTTTCCAGAATGAAACATCTGAAATCTCCAACCAGATCTAGACTAACTGATGCATACTTGCATCACTTGTTACGACAGATCTAGACTAACTGATGCACACTTGCATCACTTGTTACGACTAGCAGTGACAAATATGGAACCGGGCATTGACCATCTCATTAGCCAAAAGCAGGCCCATGGTTCCCATTGAAATACTGGTTTGTTTATTTAACTTTACTTGTTCTTCATTGTAAATATTGTATTTGTTCCTGTTTTGTTTTTTCACTTCAAAATAATTTATATGCAGTGTGCATAGGAATTTGTTCATAGTGTTTTTTTTAAACTATAGTCCGGCCCTCCAACGGTCTGAGGGACAGTGAACTGGCCCCCTGTTTAAAAAGTTTGAGGACCCCTGCCCTATGGGGTTGTCCCAGGGCTGCCCTTAGTAGGCATCAATAAATGATAGGGTCCACTGGATGAATAATCTTTCTCAGTCTAGCAAAGATGTGAATATATTCTCAAACATGTTAGGATTTCATACTGTGATAGTTTTTAAAATTAAAAAAAAATCATTGTACTTATTTTACTTTTATCTGATCCCAAAAGTGTTATATGCCCATTGTTTTATAAATAAAGAATACAATTTAAATTATTAATAATTCTGTCACACATATTAAACACAAACAGCATTTTTCCTTCTATTTCCTTCTGCATTGGTGTGAATGTGTTTTAGTCCATTGAGGCTGTTAACAGAAATATCATAAACTGGGTGGTTTATTAAAAAACAAATTAACACATTTATTTATCACAGTTCTAGAGCTGGGAAGTCCAAGATCGTACGCTGGCAGATTTAGTGTCTGGTAAAGACATGCCTCCTCATTGATGGCCATTGTACCCTCAGAAAGAGGAGCCAGGGAGCTCTCTCTGGTCTATTCTTATAAGGACACTAATCCTACTCTTGGGGGGCTCCATCCTCATGTCCTAATCACCTCCCAAAGGCCCACCTCCTAATACCCTCACCTTGGGGTTAGGATTGCAACATAGGAATTTTAGGTGGGCACAAACATTTAGTCCATACTGGTGTGTGTATTGCCTTTTAATATATTTTTAGATGTAATCTGCTAAATATTTTGTGGGACATTTTTGCATCTATGTTTTTGAGATATTGATCTATAGTTTTCTTATGATGGCTTTGGCTTTATCTGGCTTTGAAATCAAGGTAATAATAGCCTCATAAAATGAGTTTGGAAGTATTCCCTCCTTGTCTGGTACATGAAATAACTCATCTAGCATTGTTTTCCTCCACCTTAAATATTTGACAGAATTCACCAGGTAAGACAGCTGGGATTGTGGTTTTCTTTGTGAGAAGATTTTGAAATGTGAATTTAATTTCTTTAATTGATATAGGGCTGTTAAGGTGTTTTTTTTTTATTTCTTCTTGGTGAAGTTTTGGTAATTTGCATCTGCAACATCATGATTTATGATAAGAAATTTTTATTTGGTCTTCTGAGCTCCCCAAACCCTTGGAATTTCCTAAGTGTTGAGAGTGATAAAAGTTTTTATGTTAATGAGAGGTTTTGGGAAAGCATCTAAGGGTGGGGGCTGGTTGCCACTGGAGCCAACCATGTGATTATGCAGTGGTTCTCAACCTTCCTAATGCAATTTCTCATGTTGTGGTGACCTCCAATTTCATTGTTACAAATTGAACATAATTAAAGCATAGTGATTAATCACAAAAACAATATGTAATTATATATGTGTTGTCCAATGGTCTTAGGCGACCCCTGTGAAAGGGTCGTTTGACCCCCAAAGGGGTTTCGACCCACAGGTTGAGAACCGCTGGATTAGAGGTTTGGTACTTTCAATCCCACCCCCACCTGCAACCTCTAGGGAGAGGGGAGGGGCTGGCAGTTGAATCAGTCACCAGTGGCCAATGATTTAATCAAATGTGACTCTGTAATGAAGCCTTCCTAAAAACCCACAAAGGTGGGGTTCAGAGAGCTTCCCGGTTGGAGAAGCCAGGAGACTGGTGCACCTGGAGACAGCGTGGAAGCTCCTTGCCTGTTTGGCTGGTGCTGTGGGCTGTGAAAGAATTCACAACTAAAAGAAGAGATGCAGAGAGGATGTTTACTTTATTTTCCAAGAGAGAAAAGGGCCAAGTATTGCTAGTCAAGGACCAGGGAAGAAAGGGTGGTCTGGTCTTTTAAGTAGTGGCTGTTGCTAAGCAATAAGGAAGGGAGGAGGATTTGGGTTGAAATTGAGCAGATATGGGTTTGTCTCGATAAGTTACAGTTTGTTTGCTTTCCAGGAGTCAGTCTGGCAGATGTCCTAGGGAGGTGTCTTATCAGTATTTCTCCCAAGCCTGTAAAGCAAGCTTAGAATAAAAGTTAGGAAGAGTTCAAAAGAGGCGCGTTTGAAGGGGAGGGAGGAAGGGAACTTTCTACTAACTGGAAGCTCCTTGGTGCAAATTATTCCGGAGTTTTGAAAATAGCGGGGAGGAGGGGGATGCAAGAATGTAGCTTTGAGAGTCGCTTATCTTGCCCTGCAGTTTGAACAGAGGAGCTGTTTGAATCAAAGGAGCCAACAATCTTGGTTTTTAATTACCAGGTGCTTCTCATAAATTGTGGAAGCCACAGCAAAGAAAAAGAGAGGTCTTTTGCTGTCCTTACAATGCCCTTTCCCCTTACCTCGCCTTGGGCATTTCTTCATCATGTTGATACATATCCTTTAATATCCATTGTAATAGACTGATAATTGAATAAGGAGAATGATTCTCAAAGCTGTTAGCCACTCTAGCAAATTAATGGAACCTGAGGCAGGAAGGGGTCGGTGGGGGAACAGTCTTTACCTGTGGAATCTGATGTAATCACCAGGTAGAATCTGGTAGATTATCTGGTTGATAATCTCAGAATTGAGTTGAATTCAATTCAAGTTGAATTGCTTGTTGGTAGGGGCGGTTCCCCACCCCCCCAAAGACCCCCATTGAAATTGGCCTCAGAACATCAAAAGAATGTCTTCAAAGAAATTTATGCATCTCATTTGGGTTGTCAAAATATTCCAGATTGTTCATAATATTCCATTACTATCCCTTTAATATCTGAAAGGTCTGCAATGATGCCCCCTATTTTATTTCTGCTAACTATGATGAGACTGGATGAGACATACATGAAAAGGACCTAGCCTAGGGTCTCTCTGTTGTATAGGAAGCACTGCTTCAAACTCTTGTTATCATCCTCAAGAATATCCTCTCTAAACACCGCAGACACTTTGCGAGTTTGTTCACCTCTGTATCCCCACCGTCTAGAACCGTGTGCTCAGATAACAGGCACTCAGAAACGCTTGTAAAATGGGTTCTTCTTGTTTAAATCTACACCTTTGATTTCAGTGCCCTGAAGCTCAGCAGGAAAACAATAGCCTCCACAATATGGCCCGTGGTTATCTCAGCCCTGGGTTATGCTACTTTCAGGTGAACTGCAGAAGAATAACAGTTCTCTTTTATGGGAATGTGTCCACCTTCCTACATATCCCTGGTTTGCAAATTCCGGACATGGCACTTGGCTGTTTGCTAGTGCTACCTGGCAAGAGAATAGGTGTTTATTCAAAGGCTACAGGACTTGGTGACATAAAGTAAAAACAGACTCAGCAGGATCCTGTAAGTACTCCCCATGCAATTACCTGAGGTGAATTTAAAGTTGGCTTATGGCAACTTCCACACCAGGGCTGGAGGAAAGAGGTTGTATGTTTCATGTCCTCCAGGGGCTCCTGCTGTTGTTTATGCCTCGTAGTCTCCCTTGGTGCATGATGATCCATCTTGCTTTCCTTTTTCCACCTCCCTACACTAACACATCTGGTTATCTAGTGACGGAGCAGGGGATAGAAACAGTCGGTGCCATAGACTTGTCCTGAGATCTCCCTCCCGGCTCTCAAATGCCGAAAGAACTTCCCTGTGTGTGGTTAGGGTTGAAGTATGCAAGTATGCATGCTTGGTCAACATTCCCTCATTAGGAAAGTCTGGTCCCCACCCTTGCCATCCCCCAATACCATGGTCCTTCTAGTTCAGTGGTTCTCAACCTGTGGGTCGCGACCCCTGTGGGGGTTGAACGACCCTTTAACACAGGGGTTGCCTAAGACCATCGGAAAACACGTATATAATTACATATTGTTTTTGTGATTCATCACTATGCTTTAATTATGTTCAATTTGTAACAATGAAAATACATCCTGCATATCAGATATTTACATTACGATTCATAACAGTAGCAAAATTACAGTTATGAAGTAGCAACGGAAATAATGTTATGGTTGGGGGTCACCACAACATGAGGAACTGTATTAAAGGGTCGCGGCATTAGGAAGGTTGAGAACCACTGCTCTAGTTTCATGATGTCCCTTAGAGGTAGAGTTTTCTGGATTTGGAGCCAACTGACCTGGGTTCAGATCTCCACATGTCAATTGTGAACATTATATCTTCAGTCCAATGCCCTGGTCTTAGTTTCTTTACCTGAAAACGGAGATGACAGCAGTCCCTACCCTGGGGGGTTCTTGGGAGGATGACATAATACACAGGTTCACCTCTCATTGCACAGCCATCTTACCTACCCTCCTTCTCTGCCTTCATCGACCCCCATCTCCCACTCTGCCTGTTGAGTTTCTGCCTCATTCTCTTTTCTCTAGAAGTGAAGGAGCTGACTTCTTAGCATTTCTCGCAATGCCATTTTACTTTGTTAAAAGATCACATTTCCTCCTGTGCCTTTGCATTTGTTCATCAGACATCGCTGAGAACCTTCTAGGGGTCAGGCTGCTTCCAGGCGCCAGGAATTCAGAGAAAAACTAGTCCCGCTCCCGGCCCTTGAGGGACTTACACTCAGCCACAGAGCAAGAGGCTACAATTCATGTGAGATGGTGTGGCCAGCATGGTTGTGTAAAGGTGGTGGTATTTGGGAGCTTTTTCTCATTTTTAAAATAAAAAAGCCCTAGCTGGTTTTTTAGTGGTTACAGTGCCAGCCTAAAGACTGAAGGGTCTTGGGTTTGATTCTGGCCAAGGACACATACCTTGGTTGTGGATTCAATCCCTAGCCCAGCGATGGCGAACCTTTTGAGCTCGGCGTGTCAGCATTTTGAAAAACCCTAACTTAACTCTGGTGCCGTGTCACATATAGAAATTTTTTGATATTTGCAACCATAGTAAAACAAAGACTTATATTTTTGACATTTATTTTATATATTTAAATGCCATTTAACAAAGAAAAATCAACCAAAAAAATGAGTTTGCGTGTCACCTCTGACACACGTGTCATAGGTTCGCCATCACTGCCCTAGCCCCTGTAGGGGCATGTCTAGGAAGCAAGCAATTAATGTGTCTCTCTCACATCGATGTTTCTCTCTCTGTCTCTCCCCTCCCCTCCACTCTCTCTTAAAAAAAAAAAATCAATGGAAAAATATCCTCGGGTAAGGATTAACAACAACAAAAGTTGAATAGGAATCTTTTAAAAAGTTAAAAAACAACAACCCACAAACCACAAATCACACACTTCTTTCACTAATTTCTTCCCCTAGAATGTTCATCATGTTGGCTATTTCATATGGGGATATGTGCATGCCTCATTTTATCTATGTTTTCTAGAGTCCTTGGGAGTGCAAGTCCTTTTTTAATACATAACTTTATATATGAGGCGATTTTACAAAACCTTTTAAAACATAATTTGTATATGTAAATTTTATTTTGTCTTATTTATTTAGAATGTCATAAGAAATTCCTGTCATTAAAATTATTTATGTTTTTGTAACTAGACAATCAATGGGTCTGTGATGCCTGTCACTACTTGAGCCAATTAAGCAGAAACAGGGTTGAATCATACATGAGCATTTATTCCAATACTGTTGGCAGGATGGGAGAGCAGCAGGTCATCCACAAAAATGTGCTCTGCACCCCACCATAAACCAGCTGCTTATGTTGGGTAGAAGGACAAAGATTACATGGGAAGTAGGCAACAAGGGCACATGGGCAGTTTACAGAGATTTGCAACAACCTGTGGGTGTGCAAAGGTGGGAGTCTTCAAAGGGTTTGGGGTCTTTAAAGGGCTGGTGATTCTGGTTTCTGCAACAAGGTTGGTAATCTTGCCATGATAATAGGCAGCTCCCTGATGGGGAGGAAGGGCTGCGTTTCTAGGTGAGCCCCCAGCAGGGTTAGCATGTGCCTTCTTTAATCAGAATAAAACAATCATAGTTCACAGAGCATGATTAATACTTCTTATAATTCTAGGTGGTCCCCAATATTCTATTTCTGCCCCTATCATTTTTAATGGCTACCAAATGCAATATCATATGGCTTGTTTCATATGTATTTAACAACCTACCCCCTTCCACATTATGACTTTTTCAATGTGGTTTCCTTGTGTTTGTATATTTATCTACACTAATAAAAGAGAAACATGGTAATTGGCGTACGACCGCTACCCTTCCCATTGGCTAATCAGCATATCCTTATGCAAATTAACTGTCAGCCAAGATGGCGGCCGGCAGCCAGGCAGCTGGAAGCGAACATGAGGCTTCCTTGCTTCAGTGACTGCAGACTCCAACATTCCCCGCCTCACTTGCCGGCCTCTGAGTTGCAAATCTAATCAACTATGTACTATGTTGTAAATAAGAAGCTAAACAAAACCCTAGAAACCAGCTTTCAACCTGCCGGGATCTCAGAGCTGAAGTTATACATTGTTTCGATTATAGAATAATCTTGCCATGATAATAGGCAGCTCCCTGATGGGGAGGAAGGGCTGCGTTTCTAGGTGAGCCCCCAGCAGGGTTAGCATGTGCCTTCTTTAATCAGAATAAAACAATCATAGTTCACAGAGCATGATTAATACTTCTTATAATTCTAGCTGGTCCCCAATATTCTATTTCTGCCCCTATCATTTTTAATGGCTACCAAATGCAGTATCATATGGCTTGTTCCATATGTATTTAACAACCTACCCCCTTCCACATTATGACTTTTTCAATGTGGTTTCCTTGTGTTTGTATATTTATATAGTATATATTTAAATATATTTTTATTGAGTTCAGAGAGGAATGGAGGAGAGAGAGAGACAGATACATCAGTGATGAGAGAGAATCATTAATGAGCTGCCTCCTGCCTGCCCCACACTGGGGATTGAGCCCACAACCCAGGCATGTGCCCTGACCGGGAATCGAACCATGAACTCCTGGTTTGTAGGTCAACACGACAGCCAGGCGTGTTTGTATATTTTTAATATCTCTATTAACGTTGGGTCGGCTGGTCTCACCACCCAGACCTGGGTGACACCGTCACAGCCGAAAGATCTTCTGGCTCTCACATAACCCTTGGATGTCCCCTCTCATTTTTCCGTGTCTGCAGAAAGACACAGTGCAAGCTGTTCACTTTGGAGGCTTTGGCAGTTTCACTGAAGGGCAGGGCCTTTCCTCTTGGGGGACAGGTTGTCATTGTGTGGTCAGCATTGCCGAGGAAGAGCCTCAGGCCTTTGTCGGGGTTTCGGAGCCTGTCTGCTGTTGTGAATGACTTCTCCAGGCTCCCATGATCACAAAGACTCCGGATGAACTCAGGCTCCTTTGGGAGGGTGTCCACAGGCACCAGACCCGGAGCACTGCATCCATCTTGGCAGAGAAGACCAAAGACTTTTCTTGGGCCACTCATTAAAAGTTGAGCTCGGGCTTCTTTGATTTTATGTTTTCTCCGTGTTCCTGTAACATTAGCATGTGCCTCGGCTATCGCGTTGATCACACTGTTAACGTTTTATTTTATTTTGTCTTTCCCATCAATCTTTCTCGCAGACTCTGAGCTCATGAGGGATGTGGAAATCTGTCTGTTTCTCTTT
The DNA here is from genome assembly GCF_000412655.1 of Myotis brandtii. Classification (NCBI taxonomy): domain Eukaryota; kingdom Metazoa; phylum Chordata; class Mammalia; order Chiroptera; family Vespertilionidae; genus Myotis; species Myotis brandtii. The sequence continues at coordinate 2,003,416 of NW_005363642.1, forward strand.
ATGTTCCTGGCACCTACTGGAGCTCCCGCCCACACTGTGGGGTCCAAAGTGTTGGCTTGATGGGAACTGAGGGATGATTCTATTGATTTTTAAGGCTAGGTATTAATGCATAGGTATTCCCTGAACTTTTCCTCTTAGGAGTCAGGACTCGGTGTGGAAACTTGGCATTGTCACGTGGGTGATGCAAAGAATTTAAAAAAAATAAATAAAATAATACAGTAATTAATAAATAATAATACAAGAGTAAATCCTGTTTCTGTACTCACAACTGTAAACCTACGTTTGCCCTACCCGGTGTGGTTTCATCCCTCCCTACTACTAGGTAAAATTGTGCTCATGCCAGCTCCCTAAATGAAAGAATGTGTTTAACCACATGCAAAGCAAGTAGCAGGGAGACTTAATATAATCATTTAATTGCTTCATTAAATAACTTATTCTAGTAATATTAGTGGATTCCTGAGATAGTCAGGCCCTCTGTTAGGCGCTGGGGATAAAAGCTGAAAAGACTTTGTCCTCATACTCATGCAGCTCTCGCATCTGGAATACTTCATATAACAAATATTTACTGAGTGTCTACTACTGCTTGAGGTGGAGGGGTTATATCAGCAAACAAAACAGACAAAATATTTTGACTCTCACCCACAATGGGAATCCGAAACGATAAAGAAGAGAGCAATACTGTCATGTCTGGCTCCTGGTGAAAACAAAACAACACAAAAAAACCCCCACACAAAATAAAACAAAACAAAAAACGGATCCTACGACAAAACTGTAAACAAACATTGTGCTGTGGGTTCCCTTCCTCCCACCTGCCCTTTTTTTTTCTATTTTTCTTCTTACCCACCTCCCACTCTCCTCCTAGGGGCTGGGAGAGGACAGGGAAAGACAGTTTCTTTAGGAGCTATGAAAAGTGAGCATCCTACTTGGTGAGATTTCTTTGGGAGCCTAAGGTTGAAGTATCAATAGTCCATACCATGTCTGAATCACTTATTAAGGTGTGTCTATATACTACATGAGCTGGTTAAAAGGAAAAGTTTGAATTCAACTTTCTTACCCAGTTTTTGTGCTGTTGCAGAACCATTTTTGATGGAATTCAATCACATATTTTTTTCTTGTGTACTAGTATATCTGCCATATCTGTTTTTTTCTGACTTTACACCTGTGTGTATCCTTTTATTGATCACCTGTTTCATACAGTGAAAGGTACCCATGAGAGATATGTAAGAATGCAACACAGATGCAGTCTCAGGCTTTATGGAACTTACAATCTCATTGGAGAGAAACACCAAATAATGAGCAATGCAACAAATTATTTAGTTATAATTCTATGATTGCAAGGACAAGAATTACAGGCTGCTGTGAGAGGGCCCTGAGGGTGAGGGTGGTGCTCAAGGAATGCTTCTCTAAGGAGTCAGCCCGGTAAAGATGTGGGTCACAGGGGAGAGTGGCAGACGAGCAGAGCGTTCCCACAAAAGCAAGCCCTGCGTTTGGAAGGACTATGGCCCCTTTTAAAGATCAGGGAGTCAGAGTAGAGGAATGGAATGATGCTGGAGGCATCAGAAAGAGCCAGGCCATGTAGGGGTAAACAGGTGACTTTGGGGAGATCCATGAAGGGTTTTATTTGGGCAGGAAACAGACATGATCAGGTTTCTTTTTTTAAATATATGTTTTTATTTATTTCAAGGAGAGAAAGGGAGAGTGAGAAAGAGAAACATCAATGACAAGAGAGAATCATCTATCAGCTGCTTCCTGCATGCCCACTACTGGGGATTGAGCCCCCAACCTGGGCAGGTGCCCCAACTGGGAATCGAACTCTGACCTCCTGGTTCATAAATCGACATTCAACCACTGAGCCACACTGGCTGGGCAGGTTTCTGTTTTTTAAAAGACATTCTGGCTGCTAGGTGGGGAATGAATTATAGGAGGCCACAGTGGAAGCAGGAAGAAAGGCTAGGATGTTATTGAACTTGTCCAGGTGAAAGATTACAGGGAGTTGGGCTAAAGGAGAGAGAAGTGGGTGGATGGATATGAATAGTATACAGGAGGTAGAGTGACTGGCTTGGGGTACGAGGGAAAGGAAAGAGGCAAGAATCCCAGAGTTTTAGCTTGGGCATCTGGAAGGATGGTAGTGCCAAACACTGAAGGGGGGTTTACTTTGAAGAGAGGAAAACGATAAGTTTTTTCTTGAACAAGTTGGGTTAGAGGAGGCTGCAGGTCATCTCGATGGAAATATCTAGGAAGCCATCTAGAGCTGTGTGGGGCAGGTGAGCATTTGGGAAGCATCAGCCTTGGAGATAGAGATCACCCTGGGAGAGCAGGAAGGGTGGGAAGGAAAGAGGGCCACAGACTGAGCCTTGAGGATGCTCAGTAAAGAGTAATGATTGAGTTTATGTAGCATTATATATGCCCAGCTCTTCTCGCAGGCCACAGTTTTAGAACCACCATAGATCTGTGACGTGAATGAACAAATGAACGAATGAATGAAATGAATGAATTTAATGGTTTCTTCAAACTGGTTTATATTTAAAGAACTACAGTTTATATTTTTGCTTCATTCCAGAGGGAGAGGGAGATTCCTTTGCTTCTGCCTAATAAAGGAATTAATAAAGTTTTCAAAGGAATTAATAAAGTTTTAAAGATGTCATATGTCGCAGAATTCTTGCTCTGGCTTGACTTGGAGATGTGTGAACTTTGTCCTTCACAAATATTTTAATCTTTGGCTATGATCATTTCTAGGTTCCATGGTTTAAGAAGGTCATTGATAAAGTGGATTTCTTAGGAGGAATGAAATCTTAGAAGATGACCAGGGGAGGTGCAGGCTGCTGGAAGTGGTCCCCTGAAATTATCAATGGAAGCGTGTATATTCCAAGGAGTGGAGAAAAGTGGGAAAGGGAGAGAGAGGATTTAGTACCTTGCTATACTAAAATTACTTGAAGAGCATCCATGTTGCACATGGGATCGATATAGTCTATGTTGCTCTAGAATCTAAAGGAAAAGATGAGTCCAGAGAAGGTAGACTCTGTCTCCAAAATGTATGAAGAAGAGCAATGGGTCGACTCACTCAGTTGAGAGTTGGCATTGGAGGGTCATCAGGCAGAATAAGCAGATGTCATATGTCGCAGAATTCTTGCTCTGGCTTGACTTGGATATGTGTGAACTTTGTCCTTCAGATTCTGTGAGGCTATTAGGACTTCTGGCAATAGTCCCATCATATAGATAGGTATTGCTTCAGCTGCCTAGACTAATATTTCCTCATACCCCTGCTCACTCCCCCACCCCCCTCCAAAAGAATTCTAGGACCATGTCCTTAGAGTTTCAAGAAGAAATATTCTGGAGGCGAGTTAATATCCTTGACTGTTAGACTTATGTATGGTTATGATTCTCTTTGTATCTATTCTGGTCTCACTTAAGATGCAGGATGATTGATCACTGCCCTTCAGAGACATGCATTTTCTGCTCCTCAAAATGTCTGCAAACTGATCCTGACTTACGCAGGGAGAGCCTTCCCTCCGCCCAGAGTGTGCCGTTTCCAGCAGGGATGATTCAGAGGCTGTGGTATTTTGGCTTCCCTGGTCTGAGTTTCAGCTTTGATATGGCTAGATGTACGTCTTCGGATAAGTCTCCATTCTCCCATCTTCAGTTGCTTTATCCTTGAAAAAAATGTAGCCGTTGCCTCTGATGGTATCTACTTCCTCAGAGTTCAGGCGAGGTCCCCCATGAGAGAACTTAAGAGAAATTGCTCAGCCGTCTGTGAGCTTCTTGATGTCAAGGGTCATCCGTTCCTTTCTTGCAGTGCCGAGCACAGGATGTGGCTCAGAGTAGACCATAACTGCTTGTTCAGTGATGTAGCAACTGAAGTGCAGTCACTGCGTGTCTGTGGGTGGGTGATTATCTCCAGGATGTGTGATCCAAGGAAACAGTGCTCTAGGATTATGGAGGAAGGATGATACATGTGGTCTCTGGTTCTGGAGAGACCTAAGTTTGAATCCTGGCTCCGCCACTTACTAGCTCGGTGACCTCAAACAAGTTACTTAACCTCTCTGAGCCTTTGTGTCCTCATTGAAAAAGGCTTAATGATATCACCAACATCATTGCGTTCTTGTGATGACTAGATGAGTTAATTACATGAAAATACTTCACCCAGTCCCGGAAACGTACTGGTTGCTTCATAAATACCAGTTGCTAATGTTATCATCTTTAAGATTACCACCGTGTTGTCAGTTTTGCCTGTCACCTTTGCCTTTATGAGGTGCTTTGATGTCCTGGAAATTGAGACTAGATTAAATTTTGAGTGGATTTCCCCAAACCTGCTCAACTAGCCCCCAAATTATGGCAACAACAGTTCCCTCTTAGAGTGGTGCTGTCTCTCCAACAGATTTGAAAGTTCTATCAGGAACTGGGGTATTTTATGTGTTTTTTTTCTTCTTATTTCCACCTGATTTCTTTTAGTATGAGACCCACACCAATTTTCAAGCCAGGGAGAGATAAAGTTGACGGACAACCCCGGTCTGCCTTGTTGGGAGATTAGGCTCTGGTCCCAGGTTTATAATTAGTATCCCGAATACTGGATTGAGAGGTGTTGGCCAGAAAGGGGAGAAGAACTGGCTAAATCACAGCCCTAAATGACTCCTGAGATTCTGGCCAAAACCAAGGAACAATCTTTCTTGGAACCCCAACATCTGCTATTATTCAGAAAGCTTCTGGCAAGGTAAGCCAATTTAATTAATTAGAGCATACTCTTTTATAACTCTTGGAGTTTTAAAAAAAAAACAACACATTTTATTGATTTTTTACAGAGAGGAAGGGAGAGGGATAGAGAGTTAGAAACATCGATGAGAGAGAAACATCAATCAGCTGCCTCCTGCACACCCCCTACTG
>NW_005363642.1:2008659-2021642 GCF_000412655.1 Myotis brandtii
AAGGGAGAGCCTCAGACCGTGATGAAGACCTGACAGTCTCTGCCAACTCAACAGAAAACTCCGGGGCAGAGATTGCCCATTAGAGGAATCCCACACTGGACAGAGTGGCCAGGCCCCAGTGCCCACCATGCTCAGTTGCTGGCCTAGGACTGCAGGGAAGAGCATGACTTCAACTTTGAAGCTGAAACGGATCCTGAAGGCGCTGTAGTTGGAGGCCATCTGTGAATTGTGCTCCTTGTGGCTGAACGACCTGTTCTTTCTCGGTGGCAGATGCAAGTGGTACTTGCGTGGAAGCCCTCCTTGGAGACCAGCACGTCTATGATGGATAAACTCCAATGATTAGGGAGACTGGCCGAATGCCGCCATCTGCACCATTCAAGCCAGTTTCCTTCATAAATATTTATTTACACTTTCTGGATGCTAGTCACCCTGGTGGGCAACCCAACTTGAGATATAGTGAATCCAGGAAGGACTGTGCCTTCAAAGAATATAAAACCTCTGAGATGAAATGAGAAGTGTGAACAAGCAACCATTTATAAAAGTGTAAATGGACAAGGGTCTTAGGAGAGGTGCAGAGAAGATCATCATTATAATAACAGCTATCATCTCTCAAATCCTCACGAGGGACCAGGTTTTCCCACATCACCTCATTTCTTCAGGGGGTGTGAACACTATTATCCCATTTTACAGATGAAGAAATGGAGGTTCAGGGAGGAGAAGTGACTTGACCAACATCGCACAACCAGTAGAAATCCTTCTCACCATGTCCTCCATCACTCTGAAGCCAATGGGATCCTTCAAATGCAAACCTAATCATGCCACTCCCTGCTTAAACCCCTTTGATGACTTCTTTTGCTGTGGTGATTGTGCTAAAAATGTCTCAGTGGTCTTCAAGGTGCTGCCTGGTATCGCACAACCAGTAGAAATCCTTCTCTCCATGTCCTCCATCACGCTGAAGCCAATGGGATCCCTCAAATGCAAACCTAATCATGCCACTCCTGCTTAAACCCCTTTGATGACTTCCTTTGCTGTGGTGATTGCGCTAAAAATGTCTCAGTGGTCTTCAAGGTGCTGCCTGGATGACCTCAGCCACATCCCCAGCTGCATTTCTCACCTGTTCCTAGCTCTCTGCACAAGTCATATTGGCCTTCTTGCCATTCCCCTCATGTTCCACTGCTTCTTTCTACCACAGGCCCTTTGCACCTGCTGTTCCTTCCACTATCACTCCTTGACTAGAAAATTACGTTCATGTGCGTAAATAGCTCTCACTGCCATTTGTAATGTTCCATTTACGTTTGTGATTATTTGACGACCTCCTGTCTCCCTGCACTCCAGGCTCCATGAGGGTAGAGAACTACCCGTTTGTCTTCACTTTTGTATTTCCAGCACCTAGCATAGTGCCTTGCCCGTGGCAGTTGCTCAAGAACCATGTTGAAAGGACCTATGTTCCAGTGCTGGTGTTTGAACCGAGAGCGTCTGACTTCACTGCCAGGGGGAAGCAGAGTTCCTTCTAACTGGCGGTGACAGAGAGTCCCAATGGCATTCCGGAAGCAGGAACATTGGAATCCAGCCTGTGAAGCCAGTCCTGTTTCTTGGCCCCAGTAAACAAGACAGGGAATCAGAACCTTAGCGACCGAAGGACCAGGTAACAGAGTATGAACAGATCTCTTCTGACCTGTCCTACTTTTGGAAGAAAACAGCTCCAGAGAGTACCAGCCTCGTGAAAGAGCACCTACTTCCACATTTTCTTTGATCCAGGAGAGCACTGGTTTGCTGAGGAGGGAAGGAGGCAGGATTGCGTCCTATTTTCTTCCCCGAGTAATTTGTTTCCGCTGCTGCTGAATCCAGGCACTCCTGGAGACCCGGCCCTGCATTGCATTTGGAGCTCTGGTGATTTGCATTTAATTACGGATAATGTGTCTTTCCTTTAAAATTGTAAAGTTGCTTGCAGCATTAAAAGAAGTTCTTATTGGAATGAAAACACCAAAAGCTTTAGAGTATCTTTTATAATGACCGTGTGGAGTCATTTCAAAATAGGTCGTCGATTTTCACAATGGTTTTGCAGTTATCCATAATGATGCCCTTTCTAAGTCTTTAAGGTCAAATTGGAGATGCACAAGATAGGAGAACTGCTTTGCTTTGATCCAAATTCTTGTAGATGGGGGAGTTTAAGAAAGAAAGTGCAGGAGGGCTCCCGCTGGGTAAGTGGGGACCTCCTGTCCCCACTGCTGCCCAGCTCTGGCTCTGGTAGAACCCAGGATTTTCCCACGGTGGCAGACTTTGACAGGGCCTCTTTTTAGCCTCTGGGTTTCAGGGACCAGAAGAAAGGGCAAGTAGGTTCTGCTAGTCCCTCTAAGGAACTGGTGGTCCAATCTGGCTGGAGGCTCTGTTTCTTCCCTGATGCCTCCTAGCTCATTTAATGATACCATTGCAACTAACCTGGGTGAAATAGGAAAGGTACTTGTCTGTCAGTCACACCTGGGAACCAGTCACTGGCCAGAGTAGGCATGGCCACTGCAAGTGCAGGAAGATTTAAGATATTTAAATCTCCCAGACAAAGGATTTCTTGTGCTCTTGCCCTGTTGTTTCTCTTGGGACTCTTGTTGAAGGGGCCAACTCTCTTGGCTCCCCTGCATTCGCCCACATGGCTCACGGCCATGTGGATCCCATACACAATAGACTAATGAACTGCAGCTAGCTTGATGCTGCACCGGACCCAGCTCCACCATGGAACAGAAACTTTGGGTGCTGGCTTTGCTCCTAGCTCGACTGAATCCCCAGCTGCACATCTTTCAGGACTGGATTATGGGAAACGGGACTTTGCAAACCGAGGGATGTAATTCCATGAAAATAAAGCTTTCTACCACATCTCATTCTCCCATGGGGGCCTCCACAAATGCTTATTACAGCAGAACCCCAAGGACCCCACTCCCACTAGCAACGGGGAAAGAACATCCACTCTTTTGTCCAATAACAGAAGGATGCCAAGATGATATGTGTGGTGGGAAGATTTCGCAGGGAAGAGGCCCGGGACCTCCTCCTCTCAGATTTCCAATTTCAAATATCTCTGCAATAATTTGTTTAATAGGTGCTTTAAAGCAGCCACTTTCAAATTTGAGTACAACTACTTTTAAAAGAGCAACTTAGCATCACAGCCCTAAGTGGAAAACCAGTATCACTTCCCAGAAATAGAAAATAAGTGCAAAAATAAATTCAACTTGAAGACCCAACAGTCTTTTCATTTCTGGCTGGAGACTGCTGCCTGCCTAAGGCGCTGAGCCCCAGGCCTGATCACTTTTAAAACGGGAGATTAGCAAGTGTTGTAGGGGTTTTTGGGACCTTTTCCTTGATGTTTTCAGAAGGGTTGAAACAGACTTGAACGTGAGCAGCTTTCTCACCTTGTGACTCAATGTTACTTCTTTATCCTTGTACCACCTAAAAATTACCACCAGTAGAACAGCCTCATGCTGGGGACAGGGTTCTAGCCTTTTCCAGTAGACAACCCTGAATTGGTTCATTCTGTAGACTGAGTCTTTGTTTCCTGGGCAGGTTCAGGGGACCTGGCGTGAGAGTGATGTATGAGACTGGTCAGTTTCAAGGTGTTAATGGTGGTTGTAGCAGGACAGTGCATGGATGGGGACCAGAAGGAGAAGTAAAAGAGGTGGGGTGTCTGTCATGGGTAGGAGGGTGCCTGGCATGGTTTGAAATAGTGGAGGTAAAACCCATGATTTCACTGTTATCCCTGGACTTTCTTCTCTGGGGGACATTTGGGGAAGGTGATGTGAAGTCTTAAAACTTTTCTGAGTTCCTTTGTCTCCTCTTATTGGGTCCAGATCTTTGCTATTCCAAGTATGGTCTGCAGAGCAGCAGCATCAGCATAACTGGGAGCTTGTCAGAGATGCAGAATCTGGGAGGCTCCCACCCAAGACCCCCCTGTATGTTAACACTATTCATAGGTGGTTCATGTGCATATTAACAGTGAGATTGCACACCCACGATCATGGCAGCATTATTCACAGTAGCCAAGAGGCGGAAGCAATCCAAGTATCCATCATGGATGAATGATAAACACAATGTAGTATACATAGACAATGGGATATTATCCAGCCTTAAAAAAAGGCAGGAAACCCTGTTACATGCTATACATAGGCCAGTATGTTTAAGTGAAAGAATCTAGTCACAAAATGCAAGTACTCTATGATCCCACTTATATGAGTTATCTAACGTTGTCAACTTCATAGAAACAGAGAGTAGAGTGGTGGTTGCCAGGGGCTGCAGAGAGGGGGAGCTGGGGAGTTGCTGTTTATTGGGTACAGAGTTTCAGTTTTGCAAGATGAAAATGGAGATCTGTTGCACAACAATGTTAATACACTTAACCCCACTGAACCACACATTTCAAAAATGGTTAAGATAATACATTTTATGTTATATGTTCTTTACCACCATTAAAATAAACTTAAAAGGAAAAGAGGAACACTATTAGCCACCTTCAAAATAATTGAGGAGCAGTTATAATTGATTCTCCAAGTTTAGTGGGCAGAATGGCCCACTCGAGCACGCTTGTTCAAGTACAGATTGCTCCTGCCTCCAGAGCGTCTGATTCAGTAGGTCTGGGTGGGACCCAAGGATGTCCATTTCTCACAAGTTCCCAGGTGCTGCTGCTGCTGATGGTTGGGGCCTGGATGGTGAGCCACACACCATTCGCCTTGATGTGTGCCAGTCCAGAGAACGTCAGAGTCTAATAATCCTCTGAGGCCCCTAGGAGTTCTCAATCCAGAAAGAGCATTGGAGCTTGAACAGCTGAAATGAATAAAACCAGTGAATCTGATTTTATTATTCTGGGATGGAACCTGGACCCATATATTTTAAAAAGCTATGTTTTTATGTAAATCAAGTGCAGAAAAGTTGAAAGAATAGTAAAAAGAACTCCTATATACCCTTTACCCAGATGCACCAATTGTTTACATTTTGCCCCATTTCCTTCACACATTTTTGGCAGGAATGTCACTTCAGTGACAACTATTCTTCTCATTGCTTACATGGGGAGGCACAGGGTGTCTCTTGGTCCTGATATCAGTGATCTTCATTTTGTCATGAAGTAACTTGTAGGGAGATGTGCTGAGACTGTAAATTTCCTGCTCCTCATCCTGGTTTTGCTCAGTAGCGTTAGGATCCACTGATGTTTTCTGACTCCATCATTCCTTATCTTCCTTTATTTACTTATATCAGTATGAACTCACAACTCTTCATTTTTTTCAGTGGGCTATCATTATTTATATCTATGTTTAGATTGTCCCAGATTTGGCTAAGCATCACCTTTTCAAACTGTCTCTTGTGGTTGTTTGTTTTGACTGTTCCTGTCTTAGTGAGTTTGAGCTGCCATGACAAAATCCCATAGATTGGGTGGCTTAAACCACCGACATATTTTTTTACAGTTGTGGAGGCTGGAAGTCTGGGACCAGGGTGCCAGTATGGTTGGGTTCTGGTGAGAGCTTCCTTCCTGGCTTGCCATGGCTGCCTCCCCGCTATGTGCTCACATGGCTTTTCCTCGGCATTTGCTCACTGGGTGACACATATGCTCTCACCTCTGGGCCACATTTCTCATTTCTAAAAAGAGACAAACTAAACTACATGAGCTGTATGGTGATGTCTTGGTCAGAGCTCCCCAGGACCATCCCTTCCCTGGAGTCTTGGACCCCACAAGCGAAAGCCACAGTGTAACAAAGCATATTGGTTAACTATGGCTGCATAGCAGACCACGTTGAAAGTCAGTGGCTGACAGCAATAATTACCTATCATCACTCACACACCTGTGGGTTGAGGGGTGTGGGCTGATCTTGGCTGGGCAAACTCCTTGGTGCTTCCAGCTATGGGTATGGCTGGGCTTAGGTCCTCCATGAGCTTTGGACTCAGGGCTGCGCTGATGTGTTTGTGCTGTGACTGAGGCGGAAAGGTCACTGGCTGTCTGGGAAAAAATTCCTCTTGTGATAATAATTGGAATTTCAGAGAACACGCAAAGTCTCTTAAGGCCTCGTCTCAGAACCGACACACTGCCACTTCTGCCTCCCTCTATTGACTAGACCAAGTCATGTGACCAAAACCGAAGTAAGAAGGTGGGATATATACCTTCCTTGCTCCCTTAGTAAAAGGGACCACAGAATCACATGGCAAGGATGCAATAAGGAGTTAAGAATTAGGCTGAAAATTCAATCTACCAAAAAAGGATTCACCCCTTTATTTTGGCTGCTAGGGAATCCCCTACAATAGCCAGAGACTGTAGGTCTTAAATATAAAGCCAGCTGATGCCATCTGATTTAATGCAGGCACTGGGGTTCGGGTGCCAGCACCATGTGGCCAATGGAAGAGTGATGCTGAATTTTAGCTGAATGCACAGGCCTCTCCCACCACACAGGGCGGGACACAGAGGTCCAGTAGATGGGAAACCTGCTGAGAAACAGGACAGACGGCTGCCACACGCCTCTGGTAGTTGGTCCTTTTCAAGACCAGGCAAGAAAAAAGGATACATTTACAGTTGGGACCACAGGCTACAGTGGGAAGACACTGTAACTCCTAGCTCCATTTGTTTTCTTCCTCTCAAGGTCTTTGCAGGGTGAGAGGAGGCATTAAAAATTACTTACATATTTCTCAGTCCTTGAGATCTACTGAGAATAAGAGGTGGAGGCCTAAGGGAAGTGACTCTAGAATTATCTGCCTGATTTGGATCTTAGCTCCATTATACTAACTTGCTGTGTGATCGTGGGCAAGTCACTTGACCTCTCTGTGTTCTAGTTTCCTCATCTGTAAAAAGGGAATAAAATAGAACTGACCTCAGAGGGTTGTGGTGAGCATTAAATTAGTTAATATATATCAAGTGGCTGGAACAGTGCCTGGCACGTGGTAGGCAGTTACTAAGAGTTACGTATTATTAAAGGCCAAATCTTTGAGAGAAAAAACTGCCCATTTCTAGTGGTCCCTTTGGAGCTGAGAAGTTATTTTATCAGACAAAGGAGGGTTCCTTGTGTCCAGACATTCTTGAGAAGAGGGGACTTATCAATCTCTTGAAAACATGACCATCTCCATCCAGGGCCTCCTGGTCACCCTGGAGAGACTGGAGGCGCTGCTGCCCCTGCGGTCTAACTGCTAACTCAGGCAGATCTCACCTGACATTGCCTTTCTGCTGAAATGCTCGTTTATTATTCAGCGTAAAGACTGATTTTCTCTGGACTGGAACAAGATGCCCTTTCTAGAACTGAAGAGATTAAAAATATATGCGAGTAACTCTTGTGCTGACACGATTGTGCTGTTTGTGTCACTTTTTAATGCTTCCTCAACATTGTTTGGGTAGGATTATTTGGAGAGAAAGAGGTTAGAACCTGTCCCTCCTCTGACTAAACTCTCCTACCTCTTGCAGAAAGGACGAAGTTGGCGGTACAGCAAGCCACACCGTTGACGAGACTATTGCCAGGGTTAGTGGGGGCTTAATTACTTTCTCTATTTTTACGGCTTTATTGAGGTCTAATTCACAAATCATAAAATTTACTCATTGTAAATTCAGTGATTTTTTTTCTCATAAATTTACAGATTTTTTGCAACAATCACAAAGCAGTTTTAGAACATTTTCATCACCCCTGCAAAATCCCCTCCAGCCCGTGTGCAGTCAATCATTGCTTCCACACCCAGCCCCCGGCAACCACTGTCCCGCTTTCTCTGCATATAGATTTGCCTGTTCTGGACACTTCACACAAGTGGAGCCATACAATATGGAGTTGGCTTCTTTAACCTCGCATAATGTTTTTCAGATTAACCCTTGTTGTATCAGGTGTCAGTGGGCCATACTTTTCTACTGCCAAATAATATTCCATTGTATGGACACGGAACATTTTGTTTGTACGTTCACCAGCTGATGGGTATTTGGGTTGCTTCCACTTTTTTTTCTATTATAAATAATACTCCGATGAACATTCATGTACAAGCATTTGTGTGCACGTATGTTTTAGTTTCTCTTGGGTAGATACCTTAGTTGAAATTGCCTAATTGTTTTCCAAAGTGGCTGCAACATTTCAGCAGTGTATGAGCATTTCAGTTTGTCCATATTTTTGCCAATACTTGTCTTCTTTGTTAAATCTTTCTAGCGACTATGTAAGTGGTATCTCATTGTTTTAAAACTCCTTTCCCTAATGACTAATAATGTGAGCATCTTGCCATGTGCTTATTAGCCATGTGTAGGTCATCTTTGGTGAGATACCTATTAAATCTTTTAAGTTGTCTGTTTTCTTATAATAGAGTTGTAAGAGTTCTTTATTTATTATTGCTATAAGTTCTTTATCGTATATATGATTTGGAAATATTTTCTCCTAGTCTGTGTACACAGGTACTTGACATGACCTCAGAGAGTCAATGGTGGCAATTTCCATGCTGATGTTTAGGGAATCTGTCTCAAGATGATAAGATGAACTCCCAACCTGGACTCTATACCAGGGGCTCCGAGCCTGGGATGTCTGAGCCACCTGTAGGTGGATGCATAATTGTGTCTGTATGCAATTTCTCAAGGGAGAGGCTCCAAAGCTTTTATTAGTTTCTTAGTGAGGTATGTGCTCTCTCCAAAAGGGTGAGACCAGCCCTGGCCAGCATGGCTCGGTTGGAGTGTCATCCTGTAACCAGAAAGTTGTGGGTTCAATTCCCAGTCAGGACACATACCCAGGTTGTGGGTTTGATGCCAGGAAGCAAAAAAAACAAACAAAACAAAAAACACCCACCCACACCCACACCCACACACACACACAAAACTCCCCCTCACACACAGAACAATATGGTGAGACCATTGATGATGATGTTGATATTAGTAATAGTAAGTAAACTTTATCAAGTGCTTAGAAAATGCCAGTATGTGTTGAGTGTATTATATAGATTATCTCGTTGATTCTTTGTATCAGTCCGTTTAAGCTTATTTATGCTGCAGTAACCAACAACTCCAAAATCTACATGGATTACAAGTCAAAGGTTCATTTCTTGCTCACAGCTTATGTTAGGTTAGTTTGTGGCTCGCAGTGGTTCTCAACCTTTCTAATGCCATGACCCTTTAATACAGTTCCTCATGTTGTGGTGACCCCCAACCATAAAATTATTTTCATTGCTACTTCATAACTGTAATTTTGCTACTGTTATGAATCATAATGTAAATATCTGATATGCAGGATGTATTTTCATTGTTCGCGACCCACAGGTTGAGAACCGCTGTTAGAGTCAGAACTCAGTTTGAAGGAGAAGCCCTATCTGGGTCATTGCCACTCCCAGAGCAAAGAGAATAACATGAAGACATGAGATGAGCCATAACGGTTCATTTTGGAAGTGGCACACCTGACTTCCACTCACACTCCACTGGCTCTGAGCCCGACATCAGAGGGGACTCCAGTTGCCCAGTGTGGAGGGGTTCGGCAGAGAGGGGCAGTGAATATTTGAGAAAGAATGTAATCTATTAAAATTCTTTTAAAAATCAGTGAGGTAGATGGTGGTGATTATTATTATTGTTCCCTCTTTACAGATGAGGAAACTGAGAAATGACCCCCTCTGCCCCAGTGCTGCATAATTATTATGTGATGGATCTAGGATTGACAGTAAAGTGGACTCAGTCTGACTCCAGAGCCTGTGGCTGTAACCACTGCATTAGACTGGCTTCCCCGGATAGCAGCAGCAGGCTCCTTCTCCCCTCTCCTCCCCACTCCAGCTCAGGACAGTCCAAACACACCAGTCTCTTAAAGCTTCATCAATCTGTGATAATGCTCAAGAGAAAGCCACTTCCCTAGCTGGAGTCCACGTTTTCACAGTCTCCGGCCTTGGGACTCATTCTGGAGTGCCCAGCTAGGCATTTGTTTGGCAGGATTCCTGTTTGCTAAGAGCTTACCATTCCTGCCATGGTGGGAATGTGCTGGGTATTTTTAGAGCTCGGCAGCCTTGCAGCGCTGCCTGCTTTTCCCCGCGGTCCGAGGATTAACCCAGGAGTGGCATATGCCCACGCATTGCCTGCCTGGTCTTGGTACACAGTCCTCTCTGCTGTTGAGCAAACAGATTGTCCCAGGTAGGTATAGAGCCAGATTTTTTTCTCTGCTTCCCTCCTCTTCTGAGCTGCTCCTCCCCTTTATATGGTGTAGCTCCTCCTGGGGACCCATCAGACTTTGCAGCTGCTTCGGAGCCAGCAAAGATGGTGGGATTTGCTCACTTGCAGTTCAGTCTGGCCAGGAAGCTGCTGGTTTTGCCACAGATGTCTTCATGTTTGCAGCTTTGCCTGCCCTCCTGGGGGAAGGAGAGGATTCAGAAGGCTCAGGAAGTGATGGTTTCTTTCAGAATCACTGTTCCTCCAAAGCCACTATCAATGTGTATTGAATGCTCTCGTGGCCCAGAAACAGATGGCAGTGTCACTGTGAGCATGGTGGCTTTGGTTTGCTGATTGTGAAAAACTCCAGCTAGGGACCAGCGACATTGCAATTCATTGTGTAGATGTTATGAAGGAGAAAGCTGGGGATTTGCACGAAAAGGTACTTAGAATATCTGGAAGCACTAACTGTGGTGATCTAACTTAAAAAATACTTCCTGAGTGCCTACTGTGTGCAAGGCATAAGATTTCACTTCATGTAGAGGCTAAAACATTCTAGAAGACACCGGGGAACAGATAAGCATATCCCCTAATATAACCTCCAGCATTCCATTTACAGGATGTGATAGACACCAAGTTCTTCATTCATTCATTCATCCATCCATCCATCCATCCATCCATCATTCATTCATTCACTCACTCATTCTAGTGTTGTGGTTAGGAGCATAAACTTTGGGGTCAGACTGCCTGAGTTTGAATCCTTACTCTCTAACTCACTGGCTGTGTGAGAGCCCTGGTGACCCCAATGCTCCCTGCCTCAGCTTCTGCCTCGGGGCTGTCAGCAGAGCCCCAGCTCACAAAGCTATTGCATAGATTAAATGAGTTAATATACATGCAGCACTAGAAGTTCCTGGTGCCTCGGAAGCACTAGCAAGGCATCGGCTCCTCCTCCTCCTATCATTTGTGCAACATATTCATTGAGGGTCCCCTACATGCCGAGTTCTGACCCAGGTCCTAGAGACGGATCCAAATCCAAGTCCTTGCCCCTGAGGTGCTTACATTTCAGAGGCTAGAGGCAGAAAATAAACACATAAATGTATAATGCCTCAGCTGGTGATGAAGGCTTGGGAGAAAAGTGCCTGAGAGATTCAAGGTAGACTCCTGAAAAGTCAGATGAGGGAGAGATTAATTCCTAATGAGCGGAGATTATGTAAACCTCCCCGGAGGAGGTGACATCTGCGAAGACGAAGATGTCGTCTTGTGAGGCACGCACACAACATCCAATCCCGAAATGAGCTTCTGTTGCCA
The DNA here is from genome assembly GCF_000412655.1 of Myotis brandtii. Classification (NCBI taxonomy): domain Eukaryota; kingdom Metazoa; phylum Chordata; class Mammalia; order Chiroptera; family Vespertilionidae; genus Myotis; species Myotis brandtii. Next base: position 2,020,058 of record NW_005363642.1, read on the forward strand.
GGACATTGAAATATTCTTCTCGGGAGGCATATTTGTCATATCTCCTTTTTCCTTGTTTCCTAAAAATAGGGATCCTAAATGAGGTCTAATGACCTTGGTGGGAGGCTCCAGGAAGGCTCTTCTCCCAGCGACAGATCCCAGGAGAGGACTCAGGGGAGAAGGGCGTGTAGCAGAAGCAGCTGCGGGGCGAGTTTGGTGTGTCTGCCTGACAGAGAGCAGACTGGGAGCAGTGAGAGATGAGGGTGCAGAGGTGGGTGGATGGGGAGCAGGGGGCGCTGTGTAGGCCTTACTCAGTAATTCAGGTTTTTATCTCGACGGCATTGGGTAACCATATAAGTACAGTAATTTCTGAACCGGAAGCATTCCCTGATCAAACTGGCTTTACCAGGTGTGGGGAATGTTCGGCCCATGGGCCGTATAAGGCCCGCAAAATCATTTGGTCTGGCCCTGCCAAGGCATTAGGGGTGAGTTAATTAAATGTTTGGCCAGATATAGAGGCTAATTTTTAATTGATAATTTTGTATGGCCCATGAATGATGTTATAAATATCCAAATGGGCCTTGGCAGAAAAAAGGTTCCCCCTGCCCCAAAGGTTACCACTTAAATCCAGCAACCAACAGTTTAGCACTTAAATACTGCCTCACAATGTTGTGTCCCCTCTCCCACCCTCCAGGCACATGTTCACTTTTGCATGAACACCCATTCTGGGTCTGGGCTGGGAAGACTTGACACGGGGGGAGGGGGGGGTGTTATGTCTTGCACACCTGTCAGAGATTTGCACACCAGAACAGCTCCCTTCTGCATCTTCTCTCTTCTAGCTCCTGCAAATGCCAAATGGTGGGAGTTTCTTCTTGGCTGAAGTTGTTTTTTTTAGGTTTGAGACTCAAATGTTTCTTTTGAAAACATTTTATTTTTCTCAAAGAGGAACTTGTTTCTCCTGTGCTAAGAGTCCTCTTTTCCTTAACTCTTAGAGGAAGCTTTCCTAACCAAGCTGTGATCAAGTCAGCCGAGTGTCCCCATGTTGGCCTTCAGTGTTTTTTTTTTTTTTTGTTTGTTTTTTAAAAGATAATGGCAGGTAAAGGAAATGGGCCAGCTAGGTTTTGAAGTCTTTTCTGTTTTATTATTACTAAAGGAGGCCCACAGGGGGAATGCCTAGCTCGACTTCCTCATTTTGGTATCAGTGACATCATTCCCACCTTGACCTCTTTAGGAATTGTTGGCTCTGGGCCGGTGTATTAGCTATTTATTGCTGCATATGAATTACCCCAAACTTAGTGGCTGACACCTATTTATTGTTTCACAGATTTTGTGAGTTAAGAGTCCGGTAAGGGCTTAGCTGGATTCTCTGCTCAGGGTCTCACAAGGCTGCACTCCGGTTGTCAGCTGGGACTAGGGCAGGGGTGGGCAAACGTTTTGACTCGAGGGCCACAATGGGTTCTTAAACTGGACCGGAGGGCCGGAACAAAAGCATGGATGGAGTGTTTGTGTGAACTAATATAAATTCAAAGTAAACATCATTACATAAAAGGGTTCGTTTTTTTTTTTTTTTAGTTTTATTCATTCCAAACGGGCCGGATCCGGCCCG
>NW_005363642.1:2021689-2026346 GCF_000412655.1 Myotis brandtii
CATTTCAAATGGGCTGGATCCGGCCCGCGGGCCGTAGTTTGCCCACGGCTGGACTAGGGTCTCATCTGGGTCTCAGGTGCTTTTCCAAACTCATGTGGTGGTGGTTTGAATTCATTTCCTTGCAGCTGTAGAACTCATAAAGGATTCCTGTTCAGAACCAGCACTGGAGAGAGAGAGAGAGAGAGAGAGAGAGAGAGAGAGAGAAAAGGGAAGAAACTCCTGTTTCTCCCAGGCCCCGAGCACAGGAAAAGTCTAAGCGCCCTTTAAAGCATTCACCTGATGAAGCCAGGCCCACCTAGGCTAGTCTCACTGTTGTCTAACTCAGTGGTCGGCAAACTCATTAGTCAATAGAGCCAAATATCAACAGTACTTCAAAATAGACTCGCCCAGGCAGAAAACCGACTTCTGCGCATGGGCCGCGAAGTTTCAATCGCACTGTATGTGTGCACCCGCACGTGGTATTTTGTGGAAGAGCCACACTCAAGGGACCAAAGAGCCGCATGTGGCTCACGAGCCGCAGTTTGCTGATCACAGGTCTAACTCAACTGATTAGGGCCATTAATAACATCTGCAAACCTCTCTACCTTTATTGTATGACATAGCATAATCACAGTAGTGATCATCATATTCACAGGTTCTACCCATGCTCAAGGGGAGGAGATCATTCGAGGGCATGCATCATTGGTGGTCATCTTAGAATTCGGCCTGCCCCAGCTGAGAGAGACTCTTTCCTGTTCTTCCTGATTTTTGGATGAAGCGTATGGCTTGGAGAACAGCTGTTTTCCAAAGCCCTCTCATAATTCCATTGTAAGGGGAGGTGGAGCGTGACCACCCAACATTTTGGAGGTCTCAAGTGTGGGTGAAATAGAACCATTGGATGCAGAAGAGGCAGCTCTTGTTTGCAGAGCAGGTGAGAGTCACCTGTCTCTAGGAGGCTTTGTTAGGACTGAGTTCTGCTGGATGAAATAGACCAGTGACTTTGTAACCCTGTGGGAAAAGAAGGGTTCTGGGAGTTGACGAGTTCTGGAAGTGAAGCTATCCTTAGGCCTCCTCACTCTGGGTTCTTTTCTATTGGGTGCCGTTGTATGTGCTATTTTCTATTCATAGGTTTCAGCTTCCCTCTCTGAAAAAGGAAGGCATAGGGCCAGGAGACCTCTGAGATCCCTACTCATGTTAATATTGTATGACCACAGATCTAGTGACCCCAGAGCCAGTGCACATCACCTTTGGGGCACCTGCCAGTGAAGAAGCAGGCAGGTGTGGGGAGAGAGTCCCTTTGAAAACAACCAGTTCCAGCTAGATTGTGTCGTCATGAAGGTAGGGAAACCCTCTAGGCATGGAGAAGTTCTATTTCTACTTAAAACCGCACCCGGTTGTATTTGAAAACGGCAGAATCTTGGTCTTAGGGGCCACCCAGTTCACTGGGCTGCTGTCTTCATGCCTCAATCGTACTTTTAATCAGAACAGATTTCAAGCATTAATCTTCAGTGCTTGTTCCTGCCATTTCCAGCTACTCGACACCTTTTCATAAACAAAATGACAGTTTGATTGAATGTGGTTTTTAATTAAGCTGCCTTCCCTCCGAGCAACTTTTTGCGAGCATATGTGAGGAGCCGCACTTCAGAACTGCAAGCTGAGGCCGACTTCAGAGAAACGCTGCCAGGCAGTTTGGGAAGAACAAAGGCAGCCAGGCAAGTGGAATTAACCAGGCGCCCAAATCCTGTGCAGCAGCCCCCACTCCGTCCCAGCTCGCCGTCCTTTGCAATAAGCACGCGAAGGCTCAGCAGTGGGTGCAGAAGCCTCACGCTGAACCCAGGACATAGCACGTGAAGTCTCAGGAAATCCCTCACGATGGCTGTCTATGTTATTGGCATTTAAGCTGTTTGTGGCACGCTACTCCTTCCATAGTTGAGACTTTGTAAAGACAAAATGAAATAAGACCCCTGCTATTCTGCATTCAGGCACAACTCAGAGTTTTATGTGCAATGGTGAACCCTGCAACACAAGACCTTCCAAGATCTCGGCATCTCACGGGGCGGTAAAGGCGTTCCTGGGGACAGAGCACACAAGCCAGGAATTGATGAATGGGCTACCTGAGCGTGGAGGGTGGAGATGTGGCTGGAATAACCTCGCCAGCTCTTCGGAGGGTAGTTCATATAAAAAGGGGGACAGTATGTCAAAGAACAGCATTTGACCTCCTCGAGGCGGGCATTTACAGGGTGAGAGGGTCCCAGGCGTTCTCCTCCGGATACAATGCCAGGAAGCAGATAGGGGTGGCACTGTTTTCAGTAGCATCAGATCCGAACCCACCCGCCCTTTGTGTCCTGGTGTGGTGCACAGATCCACCCTGATAAATAGCTGCTGCCTCGGAGAAATCCATCAAGCCTTCACCCTCTGCATGACTCATCTCCCTGTGGCAGGCGGTGCTCAGCTTCCAAGAATAGCCTCGCCTGAGGGATCCAAGCTCGGAATCCCTTCCAACTCTCAGGCCTCTGAAGTCGGGCGCCCACAGAGGTCTGTGCTTAGGTAACGGGGTGCAGATGGCTTGCTGTTTGCAGAGACAGTGGCTAATCACCACCTCCCCTCCATCTATCCTTTCTGCAATATTCCAGGAACACAGAATTCCAGGCGGGATCACATTGCTTACAAAGGAAGCCTAATCTTACGGAGGCCTAATGCTGCCTTTTCAGTGGCTTAAAGGTAATCAGGAAGCCCACTCATTCATTTATATTTGCTCATTCAACAAATATTTCCTGACTGCCTTGTAAGTGAGAACCGCAACAAGAAACTCAATGGGGATCTCACAGAAGTGAATCAGACCGAAGTGCTAAGCCCTGAACATACGCCTCGGTACTGAATCCTGGCCACCAGGCTGGGGGTGACAGAAACAAGAGCTGACATTTATTGAGCACCTACTATATGCTGTACTTCACAGGAATTAATTAGATGAATCTTCACAACAGTTCCATGAGTTACATTCCATTATCAACCTCATTTGCTCGTTGAGAACAGCGACAAGCACAGAGAGCAAGCTCGGAGGGTAACTTACTCAAGCTCATACAAGCCAGTAGGCAGCTGTGTCAGGAACTGAACTAGGGTTCTCATATAGGAACCACATCAAAATCACAGTGAACTTCTGTCACTTCTTTCCGGAACATACCAAGCTCTTTCCCACCCCAGAGCTTTCCCTGTCCCTCTGCCTGAACCATGATTGTGTGGGCACCTTCTCATCCTTCAGGTCTCCGCTTCAGGCACAGCTCCTTCAGAGGCCTTCCCCGACCACCTAGTAAGTTCTCTCTTATTCTCTAGCCCAACACTTTTTTTCCTTCATAGCCCTCATCCTAATGTGATATTACCATGCTTGTTTGCTCGTAGCCATTGCCCCTTTGCAGCAGTCCCCACTAGAATTTAAGCTCCTAAGGCATGGATCTTGTGTGGTATTTGCCTCCTTTCCTGCAGCCTGGGACATGGTAAAAATATTCACTGCATTGTCATCCCTTGCTGGTTTGGCTCAGTCGATAGAGTGTTGGCCTGCAGACTGAAGGGCCCCAGGTTCGATTCCAGTCAAGGGCACATGCCCGGGTTGTGGGCTCGATCCCCAGTAACAGGAGGTAGCCGATCAATGATTCTCTCTCATCATTGATGTTTCTCTCTCCCTCTCCCTCTCCCTCTCTCTTCCTCTCTGAAATCAATAAAAAAAGTATTCGCTGAGTTGTCAGAGGTGGGATCCAGGTGAGAACAAATCTCAGGCATCGTTGACGCCTGGCTGTTAGAATGAATGAAGTCATGAGTGTCCGGCTGTGTGGCTGTTGTTATTACTGTCGTTACCGTGGCTGGTGGAGAGGAAAGACACCGGGGACTTAATAGGCACAACAGAAAACTTGGGGTTACAATGCAGATCCAGTGATCTGAGAGTCAGTCAATGCATGTCTCTTTCCGGGGGGCTCTGTCAGTGGGAGCTGCAGGTCTGCAGGTTCTGTGTGGGTAATGGAAGCTTAGCTTCTCTCTAGCTCCCCCAGCCTCACCCCACCTCACAGCTTATCCCCTCTGTCTGCTGCAGGAGGCTGTGCTCTAGGTTCCACGAAGCTGTTGCAGATAGAGAAGGGAAGAAGTCCGGGCCTGGGGTGGGGCAGTAGGGGCTGAGCAGAGAATCGATGTGGCTGTATTCTCCTTGGGGACATCAGCATGTGGCCGGGTTCCCCTGTTCCCAGGACCTGGAGAGCCACAAGGTGCTTAGAGAATTCCCTCGTCCCCTGTTGGCTGCCTCCCCTTAGACTTGCTTTGTTTTCCTATGCTTTGCTTCATGTGCCACTAGCATGTGCTAGAAGGAGGATTTTGTTCTAGAACATTCCACTGGCGTGGCCTGTGAGTCTCACTTTGTTTCTCTGTGAAATCGGGATCATACTGACTGATGGTGTGGTCACGAGGATTAGATGAGGCTGTCCTTTCCTTGGCACAGTTCCGGGCACTTGGCTGGTGGAGTCGCCATCCCACTAATGACAACAAATCAACACCTTACATTTCATAACGATGTTTCAGGCATTGGACTAAGCATTTTTTAAAATATTTTTTTATTGATTTCAGAGAGTAAGGAAGAGGGAGGGAGAGAGAGAGGGAGGAAGAGAGAGGGAGAGAGAGAGAGAGAGAAACATCAATG
>NW_005363642.1:2026623-2028983 GCF_000412655.1 Myotis brandtii
GCGCTCCCGCACGTGGTATTTTGTGGAAGAGCCACACTCAAGGGGCCAAAGAGCCGCATGTGGCTTGCGAGCCACGGTTTGCCAACCACGGAGCTAGGGCATTGGACTAAGCATTTTATCATTATTGTTGCTATTAGTATTTCGTTATTAAAATCTTACAATTGCAGTAGCTCTGTTGAGGCATAATTGGCACGCAATACACTGCACAACCGGTTAAGTGTGGACATATGAGTACATCTATGAAGCCATCACCACGATTCATTCAGTCCTTATTGCATCCCCATTTTATAGATGAGGAAACCGAGGTTTAGAGAGATAAATACCTTATCCTGGATCACATGGATGGCCAAGGTTGGAGCTGTGGGATCTGGGCCTGAGCTCCTAACCACGGCGTGCACTGGCTCCCGCTGTGGTGTTCTTAAAGGTTAACCTCAGGCCTCTCCATGTCTTCAGTGGGGGCAGTAATAGTGCGGACCACACGTGTTTGTGAGGTGCCTTAAACATGCAGTACATGGCAGATGCTTAGCACAATGCCAAGACCAGAACAAAGCACCAGTCAGTGTTGGCTGCCAATATTGTTGTGGTTGGTTGTTTTGTTATTAATGCCACACATTTGCATAGCTGCTCCCTCTTTTTGGACTAACCTATCCTTTTACCTTTTCCTCCTCTTGCATGTGTCTATATTTTTGCTTGTCCTTCAAGATATTACCTTCTCCAAAAGCCTTCTGTGACTTGATCCACCCTATGAGATAAGATCCCCTCTTCTGAGGCCCATTCATACTTTGTATTTCTTTGGTCCACAGCTCTTTCTCCTGCCTGTGCCTTTTCCTCTTCAGTATCTCTCAGAGCCACACCTGAAAGAGTGTTCAGATGATCTGAATATGACATGAATATAGTCTGAAACCAAACTTGAACCAAATTTACCTCTTACGTAAGGAACAGGATCTAGGTCCCAGCTCTCAGGGACAGCCACTGACACCTGCTCTCCACCTGCCGGGCCCCGTGAGAGCTGACGGCAGACCGAGCCTGAGAACCCATGCTTTAGCTCCCAGGTCCCCACTGTCGTCACTGTGGATGGGAACTTGACTCATGGTTCGGGCTTCCGTGGGACCGATGCAGCAGATAATGCGTTGAACATCCTCCTGTGGATGGTTTTTGGGTCAAGGCCCAGTTGCACAGCCCACTGGATCCCCGTTGTGACTTAATTTGCAAAGCTTAGCAGGGCCTCACACAGCAGCAGAGAGAATAAATAAACACAGGCAGCAGGATGGCTTCCTCCCCTTGACTCAGGCAGGCCTGTGGGTGTGGGATCTCCACCCACTTCGCTTGCCCACATCCCAGGCTCAGAGATGGTCTGGTGGGCTCTGTGTCTGCTCTGAGTCTGAGCATGAGCAACGTTATAATTCAGTGCCTTCTCAGGCCTCACAATAGCAGAGCTTTTACTTTGGCAGATGGGCTCAGAATGGACTTCCTCATGTCATGAAAGTGGGTGGCTGGAATTCTCTTACGGTCCTTATAGAAGCACAGCGACTAAGAACAGTTTCCAAAATCTCTCTGTCTGGGTTCAGGGCCGAGGCCCACCCACACTCATAGACAGGGCATGCCATCTCTCTGGGTCCTAATCTGATCGTGCACGTCTGTGAGTTAGCACGTATTAGATGCTTACTATGTTTCACGTACTGGATAGGATTATTTCCTCCAGCATGCAGAACAGGAAACTGAGGCACAGAGAGAGGAAATGACCAATGCAAGTCCCAAGGCCAGCAAGGTCAGGGCTGAGGTTTTTTTTTGAGCCAAACCAGCCAGGGCATTTTGTCCAATTTTTACTGTGGTAAATGCACATAACATAAAATTACCATCTTACTCACCCCCCGCCTTCTCTCATAGGTTGGATATCTGTTTGATGCTTCTATGTCTCTGGCTCTATTTTTGTTCATCAGTTTATGTTGTTCATTATATTCCACAAATGAGTGAGATCATGTGATATTCATCTTTTTCCGACTGGCTTATTTCGCTTAGCATAATGCTCTCCAGTTCCATCCATGCTGTTGCAAATGGCAAAAGTTCCTTCTTTTTTACAGCAGCATAGTATTCCATCATGTAGATGTACCACTGTTTTCTAATCCACTCATCTGCTGATGGGCACTTAGGCTGTTTCCAAATCTTAGCTATTGCAAATTGTGCTGCTATGAACATTGGGGTGCATGTATCCTTTCTGATTGGTGTTTCTGTTTTCTTGGGATATTTTCCTAGAAGTGGTATTACTGGGTCAAATGGAAGTTCCATTTTTAATTTTTTGAGGAAACTCCATACTGTTTTCCACAGTGGCTGCACCAGTCTGCATTCCCACCAGCAGTGCA
>NW_005363642.1:2029627-2051289 GCF_000412655.1 Myotis brandtii
TTTTGTTCCATTGGTCTATATGTCTGTTCTTGTGCCAATACCAGGCAGTTTTGGGAACAGTGTCTTTGTAATATAGCTTGATATCTGGTATTGTGATCCCTCCAACATTTTCTTTTTTAAAAAATATATTTTTATTGATTTCAGAGAGGAAGGGAGAGGGAGAGAGAGAGATATAAACATCAAGGATGGGAGGGAGTCATTGATCGGCTGCCTCCTGCATGCCCACCACTGGGGATCGAGGCCGCAACCCAGGCATGTGCCCTTGACTGGAATCGAACCTGGAACTCTTCAGTCCGCAGGCAGACACTCTATGCACTGAGCCAAATCAGCTAGGGCCCCTTCATTTTCGTTTGAGACTTTCAGATTCCAAGGGCATTTTTGATCTTCAAATGTGCCAAAAAGCATGTGCTTGTACCTGGGACACAGTTAGGCTAAAAAAGAAAATAAGACTTACCTCTCCTAGACCAAGTTGTTTCGGGCACGATCACAATAATAAGTATGGCCAGAACCAAGCAAACAGAAAGGTTTAAGGTATGACTCAAGGGCTTAAAAAATTGAAATGAAACCATGTAAAATTTTAATCCCTAAAGGCCTATGAATTACTCAAAACAGTGACAAGAAGCAGTAATGAAGCCATTTTATTTCTGTAAGGGAAATTATTTTTAAGGTCCCCAGGAGAAAGGATGATAAACAGCGAGTTGGGGATCATTAAAAAACCCTCAGAATCAGGGATTCCAAACATTTGTGCCTCTTTGCTCTCTAGTTCTTTCCCTGTGAGGAACCAGAGTCAGGTACCTACCTACAGAAGGCCCCCAAGACTTGCCATGCTGGTTTCTGCCGAAACGGCACCTTGTGAAGTGGTCTTCAAAAATTAAAATTAGAAAACCAAGGAGTACAATGATAAACCACTCTTAAACCTGGAGGACATTATGCTAAGTGAAATAAGCCCGTCACAGAAAGACAAATGACACACGATTCCACTTATATGAGGTATCTAAAGCAGAGAGTGGAACGGAGGTTGTCAGGGGCTTGGGGGGGAGGGAGAAGGCATAACTTTTCAGTTGGGCAAGATGAATAAGCTTTAGAGATCTGCTGTGCAACATTGCCCCTATACTCAACAAGAATGTATCATGCACTTAAAATTTGTTAAGAGGGTAGATCTCATGTTAAGTGTTCTGACCACAATAAAAGAAAATTAAACATAATAAGTAAGTAAATGTGATTAAGCTTTCAGAAAGAAAGAAAAGAAATCATCTTAAGAATTAAACAAGATCTATGTAAAATAGTTAACTGTCTATGTAAAATAGTCAATTCCCACTCTTTCTTCTCTAGGGTTGCCTTTCAAATAGCCACGTTGACAGGCAGGGCAGGTGCTTGGGACAATGCCAGTGCTAGCAACAGTGGCCAGGTACCTTGTCCAAAATGCTCTCAAGGGCATAAGCTCAGAATATCTCTCTCATGTTTCCACCCAGCCCTGCCTGGTGAGACTTCTTCATTTGTCCTCTACTCAGCACCTTCCTAAACTCCACATCAGTCCTTCTCTGAAAGCACAGCCCGAGATAACACTGTGGGCTCCATCCTGGTTAGCCAGTGCACTTGAAGTTCTGCTCAGTATAATGTCATTAGTGTGAGGAAGGGCCTTTATACTGAGGTGACCAGAAGAGATACGTATCCATTGTCTTAGCAAGACCCACATGTTACCTGCTGACACTCATATATCCTGTTGGACTCTCATTGCAGCTGTGGGTGTAGACTCCACAGCTTTCCTCTTTCCTAACCTGGGTCTGCATCCAAATGACTGATAGTGACATGTTCTCTTAAAGCCAATAAATTGACTACATTGCATTCCATTAACATAATTTTAGAATATCACCACGATTCTACCTTCACAACATCTCTACACCCCTCAAGTTTTCATTCAATGATATTCCACATGCAGCCACATGCCAGGTGTGTATCTTTTATGTATGTATTACTTAAATAGATTTTCTGATTTCAACACACTAGATTTCCGCTTCTGAGCAATGCCACCCAATGCACCAGGAAAGTGTTGGAGAATTGATAGTGGTTCTGCTGGGAGGACATGGAGCTCGGACTCTCCGGTAGTTGTTGTGTTGATGCTAGCTGCTCTCCTAAACACAGAGAAGTGGGGAGAGGGAGGAAGAGAGGCAAGGAAACCTAAACAGACAGAAGGGAGCTACCTCCTTGGAGGGAAAAGTGCCCCTGAGAAAAGCACAGAGGAAAGAGGACACGTGGGGCTCGTCTCCTCTATAGGCAAACAGGTCCAGATGGCCTGCGTGTGAGGCAGCCTGCAGAGCTGGTTAACCCAGCCGCCCAACAATTTACAGCCAGTTCACAGACTCTCCGAGAGGAGGCACAGAGGTCCAGACAGGAGTACAGGGAAAAGAAGGGCCTGCTTAAAATTTACTATCCGGAAAATCTGATGATTAGTGAGCAGAGAACACGAGGGGGAAATTCATAAATATCTGTGTCACCAGCATCTTGGGCCCGGGGTGGCTCTTGAAGTTTAAGAACAAATCATCTCAGGCCACGCTGGCGGCGTTTTTACAAGACCGTTATAGATGGCTGCCTCCTGAGCTGTAGACCAGCGCTTCTCCGGCTGATGTGCGCACAAATCACCTGGGACCGGGCTCAAATGCAGGTTCAGGTTCAGCAGGTCTGAGTGGTGCCCGAGACTCTGCATTTCTAAGAAGCTCCCAGGAGGCACTGATGCTGCTGTTCCGTAGACCACACTGTGAGTCGTGGGGGTAGAGGAATGGTTGGGAAACAGATGCAGGGGGTCCGAGTGGAGATGCCTCGTGGTGGCATAGAAGTAGCTGGGGGACCTAGAAAGCATTGGTGGTGTCTCTGGGGCCCATATGCAGGGGAAGGCTTGGGGACTCCCTCAGGTGAGGGCGACGAGTCAGACTTTCTGACTCCCTCTCAGGTACAGAAGAGGAAGATGTTGCTGTCCGGGTCCCAGGAATGAATGAACTCTAGAGCTGCTGGAGTTGAGAACTTTGTGGTGGTGCTTAGGGTGAGGGGAGACAGGCTGGAGGGAACCCATAGGAACCATTTCTTGATTGTCTTTGCCTCTTGCTTTCTGCCTCCAACGCTCTCTTCCGCAGTCTTTTTCATCTCAGTAATTGCACCCACCGTTCACCCAATTGCTTAAGCCAAAGACCTGGAGCTGTCCTTCAGTTTTCCACGTTGACAAAAGCAGCCCTTTGCAGCTGCTCCACCCCTGCGCGGCTGTGTGAGAGTGGCCTTGGGCCTGGAACATTTCGTTGCAGAAACATGAAGAGCCCTCACAGCCTGTGCTGGGCAGATCTTCTTGCCTGGACTTATCTTCTCTGTTCTGGCCTTGCTGTGCACTTTTGTCCTGCTCAGGAGTGGGTGTTGGATGGCACCTGCCCACCCTCACTGCTGTTTCTTGTGAGGAGGGATTGGGATCCTTGCACTTAGTGCAAAGTGGGGGCTTACTGCAAAGTGGGGGCTTAGTGCAAAGTGGGGGCTTAGTGCAAAGTGGGAGGCATGCAGCCACACTGCGGCGTCAGCTGTGGAGTGGACCCCTGGCCATGGGGGCCGACACACTGCAAGGGTCTGGATCTTGTGCAGTGGGGGCATGCAGCCACATTGCAGCGTCAGCTGTGGAGTGGACCCCTGGCCATGGGGGGCCGACACACTGCAAGGGTCTGGATCTTGTGCACTTTCTCCTCTTGCCGTAGGTAAACGTTGGCCCACTTGAGCCCGTGTGCATGTTGTCTGTTCTTAGTGACCTGGAATCATGCACTGACCTAGTCCCTGGGCGGCAGTTATCTGCCTTTTAACCTTGACCACACAGCCTGACCAGCAATGGACAGTGAGACACCCCCTTTCTCTTTCCCCGTACCCAGAATAGTACAATTTATAATTATTCTTCTTCAAACAGATATCTCAAATTCTCTCCCATCTCCATAGCACCCCCATCGTCTCTGCCTGGACCTCTGGAGTAGCCTTCTCACGGGTCTGCTGCTTCCCTCTTCATCCGTCTCCCATCCAAGGCTTCCACTGCAGCCAGGTCCCTTCTCTCCTAAACAGCCTTCAAGGGTTTCTCGTGACATCTTGACTAGAATCCAGGTGCCTACTCATCACCCGTGAGGCCCTACCTTTCTCATCCTTCTCCCCTTTGCCATCTGTGCTCCACCAACTGGCTCTCTGTCACTTCTGAACATACCTGTGTGCTCTTAGAGCCTTTGCATATTCTATTCTCTCTGCCAGGAACCAGCACCCCCTTCCCAAAAAACACATTTTCTCTCACCAGTGGCTCCTGCTATCCTTCAGATCTCTGTCTCACTGTTCTTCCTCCGTGAGGCCTTCCCTGACCACCCTGCAGGTGGTTAGTCTCCGGCATCTCTACCTCCGTGACGCAAATCCTAAGTTTGGTTTATATGTTATCGATTGTCTGTCTCTCCTGGTTGGATGTAAGCTCCATGCGGGCAGGGACCCGACCTTTCTTATTTGCTGTTGAATACCCAGTGCCCAGGTCCAGGCTCGTAGTAGATTCTCAATACACATTGGTAAACAGAGTGAGTGAATTAGTGAATAAATAAGCTTTGGGAAAGTGGGGAGGAGTACATAAAATAGGCTAATATTTTTTGAGGTACCTACTGTGTGCATGATACACCTACTATCGCATTTGCTCTGTCTCATAGGTTGCTATCAGATTCATCCTGCTGCCAGGAGAGTGTGATTAACTTGCCCAAGTTCACAGCTGCTGGGGAGCAGAGCTGATTTGCACCTTAGCTTAGGGTTTCTTGACCTTGGCATTATAACATTTGGGCCCAAATAATTTTTTGTTGTGGGTTGGAGGGGTGGCTGTCCTCTGTATTATAGGACATTTAGTCGTAACCCTGGCCTCTACCTTCTCTATGCTAGTCGCACCCTGTCTAACTTATGCCACCTAAAGTGTCTCCACACATTGCCAAATGTCTCTTTGGGGCCAAACTAGCCTCCAGCTGAGAACCAATGGCTCAGCCTGTGGATAATTTGAGCCTTTCCTATGCTCCTCTACCCCATTTCTCTTGGCGAGCTGCTGTTTTTCTTGGGGACTCTTCCTTGTCCCACCATTCCCACAGTCCCCCTTATACTTCCCTCTGGGATTGCAACAAATGGATGGTGATGTTCTGAGTGTTGCAATAAACATTTGCTTTTTTGGTTTATTTAACATGTTCATGTTAAATCAGCCCATGTTCAGATGTTTGTATCATTGGCATGGATGCTAATATGCTGAAGAGAAAATGTGCAATATTTTTTCCTTTGCCTAAATAGCACGTCTGGTTGTTTAGTGTGAGACAAACCACTGTGCTTAGGAGGAGATAACTTGTCAAAACAGACTCAAGTCTCCACCACTGGAACAGCCTAGCCTCCTAGCTTTCCTTCATTCAGAGATGCAGTGTGAATTTTTCTTGGGTGTTTTAAAGTAGAAATTTATTTCCTGCCCCTTTTTTTTGGACAGAAGAAAAGACCAAATAGTGGTGTCTTTTAAAGGGCAAGTGATGAAGAGAGAAAGGAATAGAGGAGTGTGTGTTAGACAGGGAATGTGAACGAGTTCCTACCCAGGGATACTGTTAGATACAGGGCTCCATTTTTGTCTCATTCACCCATTTATCCATCTACCCACCCATCCAGTCATCCACCCATGCACCCACTCATCTATTCACCCATTCATTTGTCTGCTACCCATCCATCCATCTATCCATCTATCCATCCATCCATCCATCCATCCATCCATCCATCCATCCATCCATCCATCCATCCATCCATCCATCCATCCATCCATCCATCCATCCATCCATCCATCCACCTGTCCATCCATCCACCCACTCATTTATCCATCTACCTATCTATCCATCCATTCATTCATCCATCCATCCACCCCCAATCTGTCCATTAATTCATCCACCCACTTCTCCATCCACCCATGCACCCATCTACCCATCTGTTCATCCCTTTGTCCGTTCATCCATCTATCCATTATCTATCCAAAATATTATGAGCTAGGGAGATTGCTGATGCTGGGGGCTGGGTACAAATTTGTCCTCACTCTAGGTGTTTTCTTTGGAAGACACACAAGTCAATAATCATTACATTACACCATAGTATGTCAAGTGCTGAGATAGAGGGAAGCACAGGGACTAGGATAGTCAGAGGAAGGCCCCTTGGCCTAGTCTTGGCCAATCAGGGAAAGCTTCCTGGAAGGGGTGAGCTGAAGGTTTCCTAGCAATCCTTACCCTCCCCTGTAGCTACAGCAAATGCCTTTAGTCTGAATTTCTCACTTTTCAGCAGGCAGCTTAGAAGAGGGCAGAGTGCTTACGGCAATAGCTAGTTTCTTTAGAGCTTCTGTAGTGCTTTGCTTACTCACAAATAATCTCATTGAGGCCTCATTGATGCCCTATGACAGTGATGGCGAACCTATGACATGCGTGTCAGAGGTGACACGCGAACTCATTTTTTTGGTTGATTTTTCTTTGTTAAATGGCATTTAAATATATAAAATAAATATCAAAAATATAAGTCTTTGTTTTACTATGGTTGCAAATATCAAAAAATTTCTATATGTGACACGGCACCAGAGTTAAGTTAGGGTTTTTCAAAATGCTGACACGCCGAGCTCAAAAGGTTCGCCATCACTGCCCTATGAGGTCCACACTATCATCAGATGAAACTGAGGCCCAGAGGTGGGGGATGACTGTACTTAACTCTCAGGGTTGTGATAATAATTAGGGGTAATGTATCCGAAGTCTCTGGTACCCAGTACCTGCTTCATATCATCACTATTACCCATGGGGTCCTTCCTGCTAACATAGAGACAGTTCCTTGGTTGCTAAAAAAGCTGGTTTCAGTGTTCACGCTCCTCTTCCTGCTCTGAAAATGGGAGCTTCTCTGTACACTCTTCACAGAGCAGCCCGAGGCTCTCTCCGCTAGAGTTTTGGGTTGTACCTGATTTGCTTGTGAGGGCCTGAGCCATCTCAGTGAATGCTCAGCAGTGGTCATCAATGTTAGAACACACCCCTCTCCAGCCTTGATTGCAGTCTGCATCCCCCACTCCTGACTTTGCCACCTGCCTCTTTTTGGTTTGCTGAGTGGGTATTTTGGTTGGTGAGGGCCACTTCCCCATTGCCTGGCAGCCCAGAGTGGGCGATGAGGAGGAAGAGCTCTGGAGGGCTGCCCCCACCTTTGATTCTCTGCCACAGTTTGGGGGTTGCTTCAGACTCCTTGGGCTTTTATTTTTCCTTTTAAATCATTTAAATATTTTTAACTGTACAGTCCAGTGGCATCAAATACATTCATATTGTTGTGCAACCATCGCCACCATCCAGCTTCGGAATCTTTTCATCTTGCAAAACTGAAGCTCCATACCTGTTAAACATTAACTCCCCAGCCCCCTCCCCCAGCCCCTGGCACCCACCATTCTGTCTCTATGAATTTGGTTATTCTAGGTACCTCATAGAAGTGGAGTCATATGGTATTTGCCCTTCTGTGACTGTTTTATTTCACTCAAGGTTATGTCTTTGAGTTATGTCCTCGAGGTTCATCCATGTTGTAGCATATATCAGAATATTCTTCCTTTTTTTTCTTTTTAAAAAAGATTTTTTTATTGATTGTTAGAGAGAGGAGAAGAGAGAGATGGAGAAGAGAGAGAAACATAGATCAGCTGCCTCCTGCACATCATTCTTCCTTTTTTTTTCTTTTTAAAAAAGATTTTTTATTGACTGTTAGAGAGAGGAGAAGAGAGAAATGGATAAGAGAGAGAAACATAGATCAGCTGCCTCCTGCACATCCCCTACCAGGGATCAAGTGCATGTGTCCTGACTGGAATTGAACAGGCAACCTTTGGATGCATGGGACAAAGCTCAAACAACTGAGCCACACCAGCCAGTACATATGTCTTTGAGTTATGTCCTCGAGGTTCATCCATGTTGTAGCATATATCAGAATATTCTTCCTTTTTTTTCTTTTTAAAAAAGATTTTTTTATTGATTGTTAGAGAGAGGAGAAGAGAGAGATGGAGAAGAGAGAGAAACATAGATCAGCTGCCTCCTGCACATCCCCTACCAGGGATCAAGTGCATGTGTCCTGACTGAAATTGAACCGGCAACCTTTGGATGCATGGGACAAAGCTCAAACAACTGAGCCACCCCAGCCAGTACAGAGAGCATCCTTCCTTTTTTTTTTGGTAACTGGGATTGCTTTCTTTTCTTTTCTTTTTTTTAATTGTCTAAAGTTTTACATATGTCTCTTTTTCCCCCAATTGACTCCCCACCCCCAGCCATTCCCCCCCTAGGCAAGCCCCCACCACCCCAGTGTCTCTGTCCGTTGGTTATGCTAATATGCATGCATACAAGACCTTCAGTTGCTCTCTAACACCCCCACCTCCCCTGCCATTTGTCTCTGGATCTATTTTTGTTCATCAGTTTATGTTGATCATTATATCCCACATATGAGTGAGATCATGTGATATTTATCTTTCTCCAACTGGCTTATTTTGCTTAACATAATGCTCTCCAGTTCCATCCATGCTGTTGCAAATGGTAAAAGTTCCTTCTTTTTTATAGCAGAGTAGTATTCCATTGTGTAGATGTACCACAGTTTTTTAATCCACTCATCTGTTGATGGGCACTTAGGTTGTTTCCAAATCTTAGCTATTGTAAATTGTGCTGCTATGAACATAGGGGTGCATATATCCTTTCTGATTGGTGTTTCTGGTTTCTTGGGATTTCCTTCCTTTTTAAAAAATATATTTTTATTGATTTCAGAGAGGAAGGGAGAAAGAGATAGAAACATTAATGATGAGAGAGAATCATTGATCGGCTGCCTCCTGCACACTCCCACTGGGGATGTGCACACAGCCTGGGCATGTGCCCTGACCAGGAATCGAATTGTGACCTCCTGGTTCATAGGTCGAAGCTCAACCACTGAGCCACACAGGCTGGGCTGAATATCCTTCTTTTTAAAGACTGAATAATATTTCATTGTATGGATATGCCACATTTCCTGTACCCGTCGTCTGACAGTGGACATTTGGGTGGTTCCACTTGTTGGCTACTGTGAATAATGCTGCTTTGATGGGCTGATTTTTTAAATCAGTATTAAAACCAACATCGACTAAATGCCTACTCTGTGGCAGGCACTGTGTTGGTCTTGAATACATTCTCTCATTAAATCCTTTCAATCCCACCAGTAGATAGATCCTTGTGGGAACACAAGTTTCTTTGTGGCTCATTGATAACAGCGTAGCAACAGTGAGTGCGGTCTTATTCTGTGAGGAAGCTGAGAGGGCCCATAGCTGGGTGTCTGCTGATTATGATGCTCTCAGCACCCCTTCCTTTCCAGCACCCCTCCACCTTCAGCATACCGCTTTCACTTCACAAACATTGGCTCACCTTGAAACTCTGCTGCTCCTTCCCTCTCTCCTTTTTATGACAGTGGGGTAAGTAAGTTGGTGATCTCTCTGGAAGAAGGACATTCCGAAACAGATAGGATCAGAGTCTGGGAAGGACCCAGGGGGGCCGCTTTGTGAGCTGGTGCTGAGCCAGTCCTTCCCCAAAGTGCAGTGTAGCAGAAGGAAAGACCCCCAAAGGCACAGAGAGAGAGACACATCCCAAACTTCAAAGGCTGTCACGCTCCCGCTTCGACACTGGGGGGTATGAAATCCTGTGTTAGGACAGAGCATGGCCTGCTTTCTAATGCCTGGAGAATGTTTCTACTCAGTTCCTAAGACGGGGGTGTGAGTGGCTATAGATGGTGTCAGGAGGACCGGCGAAATGATTTTCTGGTTGTCGAAGTCATGATATCTAAAGCCATTTCCAAAAGCTTTCTCTCAAGGAACAATCTTTAAGGAATGGACAGGTAACTTTCAGCATGCTGTTAGTATAGTCTTGGTTTGAGATGGAGTGAATGACATATCTAGTCCTCTCCCAGCCTAACATTCTACCTGGTGGCCAATGGGATCTTCCATAATTATCAACACTCTTGAACACATGCTACACGCCAAGCCCCATGCTGGGTGATTCATATCCATGATCTCATTGGATCCTTTTAAAACTGCTTTGAGGTAGGAGCTATTATTAGCCCCATTTTACAGATGAGGAAACTGAAGTTAAGTAACTTGTGCAAGGTCACACAGGGAGCAAATGACAACAGTCTAGATCAGCGGTTCTCAACCTGTGGGTCGCGACCCCTTTCGGGGTCGAACGACCCTTTCACAGGGGTCGCCTAAGACCATTGGAAAACACATATATAATTACATATTGTTTTTGTGATTCATCACTATGCTTTAATTATGTTCAATTTGTAACAATGAAAATACATCCTGCATATCAGATATTTACATGACGATTCATAACAGTAGCAAAATTACTGTTATGAAGTAGCAACGAAAATAATTTTATGGTTGGGGGTCACCACAACATGAGGAACTGTATTAAAGGGTCGCGGCATTAGGAAGGTTGAGACTCACTGGTCTAGGTATACATTAAATACATACACTCTGGGGTGGGCGGGTCCTGGAGGCACCTTGGAGAGATGTGATGTGATTAGCCCGGAGTAGAAAGAGAGACCCCTGTGGCACATGTATTAAATTGCGAAAGGTGGAGAGAAAACAGTGGTTTAACAAGGAGCCCTAAATAAGAAATTATAAGGGTAGATGCGGTGAATTGCAGACACATTATTTTTCTAACAAGTTGTTTCTCATGTGCGTACGTCCATACTGTGGGCTCCTGGGTAGGTAGCAGCAGGCACGTATTTATTTAATGATGGTTAATAATTCTCCCAACAAATGCCAGGAACATGGGTTACTATAAAGCAAAGCACAACACTTATTGGCATGTATGGATTCACAGTTGCACCAGACATTTATTAAATTCCTGCTTTGTGTGAGACGCTGTGTAGAGATCCTTTTTAAGCCTTTTCAGACTAAGCTAAATTTCTATATAATATTTTGCATGGTCTCAACTCTTGGCTTACACTATTATGAATTCTCTAATTTATGTTATTTTCTGCAGGTAGGTTATACTCAAGCTTAACAATTGGTCAGGCATAGGCACCGACTGGTTGCTTTGAATGGATGCATTGACCGAATGAATGGTTACCAGCCATCAGCAACTGGCTGGATACCAACCCTGCTCCGAGGCGTTGGACATTTCCCCCTAGCTTAGTCCATGGGATCAAACAGTAATTTGTGTTTGGCTAAAATGTATGGAGAAGTCAAAAAAGAGACCGAGTAAGCAAGAGTCAGAGAATAGCATGTGAAACAAAGATTTTCAATTGAGTCATATGGGTGTAATTTTCCTGGGGTGATGATAGGGGGGCTGCTGAACAGTGATGCCACTTGATATATTTGAATTCACAATATTAATTCATCTTGAAATTTCAAACAATGTTAGAGGAACATACAAGTTTAAAAATGTATATGAAGATGAATGGATAAAGAGAAGGTGGTATATACATACAATGGAATATTATTCAGCCTTCAAAAAGGAGATCCTGTCATTGTAACAATATGGATGAACCTGGAGGGCATGATACTAAGTGAAATAGCCAGTCACTGAAGAACCAATACTGCATGATTCCACTGTTATAAGGTCCCTAAAATAGTCAAACTCACCGAGGCAGAGAATAGAACTGCAGTTGCCAGGGGCCAAGAGGAGAAGGGGAGTTGTTCCATTGGTATAAAGTTTCATTTATACAAGAGGAATGGCTTCTAGAGCGCTTCTCTACAGTATAATCCCTATAGTCAGCAGTTCTGTATTATTCACTTAAAAATTTAAGAGGGCAGATCTCATTTTAAATGTTATTACTGTAATAACGGGGAGTTGTTCCATTGGTATAAAGTTTCATTTATACAAGAGGAATGGCTTCTAGAGCGCTTCTCTACAGTATAATCCCTATAGTCAGCAGTTCTGTATTATTCACTTAAAAATTTAAGAGGGCAGATCTCATTTTAAATGTTATTACTGTAAACAAAACAAAACAATGCACACAAAAGACCACAAAAGGAGTCAAGGAAGCTTTTGGAGGAGATGGATGTGTCTATTATCTTAATACTGTGGCTGTGGTTTCACAGGTGTATGCATGTGACCAAATTCATCAAATTATACACATTCAATATATGAATTTTGTTTTATATCAAGTATATCTTAATAAAGCTGTTTAAAAATGTTTACCAAGGGGCGTGGGTTATAAAATCTTGAGAACCACTACTGTAAAGGCATGAATGGTAGAAACAAGCATTGGTTTGATGTAGCTGTTGGGATATCATGAAGCAAAATTTCATCTTTTTTCTGGTTGGTAAATGAGGTCCTCATTGAAAATGTTTGAGTATTTCTGTTGCAGGGCTTTGGGAATCAGGCCAGGCCTCAGTCCCCGGAAAGTGAAAATGAGGAGGGGCCAGTACAGAGGCTGTTCTGGTGAATCAAAGTGGGCAGAGGAGAGGTTGTGCCTAGGATGCACAAAGCAGTCTTCATGGAGCCTGTGGGTGCAGAGCCCATGCACATTGGGAGGTTTGACAAATAGAAAAGTCAGCTCCAACTTCTCAAGGAATTTCTGCTCTATCAGGAGAAACAAAACACTCACCAGTGAAGTCAGTTCAATTTCACAGATAGCGATTGAAAGCCTACCATGGGTAAGAAAAGCTCTCTGCTTGAAAAGTAGCTTGAGAATCATTGCAAAATGACAGAGCAGTGTGAACAATCCTGCATGCATTGCTGTGAGACACAAAACCTCAGAATACTAGGAGTGCTCTAATTCGGAAAGGTTTCCAGAATAAGATGACTGTGGTGGAGTCATGTGTAGTGGCTGTCTTCTTGGGGAGTCTGAGAAGAGACTTTTACTCCATTATCACTTGGCTTTGGCAATGCAAGAAATGAAGTCTAGAAATTTCCAATGTTTTCACCACCTAATGTGGCCCTTTTGATTATTTTGTGTTCTTCTTTAAAATATATTTTTATTGATTTCAGAGAGGAAGGAAGAGGGGAGAGAGATAGAAACATGAATGATGAGAGAGAATCATGGATTGGCTGCTTCCTTTATGCCCCCTACTGGGGGTCTAGCCCGCAACCTGGGCATGTGCCCTTTACCGGACTTGAACCCGGGACCCTTCAGTCCACAGTCTGACGCGCTAACCACTAAGCAAAACCAGCTAGGGCTCTTGTTATTATTTTGTACCCAGTGGACACTGTGTTTTGAAGAATTGTTTTGACTAATCCAATCTGCCTGTAACTTGTGATTCAGATCTTTTGTTTTTGATTGATTTATTCATTCAACACATATTCACTGGACACTGAACCACTTGGATTAGGTTTGGTGGTTTGTGACAGAAAACAAAATTAACAGTGGCTTAGTGAGAGTTTTATTTAATACTAGAGGCCTGTTGCACGAAGAGATTCGTGCAATAGGCCTTCCCTTGGCTGCTAGCACTGGTTTGCCTCTGGCACCCAGGACCCAGGCCTTTGCTCTAGCTGGGCTCCGGCCCCGGGGCCGTCAGGCTTTGCTCCGCTGCTTGGAGCCTACGTATGCAAATTAACCGCCATCTTTGTTGGGTTAATTTGTATACTACTCTCCTGAGCTGGTTAGGATAGCAAAGGTACGGTCAATTTACATGTTTGTCTATTATTAGGTAAGATAAAAGAAATCTGGCAGTGGGCAGACAGCTCAATGCCTGTAAGGTGGCTACACAATGATAATACAGATTCGTCTATCCTGTTGTTTCTTCCTAGATGGCTTCCATTCATAAGGTCACCTCATGGTACAATATGGCTGCTGGAACTCCAGCCATTATGCCTCCATTTCAGAAAGCTGGACAGAAAGAAAAGAGGAGAAAGAGGCAGTAGGTGTATATAAGTTGTCTTTTAATGGAGTTCCCCAGGAGCTGGCATACAATACTTCTCAAATGTCACTGGCCAGAATTTAGTTACAAGGTAAAACCTAGCTGCAAGGGAGCCTGAAAAATATAGAAATGTTGGCTTTATTCTGGGTAGCTATAATTCTAGCTGAGTCTTGGGATTCTAATAATAAGGAAGAAGAGGGGAATATTTTTTTTTTTTTGGAGGGTGGGAAGCTAGTTGCTGTGATAGGAATCCAATGCCAGACTATGTACTAGAAATGATTAAAGGAGAGGTGGCGCTCATACACTGTGATTTGCTATGATTCTAGTCCAGTGGTTTTCAAGCTTCAGTCAGTGTGAGATTCATCTGGAGAGCTTATGAAAATAGATATCCAGATGCCATCCCTGGTATTGCTGATTCATTAGGTTTGGGGGTGGAAGTAACTGAGAATATGCATTTATAGATGCTATTGATGCTGCATGGTCCAGGGACCACGCCGATCCATTGACTAAAGTCAGAGAATGGCAACCTAGGGCCCATGAATCAAATCCAGCTGCCCACCTATTTCTGTATATACATTTTATTAAAACAGCCATACCCATTTGTTTAGAGCAGCTTTTCTGTTACAGCAACAGCAGAGTTGAGTAGTTGCAACAGAGATCCTGTGGCCTGCAAGCCTAAAGAATTTACGATCTGACCTTTTACAGAAAAGTTTGCCAACCTCTGCCTTAGATAAAGGCAGATTCTCACAATCCATAAGGAAATATGCTCATCGATTGAGAAGTCAGGAAGTGAAGGGCTGGACCTGTTGCATCCCAGCCACCATTTTCCATGGGACTGTGCCTCGATCGCCTCACTTCTATGATGAGGGCACGGAGCAAGTGATTTCAGAAGTCCCTTCCAGCACGTCCCTGATCTTGGCCCAGAAACTGATGGAATAGCCTTACAAAATGACAGGCACTGGCTGAATACAGTCCATTGTGCTGCCGCGTTGGAGTTGCCCTTGTGTTCTGTTTGTGAAAGTGTCCCCTTCACCACTTTTGAAGGGAACACCTTCTTTTCTTCACGTTTGATTGACAACTGACATTTGTGGGAGCTGACATTCATTAATTCCTACTTTTCCCGGCCACTTTCCAACATGTTCTATTCATCACTGTGACTTTTTGGTGCCTTTGCTACTACTAACCTTCTCAGAGTCAGAAAAGAGGTAGAGTTTATAATGACATATATAATGTCACATCACCTCTCTCTGTGCCAGGTTATTTCATGGTGGGTTTGAGAATCTTTTTCAGAAGCAACAAGGGAGAAAATATCATTTCAATGGTACCTTGTCAACCCAAGTGAGACACATATTTGACTGTATTTAAATCAGGGTGAATGAGTGGAAATGAGTATGTAGAGGAATATATTCATTTGGATTTTGGTAAGACTTGTGGGCAGGTTCCTGCAACTCCCAGCTGCTTAGGAATTGTATTTGCCAATAGACAGGCCTGGAATCAGCTGTTAAAACAAAATAAAAGTTTATTTCTGCCTAGGTTAGAGCAGTCTGGAGGAGTTCAGGGCTGGCATCGTGCCATCATAGGCCCAGGCTCCTGTATTTCTGTTGTGTTCACAAACGTGTGGTTTACATTATTAAAGTTGCTTCATGGTCCAAAATGGTTGCCAGAGCTCCATAGTTTTTTTGTCAGGACAGTGTATATAATTTTATTTAATTTCCAGGACTCTTCATTAGCTATAGGAGAAAGGAGAAAGTCAGAAGTCCTTCCTTCTTTATTAAAGACCCTCTGTAATCTGTTGCATAAGATCCTTCCTAAAATTATTACTTCTGAGCTTTAGAAATGCTTAGAATAATTTTTATGTCTGTCTTGCTCATTACCTTCAAAATATATTTTTGAGCTGCCCACGTCCTCCTATCTCCACACCAGCGCAAGCCGGGGCTAACTGAAACCTGCCTTTCCATGCATCTGACAGTGAGTGCCTTCTTAAATTTTGTACCCAGGTGCCTCACTTGCCTCACTCTAACCCAGCCCAGGCCCCAGCACCACTACCTCTCACTTGGATGAATGCAGTGGCATCTAAGTTGGTTTCTTTTGCCCGTTATCTCTTCCTCTACAATACATTCTGTAGTCAGCTTCCAAAGAATTCTTAAAACAGTATATTCCTATCCTGTTATCCCCCTGCCTAAGCTACCTGAGTAGCTACCCATTGCACTTGAAGTACAACCCAGACCGGTGCCCATGGCCTATCAGGTCCAGCATCTTCTGGCAGTTGCTCCATCTTTGTTTTCATCTTCCACCTCTCCTACTGCTGTCTTCACTGCAGCCACATGAGCCTTCTTCCTCTTCCTTACACAGCCAAGGCCCTCTCCTTTCACAGGGCTTTTGTGTTCTGATCTCCCTGCATTGCGATTGTCCAGGCTCTTGCACAGCTTGCTCCTCGTGGGTTCTGACACCAAGTGTATGTCCTGTCTCCCCACCAGAGTTTATCTTCACTACATCCCCATGTGCATTCCCTACTCAGCAGTTACCACAATCTATAACTGCCTTGTTGATTTGCTTGCTTCCTGATAGTGTTTCTGCCCACTAGAATATAAGCTTGCTAGGGAGAGACCACATCTATTGTTTTTTGCCTGCGTTCCTAGCACTTACTGCAATGCCAAGCATGTCATAAGCACGTAAGATTTGGGGAACAAATGAGTGAATAAATGAATAGATTTAAATGCAGGAATCGGGAGCTTTTAACACGGGGTCAATTGGTCTGTGATTTGTAAACTTGGATGTGGGAAACGTTACCTATTTTGATTCACCTGTAACTGAAGATTTTCATTTCCTTTAATTTTTGAATGATAGCAACAAACTATAGTAATATTAGCAATACTGTGATTTTTTTCACCACTGTTGCAGATATCTTAGAATTATTGTTTACTTTCATCAAACTGCTTTGAGTGACAATAGTTAGTTGACACAGCATAGATCTTGCTATTTAACATAATATAGACTTAGATACATATAACAGACTTATTTTTAAACATGATTGTTATGACTATATTTTGATAACAATTAGTTTCCTTTGTAATTCAATATATATAAAGTCATTTAAGATGTCATTTTTAACATGTCATTTAACAGCTTTGCTCTGGGAAGGAATCAGAAGGCTTCACCGGCCTGCCAAAGTGGTCCTTGGCCCAAAAAAGTCAAATCCTTCAGAATGAGTGAATGACTTCTACACTTTTGTTTGTTGAGGACCATCCTACAAATAGGAACATCCTTCCCTCCCCACGATGACTTAAATACCATTTATTTTTTAGGGTCCAGGCAGATCTTTCTCCAAGAAGCCTTTGCAGCTCACTGTGTGTTCCTCCTCCTCCGAGCCAGTGTAGCACTTATTTATTTGGCACATCCAGTAACCCCCTGATCCAACATTAAATCCCTTTGTGAGGTGATGTTTCCTGTCTTAGGAGCATATATTGTTTTTCCAAGTCTCAGAGGCCTTCCCAATTATAATTAGTGCCCTGGCCCCTGCAGTGTTTTCTTCATTGAACTGAGATTTTTTATTCAGAGATTTTAGCACACTTATACATTTATTTGTATGACTCTTTGTTCAATATCCATATATCCATCAGGGAAGAGAGCATAGGTGTTTTGTTCATCACCTAGTGGAGGCTTCAGAACTTTTATATCAAAAGGGCCAAGGTGCCACCAGTGTAGTTGTGGGTGGCAAGGATAACTAGAGCACTTGCCTTGAAGCTCAATTTGTTTAGCAAGCCCATTGCATTTACCATTATATTTATACTGGGGTCTGGTGATATTAGTGGGATATTAGTAGGTATGGGATCAAAACCCATAACATCTTGTTAGTCATGGTTATCTTGTATACTTAGCACACAGAACAATGCCTGGCACATAGATCTTAAATAAACAATGGATAGATAGACGTATAGAATGAGTGGTGGATGGATGGATGATTGATGAGTGGGTGGAATGAATGGTGGATGGATGAGATGTATGGATGGAATGGGTAGACTGGATGGTGGATTGGTGGATGGGCGTAGGGTTGGAAAGGTGGAGAAGAGTAGTATATCAGTTTTCCAGGGCTACCTAAACAACATATTGCAAATTTGGTGGCTTAGAACAATAGAAATATAGTGAACCAAAGTTCTGGAGGTTAAAAGTACAGAATCAAGTTGTTGGTAGAACTGTGCTCTTTCTGAGGACTCTAGGGGAGGGTCCTTCCTTGCCTCTTCTAGCTTCTGGTTGTTGCCAGAAATTCTTGGCATTCCTGGGCTCATAGATGCATAATTCCAAGCTCTGTCATTCTTATATGGCCTTCTCTTGTGTGTATCTCTATTTTCTCCTCTTAGAAAGCCACTAGTCATTGGATTAGGGCCCACTCTAATTCACTATGACCTTATCTTAACTGCATCTGCAAAGACCCCATTTCCAAATGAAGTCATATTCTGAGATTCTGGGTGGATGTGAATTTTGAGGGGACACTACTTACCTCTATACAGGTGGTTAGAGGGATGAGTAGAGCAATGGAAGGTGGTTGAATGGATGGGTTGAGAATTGGAAGGGGGGATCAAGGTGGCTGGAAGGGTGAAAGGATAAATGGATGAAGGGGTTGTTGTATGCATGGTTTGAATGGATAGAGGTTGGGAAGTTGGATGAGTGGAAGGGTACATAGATGGAGGGATGGCTGGTTGGCTGGTTGGGTAGATGTATGGGTGATTCAATTAGATTATGAACTTCTTCATAGTAGAATTCATGGCATATATGTCTATCTTCTCTTTATTACCTAGTATGGCACTTTGCACTTAGAGTGTGCTTGTTAAATATTTGTTGCCTGTTGTTTTTTTTTCTGCTTTCAGAAATGCTGTTCACTGGAATGGCTACTGACAGATGTCCTAGGCTGTGAACATCCAGGGGAGAGGGATGTATGCGTGAATTAGTTGGTGTCATGTCCAGTCTGGATTTATGTCTAGCCTGGAATGTGCTCCTGGTGCCTGAAACAACTCTGAAAAAGAAATTGCAAGTTGGGTATAATTCCCACTGTTGGGAACTAAAAAAAATACATAGACAGCACTATTTCATATCCCAGTATATTTAAAATCATAAACGTGATGTCAGATAAATAGGCCTTCAGCATGTATGTTTGCTTTCATTATTTCGGTTTGGACAGGGGTTAATGCTGTAGTGTTGGTGATTCTAAAGTCTAGGTCTTGGTTTCTGTTAAAGGAAGGGCTTAGTTGAATTTAAAAGCACATATTCTGCTGCTGTCTATTTAAGTGATGAGTGCGTCCATGCTCTTTTAATAGAAGGTTTGCAGGTTGGTGCCAGATGGATTAACTTCATCAGACGCCAATGATGTTCTCAGAGGCTTTCTCTGCTCCAAACATCCTTAGTGTTGGTCCAGATTTCCCATGAACTCAGAAGACTCAGAGAAGCACTCATATCATTGTGCTTGAAAACTTCTCTTTTTCTCTTTAACAAGAAAATATATATAAATGCTAGAATATTTCAGACACACAGAGAAGTCTAGAGAATAAAATAAAACACCACATACCAACTATTCAGATTTAACATGTTAACATTATTGTCATATTTATTTAAAAATGTAAAAATATCTATATATCTAAAAGCTAAGCCACTGGAATGATCAGAATGACTAGTTGCTGTGATGCGCACTGCCAACCACCCGATCGGGGCCCCAATCGGCCCCCACAACTGCCTGCAGTCCCTCCCCCCCGCCGGCCTGACCCCAATCAGCCCCCATGGGGCAGGCCAGCCGGACCCGACCTGTGCACGAATTCGTGCACCCGGCCTCTAGTATTTAAATAAAGACATTGTTGAATCCTGCCACCCTCGTTCCATTTCCCTCTCTCCATCATGAGAGGAGAAACTATTAACCTGAAGCTAACAAACATGTGTTTCTATAGGTGTATGCAAACCTGGAGGGTATTTTAAAGCTTTTCATAAACAATATTATATTGTATGTATCCTTCTGCAACTTGTTTTTATTCAATAGTATGGTACTGTGATTCATCTATGTTTAGCTCTAGTCAATTAAACTGTTTACTAGTATCTGTTGTACAAATGTATAAACATTTGGAATGACTGTCGCCTTTTTGTTATTACAAACAATGAACCATTGAACATTCTTGCACATATGAGAGATTTTTCTTAAGAATGTATACCTGGCCATAGCCAGGTGGCTCAGTTGGTTGGAGCATGGTCCTGTACACCAAAAGGTTGCAGGTTCAATTCTAGGTCCGAGTACATACCTAGGTTGTGTGTTCGATACACGGTCATGATGCACATGGGAGGGAACTGATCGATGTTTCTCTCACATCGAAGTTTCTCTCTTTCCCCCTTCCTTTCTCTCTTAAAAAGAAATCAATAAATATATCCTTGGGTGAGGATAAAAAAAAAGAATATATACCTGTAAGTAGAATTTCTGAGTCATAGGCTGTGGGCTAGATATCACTCAACGTCACTAGAGATGGCAAATTTGTTCTGCAAAATGACCGAGCCAGTTTATTCTCCCACAGCAAAGAATGAAAAACAACTTTCTCATACTCTTTTCAAATCTTGGTATTATTAGTTTTGCCCATTTTTGCTTATATGATAGTGAAACATGGAATCTTACTATTATTTTTAATTTGCATTATCTTATTAGTTGGGAAATTGGGCATATTTTCTGGCCATTTGGGTTTTCTTTTCTATCAGGATGATTATTGTTCTTCTTGATTTATGTGTATTTTTTCCTACATCATGGATACTAATTTTTGAATCCATTGAAAGTATTGCAGAATTTTTTAGCCAGTTTGTCCTTTAAATTTAAGTATAGGGTCTCATAATTTAAAAAGTGAACATTTTAGTACATGGGAATGTGTCAAACATTTTCTTAGTGGATTTTGCTTTTAGCATCTTTTAAAAGAACTCATTCCCTACCACAATGACAGAAAGATAGATTCTTTAAAATATAACATTTTGCCTTTCACATTTAGATATTTATACTATCTGGAATATCTTTTGTATAGGTTGTGAAATAGGGATCTAATTTTATTTGCTTTTCATGTGGAGAGGCAATTACTTCAGCACTGTTTGCTGAATATCTCATCATTTTCTCACAAATTTGCAATAACTCCTTAGTGATATAATTCTTTCTAGATTCTCTGTTTGGTTCCATTGAACGACTTGTTTATCCTCATGTCTTTTTCATACTTTTTTTTGCATTAATGTAGCTTTATAGTACAAGTTGATTTCTGAGAAGACAAGTCCTTTTGCCTTGTCTTATCATAATTTTCTTTTTTCTTAATGGACTTTTATCCTTAGATATAAATTTCATAGTTAGCTTGTCATATTCTATAAAATTTCCATTGATACTATTGATTTGTTAAAATTTACTGAATTTATAGATTATTTTAGAACAAACCAACATTTGACAGGAAATCTTTTTATTCATGAACATAGTGTAGCTTTTTTATTTATTTGGGACATATTTTAAAATATTCAGTAGAGTTTTAAAACTTCTCTGTAACTGTCTCACTTATCTTGATTGACATTCCTAAATATGTGTGTGTGTATAGATAGGTGTGTGTGTGTGTGTGTGTGTGTGTGTGTGTGTATGTATACACACATACACACTAGATAGAGGCCCGATGCACAAAATTCGTGTGTGTTGGAAGGGTCCCTCAGCCCAGCCTGGGCCCTTTTGCAATCTTGGACCCCTCAGGGGATGTCCGACTGCCGGTTTAGGCCCGAATCAGGCCTAAACTGGCAGTCAGACATCCTTCTC
>NW_005363642.1:2051544-2112919 GCF_000412655.1 Myotis brandtii
CTAAGATATGGAGAGGAGCACAGGCTTTGTAGTTCTCAGGCTCAAATCCCAGCTCTAATCTGGTATACCTGGCTCAACTTCCTCAGTCTTTTTTAAAAAAATTATCTTTGTTGATATATAATTGGCATATAACTTTGTGTAAATGTAAGGTGTACAATGTGTTGATACATTTACCTGCTGCAATATGACTTCCATCGTAGTGTTGGCTAATACCTCTCTCATGTCACATAATTACCTTTTTTTGTGTGTGATGGGAACAATTAAGATCTAGTCTCCTAGCAACTTTGAAGTCTCTAATACAGTATTATTGACTATAATCACTATTCTGTACATTAAATCTCCAGGATTTCATTATCTACTAGTTGCACATTTGTACCCTTAAACCACATACCTCTAATTCCCCCAACCCCAGCCCCTGTTAACTACCACTCTACCATCTGTTTCTACAAGCTCAGCTTTCTTAGAGTCCTCATATAAGTGAGATCATGCAGTATTTGTCTTACTCTGTCTGACTTATTTCCCTTAGCATAATACCATCAAGGTTGATCCATGTTGCTGCAAATGGCGGGATTTTTTTTCTTTCTTGTGACTGAATAAAATTTCATCATGTATATGTCATACCTTCTTTATCCATTTGTCTGTTGACAGACACACAGGATTGTTTCCATGTCTTGGCTATTGTGAATAATATTGCAATGAACGTGGGAGTGCATACATCTCTCTGATATCCTGCTTTCATTTCCTTTGGATGAATACCCAGCAGTGGAGTTGCTGGATCACATGGTAGTTCCGTTTTTACTAGCAATACCTGAGGAGCCTCTATATTGTTTTCCACAGTGGAGCCTTAGTCTTTTTCACTGTGAAGCAGTGATAGCTGCATCTACCTCACAGGTCTTAATGGGAAAATTTAACATGATAGGCTCTTTGAAAACTAGTTTCCTCTTCTCTCCTATTCCAAACGGGGAAAAGCTTAAATTATAGGAGAATACATCTATCACTAGGATTGTCTTTGGGTTATTCGCAGTAAGATTTAATAACCTCTGGAATTTTCTGACAACATTGCTTTCGGCACGTGTGATGTTGTCTTCTGGCTGCAATGCTAATCTTTAAGGGACTTAACTTTTCAGTCCATTATGATTCTGCAGTTTTCCTACTGAATACTTCAATTAAACAGATAGGCTGGTATCTCTTGGCACAAACAAAAGAGGTTTCTTTTGTTTGTTTGTAGCATTTGACAGTGATCTGAGAAATGAATGATGTCCACACTGCTGCAAGTGTAGTCTTTAAAAAAAACACATATTTTTGTTGATTTCAGAGAGGAAGGTAGAGGGAGAGAGAGATAGAAACATCAATGAGAGAGAATCTTTGATCAGCTGCCTCTTGCATACTCTTTACTGGGAATCGAGTGCACAACCCTGGCATGTGCCCTGATCTGGAATCAAACTGTGACCTTCCGGTTCACAGGTCGATGCTCAACCACTGAGCCACACCCACTGGGCTGCAATGTAGTCTTTATAAGATACATATCTAACTCTGTCACCCTTCTGCTTGAACATCTGAGCTTGCCCCCATGGCTGACAGGAGCAGGTCAGCCCTGGAGGCCAAGTAGGACCTGATCAGTCTCTCTCCTCTTCTTCTGAGCCACCTGTCCAGTGCTGCATTGGCCCTAGAATGTTCGGTTTTCTCCAGTATTTTTCTATCTCCTTGGTCTGAATCACACTGTTCCTCTGTCTGGAATGTTCCTTCTTTGCAATGAATCTTAGGAATCTTGCAAAGTTCAATTCAGATGGTCCGTTCTTTGATATCGTCCCATCCTGACCCTCCAGCCATGCACACACACCAAAGGCAGAATTAATCTCTTCTAGTTTTGCATGCCTAGGGCACTTTAAAAAAATACTTTGATGGGTAAATCTGGAGGGCGTTATGCTAAGTGAAATAAGCCATACAGAGAGAGAAAAATGTAGCACATGGCATCTCTATGTGGAATCTAAAGAAAACAGAAGTTGAACTCATAGACTTGAACTGTGAATACATAGAACCCAGGGTAGAATTGTGGTTGCCAGGGACTGAGAAAGGGAGAGAAATGGAGAGATGTTGGTTAAAGAGCACAAACTTTCAGTTATAAGGTAAGTAATTTCTGAGGATCAAATGTACAGCATGGTGATTATCCCATATAGTAAAAGCATAACATGCAAATTGACCAAATGGCAGAATGACCAGTCACTATGACGCGCACTGACCATCAGGGGGCAGACGCTCAACACAGGAGCTGCCCCCTGGTGGTCAGTGCACCCCCACAGGGGGAGTGCTGCTCAGCCAGAAGCTGGGCTCAAGGCTGGCGAGCACAGCAATGGTGGTGGGAGCCTTTCCCACCTCCGCTTCAGGCGGACTGTAAGGAGCGAGGGGTCCTGGACTGTGAGAAGGTATAGGCCAGGCTGAGGGCAAACCCCCTACCCGCACCCCCCCCCCGCACGAATCTCGTGCACTGGGCCTCTAGTAGTTAATAATACTGTATATATACTTGAAATTGGCTAAAGAGTACATCTTAGCCATTCTCACCAAGAAAAAAAGAAAAGAAAAGGTAACTATATAAAATGATAGATATGTTAATTAACTTGATTGTGGTAATCATTTCAGAATGTGTACGTAGATTGAATCATCACATTTTATACTTTAGATATATCCCATTTTATTTGTCAGTTATAACTCAGTAAAGCTGGGGGACAAAGTGAACCCTGAAGCCTTAAGCAACATTGACCTTATGTATGTCCAAGTTTATCTTGCTCTGTTGGGGTCCAGGAAGGGAGTGGGCTTTCTGTAAACAAAAGGGGAGGAGACAGTGCAACAAACTGTATGAATTCCATGGCCTCCGTCTTACTGATGTTTTATGATCTTTCCAGGTTTACTATCAAGAACAAAACAACACAATATTGTGCATTGATGATTACATAAACATTAAAATTCTCGATCGTAAAAGAAATGTTACTTGCTGGAAGGAAAGCTTTATAAGAACAAGGACTAAATCATAAAGATACTTTGAGTTACTCTATTCATTTGTTCATTGAACAAATATTTATTGAGCACCTACTATGTGTTAGGCACTGATATAGGCTCTGGGGATATACCTGTGAAAAGGCAATATCCCTGCCCCCAGGGAATTTACCTTCCCAGGGTTTTATTGCTGCTCATTTATGACTCTATCTGCCCCACTGGGCTCGGAGATGCATTTGGAGCAGTGTATTGTTCCTATTGGAGCATTTTCACTGCCGATTGTAGTCCTTCGAACGGGGAGATGGAAATTCCATGCACAGGAAAAAGTATGCTCCAAAGTGCATAGTAGGTGCTGAAGTGACTGTAGAGCGAGTGAGCACAATATAAAAGCACCAGCACTCCAGGAACTGAGTATTCCATGCAGTCAGTTTCCTTTCATCAGACCAGTTACTGAGCACCAATCCTCTGACTCTGTACAGAAGTTAAGAGAAAGAGTTAGGCTGATTGTGTTTCCATCTATGCTCCTCTGTTTACCTATCTGTGGGATCTGGGACACAATCCAAAATCTTGGCTGCCCTATCTGAGTACAGAGTGTATTAGTGTCCTCTTGTTGCTATGATAAGTTACCCAAAATGTAGTAGCTTAAAGTGACACATAGTTATTATCCTACACTAGAGGCCCGGTGCACAGATTCGTGCACTGGTGGGGTCCCTCGGCCTGGCCTGTGCCTTCTCGCAATCCGGGACCCTTTGAGGGATGTCGGAGAGCTGGTTTTGGTCCCATCCCCGCAGGCCAGGCCCAGAGACCCCACTGGTGCCAGTGGGTTCCCTCTGCCTGGCCTGCAGGGATGGGGCTGAAACTGGTCTGGTGCACGGATTCATGCACCAGTGGGGTCCCTCGGCTGGATTGAAGGGAATGGGTCAAAACCGGCAGTCTGATATCCCCTAAGGCAGTGGTCAGCAAACTGTGGCTCGTGAGCCACATGCGGCTCTTTGGCCCCTTGAGTGTGGCTCTTCCACAAAATACCATGTGCGGGCGTGCACGTACAGTGCGATTGAAACTTCATGGCCCATGTGCAGAAGTTGATA
Source organism: Myotis brandtii (assembly GCF_000412655.1). Classification (NCBI taxonomy): domain Eukaryota; kingdom Metazoa; phylum Chordata; class Mammalia; order Chiroptera; family Vespertilionidae; genus Myotis; species Myotis brandtii. Next base: position 2,055,624 of record NW_005363642.1, read on the forward strand.
TTTTGTGGAAGAGCCACACTCAAGGAGCCAAAGAGCCGCATGTGACTCGCGAGCCGCAGTTTGCTGATCACTGCCCTAAGGGGTCCTGGATTGTGAGAGGGTGCAGGCCAGGTGAGGGACCCCACTACCGGGCCTCTAGTATGCATATAAGATCTTTGGTCAATCTCTTTCACCCTCTCCTCTGCCCCCTTCCCTCTGAGATTCATCAGTCTGTTCCATGTTTCCATGCCTGTGGTTTCCACTCCTGCGTTGAGCGCCTGCCCCCTGGTGGTCAGTGTGCATCATAGCTACCGGTCGAATGGTCCAATGGTTGGACACTTAGCATATTCGCCTGTTATATATATAGATATGGGTCTGGAAGACCAAGGTCCAAGATGGGTCCTAGTGGGTTAAAATCCAGATGTATAAAAGCAGGGTTGTGTTCCTCTGGAAACTCTAGGGCAGAGTATGTTTCCTTGCCTTTTTCAGCCTCTAGAGGTTTCTGCGTTCATTCCTTGGTTCATGGCCCCTTCTTCTGTCTTCAAAGCTATCAGTATAGCATCTTCCTCTAACCCTCCTGCCTCCCTCTTATAAGGATACTTGTGATTACATTGAACCTTACCCATAATTCATGATAATATGGCATATCAAGATCCTTAATCGCATCTACAAAGTCTTTTTGTCCAGGTAAAGTAACATATTCACAAGTTTCTGGTATTAGGACATAGCCATCTTGTGTATAGGGGGTGGGCATTATTCTACCTATCAGGTATGATGGTATGGGTGTGATGATAAATGTGGCTTTTCTATAGGGTTATCAGAAAGATTTTGAGAGATTCACTTATTCATTCACTCACTTCCTATGAGCTGGGCACTGCTCACAAAAAAAAATGTACAAAATTCTTGGCCTCATAGAGCTTTCCTTATAATCAGGGAAAAGAGATAAAATAAATGAGTGAATATATAATATATTGGACGGTACTAAGTGTGACAAAGAGCAACCCAGGAGGGAAGGTGAATGGGAAGGGCTGGGCAAGGCATTGCCCATTTAAATAAGGCGGCTATACTGGGGCTCAGTGAGAAGGTGACATTTGAGCGAATGCTTGTAAAATGCTTAGCACAGTTTTGGCACAAAATAAACAGTCTTAAATCTAAGTTAAAAATAAAATTTACATAAATAAATAGGCAATCCATCCCCTCAAAGTCACCCCATTACCCATAAAACAAAATCCTGGTCCTTCTGGATGGTAACGTTCACTAAAATTCTAGGCATTGCCCATTTAAACAAGGCAGCCATGCTGGGGCTCACTGAGAAGGTGACATTTGAGCGAATTAGTGTAAAATGCTTAGCACAGTTTTGGCACAAAATAAAGTCTTAAATCTAAGTTAAAAATAAAATTTACATAAATAAATAGGCAATCCATCCCCTCAAAGTCACCCCATTACCCATAAAACAAAATCCTGGTCCTTCTGGATGGTAACGTTCACTAAAATTCACTGGGCTTTTGCGAAGATGCACTCCTAGCTTTGAAAGGGCTATTTCAGTACGGAATGTGACATACCAGGAAATTAAAATACTATTATAGATTTTCCTTCCCCGTGGCTCTCTTTGGGAATAGCAACAACTGGGAGTCAAATAGCTCAGGTGAGGGAAAGTAAGTTTCTGAGGCAAGAATATTGAACAGGCAGGGCTGGGGCCAGGGAAGTCTCTCCCCACTCTTTCCCCAATGCCAGCAGGAAACAGGCTTTGTAGAACTTGGCTCTGGAATTTGCATTGATAGCCCAACTGCAATGTGGAAAGATTTTGGGAAATAGAAGCCCCAAGAGGTTGAAATGAAGAGGAGTGGGGAGAGAAATCCTTTATGCAATGAGACATTTGAACCACTGCGGGCACCAGCCCAGGGGATGTGGGCATCCTGTAGGATGGACTGTTGCTTACCCATTTCACAGTCTGTTTCTACAGGGCACAGTGCGGGGTATCAGCAGTTGGGGACAGTGATATCTCTGGTCTGCTTCTAGGACAGAGGAATTATCCCACAGATGCAGACCTATCTAGACACATTTTCTGAGTGTTAATTCAAGTTCAGGAATCCAAGCTGTTGGCAAACAACATGTCCCCACATATGTCTTCGCCAGCGAAGGCTGGAATTATGCTTGGGGCAAGTGAACGGAGTTTTCTTCTTGCTGTTGACTGTGTTCAGAAATTAGATTCTCAAACAATTCCTGATGTGCTGGCTTGAGACGGTGGGCAGCAATCCCAAGTGCTGGAAACTTGAGCCAGGTGGTCAAGGAGACTGGGACTCATGATGAAGGAGTTTAAAGAAATACTTTCTTATGTGGCACTTCCTAGGTATCCAGCATAATTTTAAGTGTTTAAAAAATATTAACTCATTTAGTTCTTATAATAACTTTGTGAAGTAAGTATGATCATCTCCTAAAGAAAACTGAGTCATGGAGAGGTTAAATAACTCATCCAAGCTACAAAACTAACAAATGTTGAAAATGGGCCTCTACCCAGTATAGCTAATGCCGCGACCCTTTAATACAGTTCCTCATGTTGTGGTGACCCCCAATTTCATTGTTACAAATTGAACATAATTAAAGCATAGTGATGAATCACAAAAACAATATGTAATTATATATGTGTTTTCCAATGGTCTTAGGCGACCCCTGTGAAAGGGTCGTTCGACCCCCAAAGGGGTCGCGATCCACAGGTTGAGAACCGCTGTTCTAGAGTACTCTAGAGTCTTAATCACTAAAAGGAAAGTACCTCAGTTGGGTTTCCCCTAGAAACAGGCCCTGACTAAAGACTAGGTGGACTGGATCACCTGGGGTATGCTGGGGCACTGGCAGGAGACAGGAGGGGTGATACAAGGAGGGGGAGGCTCCAACAAGGATCATGTTACTCAGCCAGATACCATGGTGGGCAACAGAGTTAATGCTGCAGGAAAGGTCTAGGCATCAGTGTAAAACACTGAGACGTATCTGTGCCAAGGAATGAGGGAGCTAGTGTGCATAGGAATTTGTTCATAGTTTTTTTTTTAAACTATAGTCCGGCCCTCCAACGGTCTGAGGGACAGTGAACTGGCCCCCTGTTTAAAAAGTTTGAGGACCCCTGCGTTAAAGGCTGTCCCAGGGGGAATCTGCAGGTGGGTCAGAAGTGTCTGGGCAATGTGGGGCCCAGCGTCTGCAGAGTTGCTCTCTGATGAAGACCCAGGTGCTGGCTGTTGGGAGTCAAGCCGGCCTTGCTGAAATGGTAAGAAGACCTGAGGGAGTTTGGGGGGAGCACTCTCTATTAAGCACTAGTTAGATGAGAGGCATTTTGTTAGATGTTCGGCACTCATTATCTTATTTAATTCTAGGAATGAACCAGAGAGGTGGGCTTTATCACCCTCATGTCTGGATGAGGAAGCTGAGATTGAGACAGTAAGCGACCCCACTCTAGTAGAGAGTGGAGTCCGTATTTGAATCTATATTTATGATCTATCTGCTACCAAATGATGGTTGTGGTCATTTTATAGTATAAAAATAAATGATTGCTTGTGCAAGAATGTAAGTTACTTGAGGTCTAGAAGCATATTGTTTTATCTATGTATCTCCATCATCCACACCAGTGGTTTTCAATGTGGGGCAATTTTGTCCTTCAGGGACAAATGTTTCTCATTTGGCAATGTCTGGTGACATTGTTGGTTGTCATTACTGGGGGAGGAAGTACTGTCGGCCTCTATTGGGTACAGGCCAGGGACGCTGCTAAATTTCCTACAATGCACAGGACAGCCTCCACAACACAGAATCGTCAACAGTGCCAAGGTTGGGGAAATGATGGTCACAGCTCTTAGTTTAATTTCAGGCTTTAATAAATGTCAGCAGAATGTCAGACTGTTGGGTGGGGCATGTGTAGATGTGCCACTTTTCAAAGTATGGTAAGGTCTGAACATAAAGTAATAGTCATGAATAATTTAGTGTCCACCAGGCATTTTTTCATATGCACTATCTCATTTAACCATCATAAAACCCCAGAGGAGTGCAGAATGGATGGTATTTCCATTGTTAGAGGTGAGAGAAATTAAGTGACTTCTGAAGATGACAGAGGTGTGTATGGGAGCTGCTGGTTGAACTTAGCTCTGTCTGACTCTGAATCCAGGGCCCTTCTATCCAACATGGCTTCTGAATTCATTTAAAGGTGGTGTTTGATCTACTCATGAGTAGAGAGGCAAAATGGGCTTGTTATAGAGATGATAGGAAGGTACATCAATTAGTATACTTTTGGCTGTAAGTAACAAAACCCCAACTCACGTCTGTTTAATCAATAAGGACATTTACTATATCATGTAACAAAAAGTCTTGAGACATGGTGGCCTTAGGGTTGGTTACATCAACTGGGGAGCCATGGATTTAAAAAACAATAATCTTTTCATCTTTTTCGTTGGCTGCATCCTCAGGGTATGTGTGCTGCAGTTCCTGGTGTCATATTGAGACATGTCAGCAGCCAGAAAAAGAAGAGGGACCTTCTATTTCATAAGACAGGCGTGAAAAATAAATTCTCAGAAGCCCTTAAGATGGCTCCCCCTCAGGTCTCATTGGTCAGAACTGGATCACGTGCTCAACCCTAAACCAATCACTGTCTGAGGCAATGGGCTACTGACTGCCTTACTGGCTTAGAGCAGCGAATCTTGCCTGGGGGTAATTTTGTCTCCCTCTTCTCTAAGGGCAAGGTCTAGAGATACTTTTCTTGTCACAACTGGGTGTGGGGAGGTTACTTCTAGTATTTAGCATGTAGGAGCATGGAAGGCTGCAGAATATCCCATAATGCACAGGCCAGTCCCCATAGCAAAGAATTATCTGGTGCAAAATGTCAGTAGTGCAGAGGTTGGGAAACCCTGGTGTAGGGCAGAAAGGATTTAATTAACCCTGAGCTTCACTGGGGAGGGTAGACGCCTGAACGAAATGGGGACCCCATTAGCATGGAAGAAGGGGCATAGAAGTTGGATGGACCAAGATAGTCAGCTACAGAAGGACTTCTGCACATTTTTGTGGCTGATGTCATAGGAGACACATTCAAGCTCTTTTTTACAGAACAACTCTTAGCTGCCTCTGTCAGACAGTGCGGCCTGGATGGGCCATTGGTCTGACCCAGTCTGGCATCTCTTATCTCCATCAGGCTTGCTGCCAAACCCTGAGGATAGGACGTCACCTCTGGCAGGAGATCAGTCAGGATTAATTGGTGGTGAAGCTCTGTCCCACTCTGAACCTCCCTCTTCTGCAGCCGGAACAGGGCAGACCCGTTTCCAAGAGGCCGGATTGGAGCCTGCTGTGCCGAAGGATGGGAAGGAGCCAGAGACCCCTGGCAAACATACGGGGAAGGAAGAACATTTTTAACTGGCTTCTGTTTGGTGGAAGGAAAGAATAATTTCCGGGGAGAGGGTATCTGTATTTCTTCTGGGATCTGTATTTTCAAATGTGCCGCTTTCTGGTTTCGAACTCCCAGGGTACATTTTCATAGGCAAACCTTGCAGAAATCCTGCAAACCTGCGATGCAAGAGCCCAGGGGAGGCCTTGGCCAGTTGGCTAGCAGCTGCCACCAACTCAAAAAAGCTTATAACATCAACGAATTGTCCCCAAAAATGTGCTTTAAAAAGAGTTCTCTTTGAATTCTTTTCTGCCAGGTGATTGTGTGTAGTGAATGTTTAATTCAAGACCAGTTTCTTTGTAGTGTTCAATAATTCATTGGCCATTGATTGGGGAACAGTAACTGATTTAATGCTTAACTAAACAGAAACCAGTTAGCACACATTTATATGCAAATATTTGAATGCTTGGCTTGTGCCCTGTGCTTGATGTTAGAGACAGAGTGGTGACAACAAGCCATCCTCTGCCCTTGGAAACTCAAGTCCATTGGAGGAGACAGTCTCAAACAGCTAATTGCAGTGCACTGAGGTGAGACCTGTGATAACTGTTACAGAAACACAGCAGACATTGGATATCCGTTGGATGATAAATGTATTTGTCCATTTCATTAACATTTATTGAGCACCTACTGAATACCAGCCATTGGTACTTGGGGAATTAGAAGTATAGTTTTTCACATACGTGGTGTCCTAGAGCTTTTCAAGAGCAGATGATCATAAAGCAATAGGATGCTCATTTTATTAAAGATATATGCAGAACATACTGATAGTTTAGAAGAACGACTTAGTTTGGGGGCTTAGGAATGGCATTAGGACAGACTTCACAAGGATTGAACAAAGACTTAGAGGAAAGAAGAGGCATAAGGAGGTGGCAAGGAAGCCAAACTTCTCAATGCAGCAAAAATCCATGTAGACATGATTTAAAAAATATTATAGCCCCTTTCCATTGACCAGACAGGATGAAAGTGAATATGTATTAGGGAACCACACTATGCCTAATATTTTGATACCTAGACTTGGGCTGAACAAGAGAAGCATTTGGCACAGGAGTGAGATCATAAGATACAGAGAGCTGGGCTGATGGGGGCAGGTTAGGATGATTGAAACAATTTGAAAACCCTTTAGCACTAAACTGTGGTTCTAGTTATCAGTGCCGTAGGGGTTCAGAGCAGGGAGCCTTCACTGTGGGCTAGAGTGGTTGCAAAAGCAGTCCCTGCTGAGATAATTGAAGGTTGGTGGTGCCTTTGTAGGATATTGAGAAATAATACCTTCTCGAGTGAGCATTGGAAATCACACCAAGACGTGTCCAGCTTTGGGAGGCTGTGCGGCAGAGAGCAACGTTGGACTCTACACAAAGATAAGGAGTTAGCATTTGTCTTGAGCTGTTTTAGCATCCCATGTTGCTCATCAGCATGGTATGTTGAGTTCAACGGGCACGTACTGAATCCCAGCTGTGCCTCTTAAAAGCGATGTGACTTGGGACAAGTTATTTAACCTCGAGCTTTAATGTAATAATCTTTAAAATAGGGTGTTAATACCTACATTGTAGTATCTGAAGAGTTTAGAAATAATCTGTAGGAAGTGTCAAGGATAGTGCCTATTGTAAAGTACAGGTAGCCCATTAAATGTTACTCTTTGAATGAGTTGGGATGTGTTCAGCTATGGGCAAAAGAACAAAATAGCTTATACCATGTCTACGTTTGTTATCTTACGTGACCAGAAATTGTGAAGTATATCAGGCTTTGGGATCATTGGATTCAGTGGTTCGGTGTCCTCATCAAGAACGTAGCTTCTTTCTCTTTTTGTTAATCCTCAACTGAGAATATTTTTTCCTTTGAGTTTTAGAGAGAAACATCCATGTGAGAGAGAGACATTGATTGGTTGCCTCCTGCACATGCCCGACCAGGTTGGGGGATTGTACTTGCACCCCAGGTGCAAGCCTTTGACCAGAAATCGAACCTGCAACCCTTTGGGTGCACAGGCCAATGCTCTGACCACTGAGCAACACCAGCCAGGTCGAATCCAGCTTCTTTCCTTCTCTCTACCCTACTATCCTTGGTGTTGGCTTCACTCACAGGCTGGTATCAAATAGATTTCTGAGGTTTGGGGCATCGTATCCAGACACAAATATCTTATCAGGGAACAGAGACTTGACCTTCCTGTGCCTCCCTTAGGAGGGAGTAAGTAAGCCTCCCCCTCCCCCTTAGCAACTTCCTCTCAATGCATCATTGTCCAAGACTGGCTCAAATTCCCAAACCATGGACTGATGGAATGTGTGTTAGCTATTGGTGCCTAACAAATAATCCCCACACTTAGCAGTTTGTAACAAGCATTGTTATCTCACAGATTCTGTGGGTCAGGAGTTCAGGAGCCAGGCTGTGCTCAGCCCATGGGCCTGGGTTGCAGCCATGCAAGGGCCAGACCAGAGCTGGAGGACCTGCTGCCAGGAGGGCTTACTCACACGGCTGTTGGCAGGAGGCCTCATCAATTCACTTTGAGAACCTCCATGGGTTACTTGAGCGTCCTCACGCTACGGTAGCTACTTCCGCCAGTGAGAGTGATCTGAGAGCGAGAGAAGGAAGCCACAGTGTGTTCGTCGATCTCATCTCAGAAGTCACAGACTGTGACTTCCACCAAATTCCATTCATTAGAAGTGAATCACGGAGTGCACAGGAGGGGGTCAGGCCTCTCCTTTGGAAGGGTGGGCAAGAGTTTAAATTTTTTGTGGACGTATTTTAAAGCTACCATATCAATGGTGCACCAGAAATTCCCTGATTGTCTTAGAACACTTATCTGGTGGCCAGGGGTGGGGTGCATGATGGGAGCCAACCACAAGGTCTGCCATGCTATTGCGTTTACTAACATAACTAACCCACTTGGAGCTCCTCCTGTGTGCATTTCATTGTTCTTGGTACTGAGGGGGCACGAGATCAGTTAGAAATGGGCCCTGGTAAAGAGGGAGTGTAAGATGTGCAGGAGAGGGACATTAGCTCAAGTGCCAGAGGGTGGGTGTGTATTCCAGAAGGACATGGTTTACTTCCAATGAGCACATTCATAGAGAGACTTCGAGAGGAGGAGGTGGGATTTGAACTGGGCTCCACGGAAAGGGTTAGATTGACAGTCAGAGATGGGAATTGGGGAAGAGCATGATCATAGCAAAGGTGTTAGCTAGCATTTATTGAGCACCTAATATGCACCACACATACAGTGTGTGTGTGTGTGTGTGTGTGTGTGTGTGTGTGTGTGTGTGTGTGTTTGTGTGTGTATTAATCCATATTACATTCCTGGGAGTCAGACAATGTTTTCTTCATTTTACAGAGAAAGGAACAAGTTCAGAGACATTAAGCGACCCCTCAGAAGACCTGTAGCTAGTAAGAGGGCCCACTGAGCGTGCTTGCCTAAGGAATACTTGTGCTTCAAAGAACGTGGGGACAGCGTCTTGCCTTAAGAAACTTGTCTAGCTTGTTCAAAGTCAGGCTTTTGTATAATAATTTAGCTGTAGGGAGTAGGTACAGCAGAGTGAGTAATCTCTTTACAAAAGAATTTGTCATTTTATTGAAACTTTACTGAAGATGCTCTCTAATTATCAAGCCCACACCCCACCCAGTGCACTGAAAATATGATTCAAAATTTATTAAGATTTACTTAGTGCACTTCTCCCCCTGGAATTCCTACTCTGCATTATGCCTTCGGTAGGCTGTGTTTTGGAATAACTAGCTTGTAAAAATTAGCTTTTAAAACTGGGAAGGTGTCATGGAAGAGGTGAGGTCTTAAAAATTAAATTTACTTTTTTGTTTTGCTTTTTAAATTATTGATAGTGTTATAGATATCTTTCATTCCCCTCCCCCATTATCCCCATCCTCCCAGCCCCTACACCCCACCCCCCTCAGGTCTTCACTACCCTATTGCCCATGTCCATGGGCTATGCATATTTTGACAGGTGTGAGGTGATATCTCATTGTAGTTTTAATTTGCATTTCTCTGATGATTAGTGATTTTGAGCATTTTTTCATATGTCTCTTGACCTCTTTGGAGAAATGTCTATTCAGGTCTATTCAGGGAGCAGTGTGGACCTCACAGCCTCCTTCACAGACTTAACTCCCTCCACAGCTGCATCTCCCCCACACCTCTGTTTCCCCTAGAGCTCCATCTCCCCCACAACTCCGTCTCCCCCACAGCTCCATCTCCCCCACAGCTCCGTCTCCCCCACAGCTCCATCTCCCCCATAGCTGCATCTCCCTCCACAACTGCATTTCCTCCTACAGTGGCATCTCCCTCGTTCTGTGTCTAAACGTCCAGATGGCTTTTTGAGGAGCAGAGCAAGATGTAAGGAGAATTGGGAGCACAAATGTGAGGATGTGTTGTGTGTGTGTGTATATGTGTATGTGTATAGGTGTGTGTATCAGTGTGTGTGCAAAGGTGTCAGAGTTTGCCTGTGATGTGTTTTTATGTGTATGTTTGAGATAGAGGGTGTACAGTTTGCCTGTGATATGTGTTTTATGTATGTGTAGTGTGTGGGGGGATGAATGTATCTGTGTTTGTGAGTATGTGTGTATTTATGAGTTTGTATGTGTGCTGAGTGTGTGATCTCCTCCTTCAGCCTGGCTCCTTTGTAGCTGAGAGAGGGGGCGGATTTCTGCCTCTCGCTCTATTCTCAGAGCTTTTCTGAAAGATAGTCTCCTCCCACTGGCTGAGGGGTCAGGGCACTGACCCCAGGGTTTCCTTCTGGAAGGTCCTGGTGGCCCCTCCAGCCTGGTCCCTCTGCAGCTTGGCTCTGCTGCCCCGCTGTTCTGTCGGTGGCAGCGTTGATAAGCCCTGCTCCTCTCCTACGTCTGGGAGATTAGCTTTAGCAATTTTTAGCTTCTTGCCTTAAAAACCCCCACAAAAAACCCCCTAAACATCCCAAACTCTATCTTTTAAAGTTTTAAAAGAAAAGAAAACATAGCAACTATGGTTTTAACAAAGCAACGTTTATCTGAGACCCCAGGGATAGAGAGCAGGATTGGTGCTGGTTGGAGTGCGACTCATATATGGTCCCTGTGCATCCTCGTTTGCCTTTGAGTGGTGAGCATGGGAACAGATAAGAAAACGCTGGAGGCAGTAAAACCTTCTTCCATCTGGCACCAGGGGGCAGGACCAAACCCCCTTCTCTTCCTTCCTTATCCACCCTCTCACTTTTTCTTTTATTTGGTCTGTAAACACAACACGAGAGTGCACCCTGCTTGGCAGGTATTGTGCTAGTACCAGGGACATAACATAGAAGCATACATGGTTCAGTCTGATTTGGGGGAGACGCAAAGTAAGCATACAGAGAATTTGCAGTGTGAGGGAGGTGGTAAAAACATGGCATGGTGGGGCCTGGAGGAGGGCTGGAGAGCTTCCTGGAGGAGGCGACACCGCCCTAATTTTTAAAGGACCAGTTGGGGTTACCTAGGCCAGGGGACATTTGACAATAGGGAGCAGATGCTCCTGGCATCAGGCAGTTACAGGCCAGGGAGGTTGCTAACCAGCCTGAACGCCCAGGACAGCCCTCACAAGGCAGAATTATCAAGCCCCAAATATCAACAGTGCCGGGGGTGAGAAATCCTGGTGTAGGCAGAGGAGATGGAAAGGCATTCCAAGGAGTGTGACGGGGACTGAGAGGAGCTGCAAGGACCTGGGCCTGTGTGAAAGGACAGCCAGGTGTTGGGGAGGGGACACTTAGAGGAGTGAGAAGTTGTCACATACAGATTAATGAAGACCTTTGAATGTCCGGTGGGGGTTAGACATGATTTTAGGATGGAAGGAGGGGTATTAAAGCATTTTAATCGGTGGTCAAATATGCTTGTGAGAAACATCACTGTGGATGCTGAACGTGTGTGAGATGGAGGGGGCAGGGGCTGGACCCTGGGCGCGGAGCCCTAGGCCAGGGGCTTTCAGTGCAGGCAGGCGGAGGGGCAATCACTGTGTCTCCACAGAAGGGCTTAGAGTCGGTATAGTTAGCGCAGGGCAATGGCATGCAGTTATGTAACAGGGCCGTTTTGTTATCTATCAAGAAAAAGCTACACAGAGAGAAAAGCGGTGAAATGAGGATCCAAAGTTCTACATGGCTACCAACGCCCTTTCATTAAATTACCAACCAGGTCAGCACATTGCATAACAACGCGAGCCATTCACTTTTGCTAACCCGAGCAGAATTCTCCGGGAGCCCAAATTCTGACGCTGGGACCAGCGATGAGGGACATCTGTGAGGTGATGTGTCATCAAGGCAAATGAGGTGTTTGTCTCCACAGCCTGGATCCTTCAGGGGTTAGAGGTGCTACCTGGCAGGTTGTTATAGGTTAAATTGTGTGTCCCCCCAAAAAAATATATGTGGAAGTCCTATCCCCAAGGACCTTAGAATGTGACCTTTTTTTGAAATAGAGTCCTTACAGAGGTAACCAAGTTCAAATGGGGCCACTAGTGGGTCTGGATTCAAAATCACTGGTGTCCTTATAGAAAGAGGACATTTGGACAGTCAGACACTCACAGAAGGAGGAGGATGGGAAGCACGTTTTTAAAAATAGTAAGTGCTAATAGTTTTATTCTGGCATAAATGGGAGAATGCCATCTGCAAACCAAGGAATGCCCGAGGCTCCCAGGAGCGGGCGGGGGCATGGACCAGATCTCAGAGCCCTGCGAGGGCCTAGCCCTGCAGCCCCGTGGACACCGTGATTGGGGACGTCCGGCCTCCAGAGCTGTGCGAGAACGAATTTCTCTGTTTAAGTCACCTGGTCTGGGGTGCTTTGCTCCATCAGCCCTAAGAACTAATACAGCAGGGTAAACAGAGTGATTTAAAAGGGGGAGGTCCTGGAGTATTTCAGATCGGCCCCCTGAGCTCAGTAACACAGGAGAGGGTGTGACAGTCATTCAGTCACCACTCGTACCTGGAAGCAGGAGGCAGAGGTTCACAAAGTGTGGTACCAGGCCAGCAGCATCCCCTTCCCCTGGGAATGCAGACCCTTGGGCTTTTCCCTGAAGACCCCCTGCATCACAAACTCCCGGGGGTGCTGAAGGACGCTCCGGTTTGAAGCCACTGGCCTGGGCGTGTGAGACTGTGGGGAAGGCAGGTGAAGTTTCGTGGGGAAGGTGACACTTGAGATGTGACTTGAAGGATGGGCAGGGCCACAGGAGGAGCCGGGGAAGGGCGTTTTAGATGGAGCAGAGGTGAGGAGGTGTGGAAGCATGAGACTCACTCAGAGGACATCGGAAGTCCAGTTTACAGGGGTGGGGGTGGGGGCACAGTAAGTGCAGACACACAGTGGGAGGTAGGGAATGTAGCTAGCATGTTCTGTTGTAAAAGATTTGAAAGCCGGAATGAGTTTGTACTTAATGGGGTTCCCTGGAAGGCGTTTCAGGACCATTACTATAGGACGAAGCATCAATGTGTAATTTGTTTGTGTGACACTCAGATTGGTTGCTCCCAGCCAGCAAATCACTGATACTCACGGGCTATTTCTCAAAGTGTGGGCTGGTTCCCGAGATGAACGGAGGGGTCACACCAACACCAGACTCAGTCAACAGAATCACCGACCTCCTTTGAAATTTTTTCCAGTTTTGTAGATTATGTCAAGGAGAAAGTCTTAGTCAGAGGTATCACGCCTCCAGCGCCAGCTTTTTCCCTCCTTAACAAAATGTCAGTAGGTCTCTGGCTGAAGGCCTTGGGTCGGCTTCCGCTCCAGCTGGAAGTCACCAGCATTGTTTTACAGCCATTGTATTGAGTTGTATGGCTGCCTTTCTGTCATGGGAATGATACTGGTATTTCATTTATGACGCTGTGAATAAAAGTATCTGTCAAAATAAATGTATTTAACTGAAAACTAACTTAATTTTTAAACTATTAGGTTATTAACAAAATGGATGGTTCACAGATAAAGCAGAAATCACAAAGATGGTTTTTGAATGATGGCAGTGGGGGACAGAAAACCCATGTAGAATATGCAAAGAGCCCTAGCCAGTTTGATTCAGTGGTTAGAGTGTCTGCCCACAGACTGAAGGATCGTGGGTTTGATTCCAGTGAAGGGCACATACCTTGGTTGCAGGCTCGATCCTGGCTCCAGTCCAGGTGCATGTGGGAGGCAACCAATTGATGTGTCTCTCTCACATCGATGTTTCTCTCTCTGTGTCTCTCCCTCTCCCTTCCACTCTCTCTAAAAATCAATGGGAAAAATATCCTTGGGTGAGGATTAACAATTACAAAAATATGCAAAGAGAAGTGTAAATGTTGAAGAAAGGAATAGTTGGACGTAAGGAGGATGAGGTCAGATTCTAGAGGTCTTAGGACTAGGATAAGTTTATTTTCCATGGAGAACTACTGAAGATTATTTTAGAGTTAATGCTACAACAGCAGTACATGGGCATGTGCATCTAAATATACAGACATGTGTGTCTCTCTCTCTATGTATATTGTTAGTGTCTCTGTCTATACATATGTGCATATATCCCTCTATTTGTATGATTTTCATGTGTGTCTATGTATGTGTATGTCTATATACATGTGTGTCTACATATACCAGTACATACATATTTGTATCTGTATATGCCTGTATGTGTATCTACATGTGTGTATGTACACACATGTATATACATATGTAAAGTATGTGTATATGGTGGGGATGTTGGGGATACCTAGATTTTGGGATCTTCAGGAATACAGTCTCTTGAATAGATACACCAGTTTTCTTTCACCTGAGACTATTTAAAGATTAGTGACTCCTTTATCTCTTGACCTTGACCATTAGCCAGCAAGTCATGATTCTTTTCCCCAGAGCCTGGCTCCATCCTATCTGAGCCAGTTTGGACTCAGGTTGCTAATCTCTCCTGATCACTGACCCAGCCTGAAGGCACAGAAGGAATGGGCCGTTGTCTCTGGGAGCAATAGGATGTGGTCAGATAGGACGAGAACTGTCTGCCCTTTACGCCGCTCATCTCAGCTCTCACTGGCAGCCAGCCTTCCTGAAGACCTTCATCTATGCCAAGGTTCTGGGCCTCTCTATGAGGTTTCCTAGCAGGTGTTCCTGGCTGGATGCTTGGCCTGGGGTGATAGCAAAAAAATATAGAGGAGGCAGGAAGTGAGTCCATTTACCTGTCTCCTCTTTGTCCAATGATGCAGCAAGGTGGGAGGAGGAAGTCACCTCTTGCTTGCTTTTGTTGTGGTTGGCTGCTGGGCTGGCCAGGCTGGAGGACTCGCCTGTCTGGCAGTGAACAAGCCTGGACTCAGTGCACAGAGGCTGCTTTGGGAGGAACAGGGGACAGCGCTCCAGAGAGTCCGATTATGGTGTCCCCTTAATGCTGGTGGCACATGCCTTCATGTAGCCTGTCTCCCTCCTGGATTGCACACGGTGTCTTGTTCATCCTTGACTGCCCAGCACCTGGCTTAACAAGAGCAGAGCTTTCATTTCTGAGCAGTAGATGTTACCATCACCACTCCCAGGTTTAGAAACTGTAGCTCGGAGGGATTAAGAGACTTGCCAAAGGTGTGAAACTTGTCCGGGGCAGATTATGGTTCTATTTTAAGGATCTCTGCAACCCTCCACTCTCAGTTTTATTCCACCACACCGTCCCGTTTATTTCCATCATTGACAGTTTTATTGTTTATGTGTTTATTGTCTTCGTGTCAGGGTCTCCCCCCAGGCTCTGAGTTCCTGATGGCAGTACCCCCTCTTTTGGGTTCCCTTTGATATCCTGAGTGTATAGCAGCCCCATCATAGAGCCAGGGCTCCATAATATTGGTTAACAGAGTGAATGATGAATGAAGGATTTGAACCCAGGCCCATCTGACCAAAGCCTCACTCTGTAACCTCTGCTCTCTGCAGAATTCCATGTGATAGAATCTTGGTAAATGTTGACGGAATTGGCTTTCAGCCCAAGGTTGTCATGACAGGTGGCAGCAGGTATGTGCACTTGAGAAAGTGCCAGAAACACATCCAGTGCAGGTATAAAAATATGCCCAGGAGTGCAAGGCGAACTACACTCCTAAGTGCACACTAGCTGGGCATCGGAGTGTCCAGGGAGCCTGGTGTGCCGGGGGGCATAGGGAGGTGATGGGGTCAGGGGGCTCCCCATTGGGCAAGGACATTGGATATTGTTTCATGTGAGCAGAGGCCTCGTGTTAGGAGTTTCTGCTGGGAGTCTGGCAGAACATGTGACTAAACCTCTTTCAGTTTCTTCATTTGTCATTGGAGTTTGGGTTCTACTGCAGCATGATGGTTCAGAGCATGGACTGGGGTTCGAATGCCTGGGTTCAAACCCCCAATCCACCACTTTCTAGTTGTGCGTCTATTGGAAAGTCCTCTTTCTCCTCCATGCCTCAGTTTCCTCATCTATGCAATGGGGATAATGATAGGTCACAAGAGCTGGATATGTTAATATATATAAAGCACTCAGGACACACAATAAATGCCCAATTTGCTGGTTTGGTGAGAAGATCCTATAAGATTTGACTTTTAATAGTATAAAAGGCTACTAAAGAAACTTAGCCAAGGTGGTGTTCGGATTAAAGTGTCTTTGTTTCAAATTCAGTGGATCAGAAGAGAGACCTAGAGGTGGGCAGGCCTCAGTCTTTAAACAACCACTTAATTTGTACAACACATGTCCATTTCCATTTACAAAGCATCATCAGAAGTTTTATCTCTTTGAGGCCTCCTCTCCCTGTGGCTGTTATTAGCTTGTTTGAAAGTCATACTCCTTTGGTTATTCATTCGCATATTTCTTGAAAGCCTACTATGTGCTGGGCTCTGAGAGTCAAGTGGGGAGCAAAATCAAGCTTTCTCTGCTCTTCTGGAGCTTAACGTCTAGAAGGGAGGAAGTGGATATGGAGAAGAGTGTCACCCATGTTAATATACATCCATGTTAATATCCTGTAATAAGTGGACAGTCCCTGACTCACTAGGGTTTTACTTCTAATTTTTCAACTTTACAATGGTGGAAAGGTGGTATGCATTCAGTAATAACCATACTTCAGGTTTTGCATTTTGATCTTTTCCTGGGCTAGTGGTATGTGATGCTAGGCAGCGAGCACAGCTCCCGGTCAGCCACGTGATTGATCATGAGGGTGAACAACCAGTGCTCTACAGTGTATTCATTGTGGTAGATGATTTGCCCAAGAGAAGGCTAATGTAAGTGTTCTGAGTACTTATAAAGTAGGCTAGGCTCTGATCTTTGGTAAGTTAGGTGTATTAGATGCATTTCAACTTAGGATCTTTTCAGCTATGATGGGTTTATTGGGATGTCACCCCATCATACATCGATGAGTGTCTGTACTGTGAAAGCACAAGGCACTATGAGAGCAGATGGTGGTGGTGGGGGGGCTCACTCACTTGGGAGGTCAGATGAGGTTGTGTAAGGACATGGACTCAGACTGGGATGTGAAGACTAGAAAGGGGCGCCTGGGTGAAAAAGAAGAGTGTTTCACAAAGTGGGAACAGCCTGGGCAAACCCCGTGCCAAACCTCTGAAAACATGCCGGAGACTCTGGGCTCGGAGGGTCAGGCGGAGGGTGGGCAAGTGCAAAACCGTGCGGGGACTTGCAGGCCACGGTTGGGAGTTGCATCTTTCTCTTAAGAGCAGATGAAAGCCACGGAGGCCTTCCAAACCATGGTCACCAGCATCAGGTTTACCTCCTGGAAGCATCCTCTCATGGCCACATGGAAGACTGACTGGAGGGGAGCAGAGAGGGTGCAGTAAGTTACAGCCCCTGAGCAGCCTTCATCCTTCCACGGTTCAGCCCGAGAGAGCTCATGTTTAGTGGAGGAAGACAGACAACAGACAAGCAAGTGAATAGAGACTGTCAGGGAGCCATGTGGGCTGGGGAGAAAAACAGAAAGTAGGAGTCTTAGTCCATTTGGGTTGCTGTTACAAATTACTCTAGACTGGGTGGTTTAAACCACAAACATTTATTTCTGACAGTTCGGGAGGTTGGGAAGTCCAAGGTCAAAGTGTCAGCAGATTTGGTTCCTGATGAGGACCTGTTTTCTGGCTTGCAGATGGCTGTCTTCTGGTTGTGCTGAAGAGCAAAGAGAGAGAGAAAGGGAGGGAGGAAAAGATGGAAGGAGGGAAAGAGAGAAGGAGAGAGAGAGAGAGAGAGAGAGAGAGAGAGAGAGAGAGAGAGAGACACAGAGAGACAGAGAGAGACAGAGGGAGAGAGAGAGAGAGATCTGTAATATCTTTTATAAGGGCACCAGTCCTGTTCCTACAGGCTCTACTCTCAGGACCTACTTACCTCCCAGAGGCCTCACCTCCTAATGCCATCACATTTGGGGTTAGGATTTTAATGTATGAATGTATTTGGGGGGTGGGGCATTCAGTTCATACCAGCAGGGCAAAGAATAGAAAGGCTCGACTGCTGTTTAGATGGGAAGAACCTCTTGAAGTGCTGACAATTTGAAATGGGAGCAGCAGCTACATGAATTATCTGTGGGAAGAGAAATCGGGGCACAGCAGATGCAAAGGTCCTGAGGTGGGCACAGGCTCTGTGTGTTTAAAGAACAGCAAAGAAGCCAATGGGCTGGAGAGAAGAAACAGAGGATGTGTTCAGAGAAGTAGCAGAAGCAGATCACGTGGGGTCTTTAAGGCCACGTCGAGGATTCTAGGAGTTAGATTTTATTCAGGATGGGCCAAGAGGCCACCAGAAGCTGGGGAGCTGGGGAATGACGTGAGCTGAGTTGCAGAAAGATTCCAGCCTGGGCCTGTTCCCTCCCAATGCCAGGGTCCCAAACCACTTTCTCAAATTCAGATTTCTCCCTGGGCTTATGAGCCTTAGCATATTTTTATCTCAGCAGCCAGTACGGCAGAACCCATCCCCTGAGCAATGCACGAGACACAAAACCAGAGACTTTCCTTTAGAAAACTTTTTTTGGTAACAAATTCTAAACTTATTTATTGCTTTTCCCACTGGACTGTCAGAACCTTGACAGCAGGGACTGTGTTTTGCTCACTGCTCTATCTGTGGAGCTTTAAATAGTATCTGAGACTGTAGATGTCAGTAACTCTTTGCTGGGTTAATAGATGATCACCCTGCACTTAAGCTTCTATGGAATGCCGCTTGGCCTGAGAGTAGAGATTTGGCAAAGAAAGAGGAAGGAGGAGATTAGAAAACAGAGAAATATTGGAGAGGCCCTTTTGTACTTCATCGATACAAAAGTACAAAAGAGAGAGCCTTGGGCTTAGATAGAATGTGAGGAGAAAGAATGGGTGACACAACCCTTCCCTCTGAGAATGCCTGGTCCTTGTGCGGGATTTACCTGGATTCCCAGGTGCCAGCTTAATTCCCCAGGGCAGGAGAAAGTACAAGCAGAAAATCAAGACTAATACCCTCCTGGATTTCACACCTCCTTCCCCCTGGCAATGGTGGAGGCCTGAGCTCAGAGCTGGAGAGAGCGGAGGCCACACCACCTCGGTGCTTCCCAGGGTCAATGTGCTGCTAAAGCAATCTGGTCACCTTCTGGAGCAGAGAAGGTGGAAGGCATCGGCATGTATGTGTCTGTCGTGTTTCCTGCCAGAACTGACAGCCTATTGAGTGACAAGAGAAATGCCATAACATTTGATGAAACAGAATTTACCCAAGAATGTGAAGATGACTTGGGAAAGTCTCTGAAATAATTTCTTCCTGCCCCATACCTGTGCCCCATTCCCATCACCAGCAGTCACCACCCAGGACCCTGTGGCCTGCAGGGAGTTTCTACCTTAACTGGTTGCATTATGCAAACGACGAAAAAGCACTGCAGGAAGAAGTCAGGGAACTTTTAATCGCAGATGAGGCGAGACATACGCTCTATCCCCAAAACAAATGTCGGGGCATTAACTTTTAAGGGCTGCGTTGGGTTTTTCTATTGAATATTGTACTCAGCATTTCTGTACTCCTTTTAAAATGCCGTTTTCCATTTGAATCTACATGTCTAAAGCCTTCGGGAAGATGTGCTATTCGACTGGGAAATGGAGTGTTCTCTTTAGGGATCCCCCTTCTGATTTCCCACAGGCAGTGAGCGATGCCCTCGCCTGGAGTCAGGGCCTGCTCACGCTTTGGGGAGGAAAGATGGGGTGGGGCCCACATCCCGCTGTGTTTATTTACAGATTGTCTATGCTACAATGGCAGAGTTGGCTCATGGTGACAGAGACTGTATGACCCATAAAGCTGAAAACAGTTGCTCTCTGACCTTTTACAGGAGAAAGTTTGCCGACTTCTGACTTAACAGTAAAGCTTATTTCTCACTCATCCAATGGTCCAGTGCAGGTCAACAAGCATCTTCCTGTCACTTGGGATTTAAGGATCCAATCTCTACCATCTTGTGTCTCTGTCATCCTGCAACACCTTACAGTGTTCTGCCACCAGGCATTGGAGGGAAGGAGAGAGGAAAAGGTTTCCAACTCTTAAAAACTCCAGCATATTTCCTATTGGTAAGGATTAGTCACATGGCCACACCCAGATGCAAGGGGTGTTGGGAAATGTAGTACCTGGCTGGGCAGCTGCCTCCTAGCAACAGTGGCTTACTATGCTCAGGGAAGCACACATTCATTTTGGACAGATAGCCGGCACCATCATGCTCTTTTCCTACTATGCTGGATGCCTGGCTTTGAATCATCGCTCTTCCACTTAACTGACTGAACCTTTGGAGGAATTGACTTAAACACTCTGTGCCTCAGTCTCCTCATCTTTAAAATGGGCATAACAATAGAACCTGCTTCATAGCATTGTTGTGAGGAGTAAGCGATACTATATGCTACTTGGAGTGATTGGCACAGGTCTGGCATGGGGCACACAGATGTCATTCGCCAATGATGATGGCATTTCCAGTGACTCCACAGAAAGGCAGAGGCATCTTAGCAACATCCTTTAGAGTACTTTGTAATAAGTCCCCAACCACCTGCACTCCTTAGGGGGAAGCTGTGTGGATATGAAAGGGGATGTTCCTGGAGAGATCTACTCAAGCCAAGGCACTGAGGACAGACAGGGTGGAAAGGGTCCTCTGTCCAAGGCACACAGGTGTCTGCTGGAACGCCCGGAGGAGGGACAAGAGGAGGAACACACAGGCAGAGCCCATGTTTGGTTCATGGGCGCAGCAGCATCTCTTGTTCTGTCCTTTACTGAGCCAGCATCTTCTTGCTTGTGACATGTGGCGGAGGGCATCGGAATGGGAGTCACAGAGGCATGGGGCCAGCCCTCCCTGGAAGCACGATGACTTCAGCGCCTCCAGTAACACGCCAGCAAGGGTTCCTCATAACTCACTAAGTTCCCTCCCCCCACCCCCTGGAAGCCAAGAAATGCTCCAAAATGTTCTATTGATTCTCAGAGCAGCACTGGTTGGTGGTAAGAGCAGGGTTTATTGTTCCATTTTGCAGGTGACCAGATGGAATCCCCGAGAGACACACCAACCTCACATAGCTAGTCAGCGCAGACCAGGGAATGGCAGCCAGGCTCCCACCCTGCTGCCCGATTATGGAGGTTGTTTCTGAGACGGGCTAGATCAGTGGTTCTCAACCTTCCTAATGCCGCGACCCTTTAATACAGTTCCTCATGTTGTGCTGACCCCCAATTTCATTGTTACAAATTGAACATAACTAAAGCATAGTGATGAATCACAAAAACAATATGTAATTATATATGTGTTTTCCGATGGTCTTAGGCGACCCCTGTGAAAGGGTCGTTCGACCCCCAAAGGGGTCACGACCCACAGGTTGAGAACTGCTGGGCTAGATGAACAGTCCTTGGAGCAATGAGAGGAACGTCATTATATTCTGACGTTGATATGTGGGTGTTCTTGCCAGCTGAAGTGCCGAACTTTGCTATGAATCTTGGACAGGTTTCTTTGCTTCTCTGGATCTCAGTTTCCTCGTCTGTGATAGGGACAGCTTCTTCATAAGGTCCCTTATACCTTTATGCAGATGCCAGGGAGAGGGAGAGCTCTAAACAACTCATTCTCTCATGCAACAAATTGTATTTGAGAGCCTTCTATAGGGTCTGAGTGCTGCGGAGACAGCAGTCAACAAAATCGCGAAAGCTTCTGTCTTATCTTTGGCTACAATCCAGTGTGAAGGAAAGCAGACACAGACATACACAAGTAAAGTACGGAATGTCAGCTGGTGATAAGCCCTAGGAAAAAATGGAGCAGGGAAGGGCAAGAGGGAGGGGTAGGGTGATGGTGCGATGGGGTTTCAATTTTAAGTAGAGCTGTCGGAAACAGCTTCACTGAGCAGAAGCCATTTGAGAGCAGACAGACCAAGTAGGAGAGGATGTGGTTCCTCCAGGTACTTGAGGAAGAGCATTGCAAAAGAGGGAACAGCATGTGCAAAGGTCTGGGGGTTTCTCCATTTGATATGAAGAATCTGAAAGGATCTACTTTCCCATTCCCTAGTTGTTTTTGGTGGGGGGAGGGAAGAGAGAGAAAATAGACCAGGTTCTTGTTTGACATGTCTGTAGTTGAGTGAAGTGGCTGGCTTTTCCAGCCATTGTTCAGAGCTGTCAGGGCTCACGTCTGCTGGTGGCGTTCTCTCTGTGTGCTCTGCAGTCCCTCCCAGATGGACTGTGCAGCCGAGCAGGGCCTGTTCAGGTTCTTCGGTGGATAGAAAGGAAGAGTTAGAGATGGGTCCCGATGCTCTTCTTGGATCCGAGGGAAAAGTGATCTGACGATTGAATATGGGAAATATTATCATTGTTTTCTTTGTGGCCTGGAAATATCCTTCTGACTGTGTTGAGTACATTGCATAGATCACATTTCTATGCAGCGGGAAAAAAGACAGAAAGGAAATCTATTCAAATAACAGTAGTAAATAATATCAATAGCTTCCCTGTGTATGACTGACAGTGCATCAAGCATCTTACTTTATTTTTTCACATTCCGTTCCTTCTGTCATCCTGGTGAAGAAACTGAGTTCAGGAAAGTGAAGTGACTGAGCCCAGAGTCATTCAATTCAATTAGTGAGAACCCGAGTCTGGATCTGAAGCCAGCTCTCAGCCACTAAGCAGTCCTGTCCTGGTAGTTGCCTCGGGGGGAGCAGCTCTGCAAGTCTTCTCTGCATCCTCCTGCTTTTGCTGTGTCTTGTTTGTTTGTTTTGTTTTGCCTGCGGTGAGTGCATAGAGCTTCTATACCCAGGAAGAAGGTTGGACTGAGAACAGTGATGATGTAGAGCCAGACAGCACTGTGCGAGCCAGAGAGGCTGCCTCGAGGTTGACTCCAGGACTCTGGCTGCCAGGCTTGCTTTGCCTGACTTGCTCAGGCCTCTTGCCTTTCTTTTTCATTTGGAGGAAACTTCCACTGCCTCAAACACATTACGTCATTGCAACCCTGCCCAGTGCCCCAGCCTGGAAGTCTCCAGGGTTTGCAGCAAGATTTCTCTGAAGCAAGGCTGTGTCTCCACCTGTGAGCCCTTGCATCCCCCAGCCTGCCTCTCCCCCCCAGGTGATACACCTGGGGAATGGCTTTGGCCAACACCCTAGAGTGGACCCTACCCAATATGCTACTTCTTGTGCCTTTATTTCCATCCCCGGGGCAAACTGTTATTTTCCTGGAACCAGTTTAGAAGGCACTGTGGCCTCCTTGCTTAAACACATTCCAGAAGTCCCGCTGCTTCCCCCATCTGGCAAGTTTGAGCACCTTTTGTTAAACGTGGGCCATAAGTTTTCTATAAACATGGAAATTCTATGATTTGGCTGCACCTCTAATAATTTCCTTTCCTCAGTAGCCCCTCTCATCTCTGTCACATCTCTCAATTTTCTCTTTCTTTCTCTCCTCCCTCTTTTCTCTCTTCTCTTCTCCATCTTCTGCCATTTCTGTCTCTATTCCTCTCCCCTCACCATCCCCTTTTTCTTATCTTCCTTCTTTCTGGTTCTCTCCCATCCATATCCCTAGGCCTCTCCAGCCTCTCTCCACGTTAACTGTTACCTCCTTCTCATTCACTCTTGGGTGATTTTGTTGGAGGCTGTATTTGAATTAAAAGCTTATTTCATTTCCCCAAAAAATGAACAACCAACCACCCAAATAGCTATTCTGTGTCTTCAAGTGGTCTCTTTTGCCACTCAATGACTCTTACTGGACATAAAATAATAGCTAAACAGTGGGAAAGCTGTTGTGCCCGCCTCTTCAATGAGGAGTGAGTTGGGGTTATGTTTGAATATGGGCCTTCACGGTATTGTTTAGGCTTCTTGTCTTGTTCCCACTCGAACTCCGTGGCTTGAATGAGATTGCAGAATGCAAGTCTCTGAAAGGCAGGCCCACCATGGTTATGTGATTTTTAACAGGCAATAGGAGACAGAGAAGAGGCGTTGAGGAGGACATAGGTTAGCCTAGACCAGTGATGGCGAACCTTTTGAGCTCGGCGTGTCAGCATTTTGAAAAACCCTAACTTAACTCTGGTGCCGTGTCACATATATAAATTTTTTGATATTTGCAACCATAGTAAAACAAAGACTTATGCCCTGACCGGTTTGGCTCAGTGGATAGAGCATCAGCCTGCGGACTGAAAGGTCCCGGGTTCGATTCTGGTCAAGGGCATGTACCTTGGTTGCGGGCACATCCCCAGTAGGAGGTGTGCAGGAGGCGGCTGATCAATGTTCCTCTCTCATCGATGTTTCTAACCCTCTATCCCTCTCCCTTCCTCTCTGTAGAAAATGAATAAAATATATTTAAAACAGAACAAAACAAAGGATTATATTTTTGATATTTATTTTATATATTTAAATGTCATTTAACAAAGAAAAATCAACCAAAAAAATGAGTTCGCGTGTCATAGGTTCGCCATCACTGGCCTAGACTGAAGGGCATCTTTGCTCTGAACTGTGTGTGGCATCAATAAAGTCTTCACAATAGTGTATAATGAGCCCCAAATGCAAATGACCTGGCAGATAGCTGATGGGAGTTTGATGGGCTTAATTTGAGCTCCTGGGAAACGGCGGGATGCCGTGGTGGTTGAGAGCAGGTCTTTGGGTTGGAATTCTGGCTCTGATGACCAGCTATATGACCTTGGGTGAGTCATTCAGCCTCTCCACGCCCAAGTCTGCTCTTCTGAACAGTGGGCACCATGGGAGCTTCATATGAGTGGATTAAAGGTCATAATGTGCAAAGGGCCTGGCGTAAGGCTCGTGCTTAATAAATACTTGCCAGTATTGTTTTCACTGTTTTGGGATCTCATTTTTATTGTATGTAAAATGGCACCAATACCCAATTCCCAGGGCTGCTGAGGGATTAGCTGAGACACCATACGTCAGAGACCTTTCTGCAAGGCAAGGAAATGCGTGGACTGGCTACCATTCATATTATTCCTGTCTGCAGGGTCAACTGGCAAGGCAGTATTGCTCATTCATAGCAACATACTCTGAAAACTTTCATCCCATCAGAGGTCATTGAACCAGGGCAATAGGAAATAGGTATTATAATTCCATGATACCTATTTTTTTTATTAATACTTTAAAAGTTTTTTGGTTGATTTATCAAGAGAGAGAAATATTGATGTGAGAGTGAAACATCAATCAGCTGCCCCCTACCGGAATCAAACCCACAACCCAGGAATTAAACCAGCAACCTTTTGTTGTATGGGACAATGCCCAATCAATTGAGCCACACCAGCCAGGGCTATTGAAGACTTTTAATACTCACCATCAGTGGTAATAGTTGAAAATGGGCTCCTGTTGGTGTTCAAATCCTGGTATGTCTTTTTACTGGTTTTAAGATTTGTGCCAGATTACAGTTTCCTCATTTATAAAGTCATAATCATAATGCCGACTTTGAAGATTCATTATGCAAATTGTGCTTATGTGCACCTAGATAACAAGTACTTTAGAAAATAACACAGACCATGTGATATCTGTCCAATATATTCTACTTGGCTTCTGGTGGTGCTATAGAGCCACTGCCTTAGTTGGCTGAATTATTCCGTATTCGGAAATCTTTATTATTTAGCTTTGGAATGCAATTGGAACACTAGGAGCAGCTGGTGGTCATCATTTTGCTTGTTTACAATGTGTTACAAGGTTAGTCTGGGAGAACTCAGTTGGAATCACTATCTCGATGTCTGGTGGCTGTTCATTCTATGGCAGATTGTTGAGGTGAGAGTCCTGGCTTCACCACTTACCAAATGCGGGGACACTGGGCCAACTTCCTGGCCCTCATTTTTGTTTTCTCTAAAATGGGAATAATAATAGAAGGTTCATCCAGGAGGGCAGAGCCTAACACAGCTGGTGCTCGATAAATACTGACCATCAGTTTGGTGAGTTTTTTCACTTGTTTTTTGGAATATCTTCCCACAAGACTCTAAGCTCCATGAGGGTAGGGAACCATCTGTTCTGTTCATGGTTGTATCTCCAGCACCTAGCACAGTGCCTGAAACATAGTAGGTGCTCAATAAATGTGTTGAATGGATCCATGCTCCATCAATCTGTCATTCAACCTGTCATTCAATGCTTAGGTCCTGTGGCTGCTGCCTTAGAGCTGGAAAGGCACAGGTTTCTTAGAGGACCCAACTCTGGCCTTCCCTCTCCCACCCACCCAGTGGCTGGGCCCTAAAGGCCAGGAGTATGTTTTTGTGGGGATTCTGGCAGCCACCTGGCCCCTGGAACGACTTCTTCCAGAGCCCGGCCTGCTGAATCGCAGCCAATTAGTACTGATTAGATGTTAATGAGTCTGAAGCTGCTTGGTAAACTGTTTAGCACATACTGGGAGGTGAGAGGGAGAAGCCCAGGGGATGTAGTGGCATCATGCACGGGCTGCAGAAGTACAGGAGGCCCGACCGAGATCTACAGCAGCTCAGTGACAAGTCCAGACTCTGCAGCTGTGGTCCTGTGTGCTGGGCAGACACAGGATCCCTGCTACCTGGCAGGAGAGTGAAGGGATAATAATGGCATTATTGTTACAGTAGAGTAATACTATTTACTGAGCACTTAACCAGGGCCAAGCACTATGCATGTGTACTTAATTTTATTTCATCCTTACACCATCATGGCTTACACCCCTCATGGATTATTTACCCTCATGTTGCTACTGAGGATAGGAACACTTAATTAATCCACTTTATGTCATAGACCTAGTAAGCACGTGTGACATCTTGGCTGCAGAGTCCACGTTTCCTTGGTTATTCAGAAACTCAATACGGAAAACTCGAATCTTGCATTATTGAGCACCTAACGGTGTGCCCTATGCACTGAGCTCCCACCATGTACTGAGATCATACTATGCAGAACCTCAATATTCTATTTATTAATCACCTGCACTGTGAAAGGTGTTTTCTACATAGTGACTTCTGGACTTGTTGGAAAGCTAACACAGGGCAGGTAGGAGGAGTCCCATTTTTCAGTGCTTATGTCCATCATTTCGCTGGAAACAGCTCTTTAAACGGGGCAGATTGGGATTACCCCTTCCTCTCCAACCCCTCTCCCCCATTTCTTACAGACAGGGAAGCTGAGGGCCAGAGAGATGGGCTTCCTAGTGGAGTCGGATCTAGTCCTAGTGTCTTGAGTCCCAGCTCAGGGCTCTTTCTGTTCTTCTGGTACCCCAGAGAAACCCCCTCCTTCCTAAGGATGCTGGAAGCGCCTGTGCTTGAGTAGAAGCCTGCTTCAGTGGGAGTCATCATGCATTCAGGATGCGTAATGATGGAAAAGGAGTGAGGGAATCGGTACCCAGGCAGGAAGGGAAGGTCTGAGCAGCCCCTGGAGGCTGGAACTGCACCTGAATTGTAAGGGGTGTTATTGTGAATCCTCAGGGACTTGCAGAGAAGCTGGGCGTGGACCAGCCAGCCTGCTAAGACCTCTCCCGAGGGCAAGGTTTTGTGATTCCAGCATCACTGAGCTCAGCAGCATGGGTGGCACGAGCCTGCTTTTTTAACTCTTCATGTATGAACTATCTCCAACCTGTAGAAAAATACAGAGAGCTGTATTACAGCACTGACTGGCCTGTCTCTTAGATTGAACACTTACCCAAGTTTCTGGTCCGAAGTAGATAGAGTTTATTAAAAAGTTTTCTTTAAAACCAGAGACTAAATGTTCTGAACAGTGGGGAAAAAGTACAACTGTGTGATTTCAGATCATGAGCACTGAGCTACAGTGCCTTTTCATTTCCTTGGGGCTAATTTCTAATCAGTGTGGTGTAAAGTCAGGAGCGACTACACTTGAGGCTCTTAGTTCTGTATCCTGTCCCCGCAGGGGTGAAATTGACCAGCTACAATCTCAGAAGAAAGCATTTACCAAACATACGAGTAGCAAAAAGAGGAATTGGGGTGCGGGGTGGCGGTGGTTTAATCTACTTGAGAAAAAACTGTGTTCCTGCCTTGGGTAGATAAATTGTTTATGTATAAATAATGCTGCTGATTAGAAATGCATTTTATCTTTAAAGTGTGCTTACAGATTTCTGCTTAGAAATGCTATTTTAGCCCTCCTCTTGGAAATGCCTCGCGGATTTCACCATTTCCTCACTGCCATCCTCATGACAGTACCTACCACTTATTGTGCTCCTGCCGGGTGCCAGGCAGTGATGGATGATTACACGCACAATCTACCTCTAGTCCTTCCTTTACAACCTGATGATAATAATGATGAGAGCAGTGATTATAAAATGATAATAAACAGCTCTCAGATATTGAATACTTGTCATATGCCAGGCGTTGTGCTGAATGCTTGCTTTCCTGCACTCTTGCATGCTATTCTCATACCTGCCACACAGGAAGGTGCTCTTACTGTCCCCATTTTGCCAATAAGGTGTCAGCAATGGGGAAATCCCCTTTTTTATTGATGGGGTAACTGAGGCATAAGGAGATCAAGCAATTTGCCTACAAGCTCAAATAGGACCCAGGTCTTCCTTACAGATCTCTCCTTCCTTGGACTTTATTGGAGAATGGATCATTCTCACCTCATTGGGTTTTTATTAAAAATGTGTTTTCTGGGGGGAAAGGGAGGATTTTTCTTGGAGCTTGGAGGGCTGTGGGAGAAAAAGGTGAGTTCTGAGCAATGCAGACCACAGCCAGTGCCCAGACCGAGGGTTTGGAGCTATAACCCTGGGTATGTCCTCACTGATGACAACCAGGGTTTGCACGGTGTCTGTGATTCTGAGTCTGGGATCCAGACAGTCAGAGCAGCCCAGAGTTGAGAGGCAGGTTTCTCTCTGCTCATCTCCGTGGACAAGCAGAGCTGGGGTTCCAATGTGTATGGATGAATGGTGAAGACAGGCATGCCAAGCTGAATGCCATGGGCACCGGACAGTCACCTCCCTGTCTAGAGTTCCTCTCCTGCAGCCTCAGAGGCTCCCCGCTCCCTCTTTGAAAGTGTCCCCTGTGTGGACCGCCCACAGCCTCCAGGACCCCTTCACCTGCCCACAAGCGGGTCTGGCCACAGCGCTGAGTGGAGCCCCAGGCCACTGCAGTGCACAAGGCTGGTTGCTCCTTTCCACATTTAGGTGAGCTGCTCTCCAGGGGCTGTCAGGAATGTCAAGGTCAAATACAATGGGATTGCTGCCCCCATGTGTGCCTTCCGGTGCTACCTGGCAAATATCACCTTCTTCTCTCCCGACTCTTTCTGGAAAACACCAGCCTTCCTTTCTCTCACCCTGATCAGAATTCTTATAACACCCATTGTTTCACTTAACAGGCACTTTATCATGTATTGTTTTATGGGTTTGTACTTGAAAGAGCCCACATGTGTTTGGTGTGCCTTCCAAGCTAGACTAAATAAAGGCCTGAGGATCAAGCCTCATTTTAATAATTCATTTTTTAAAAGTAGTCAGCTTATCATTTTATTTTTCTAATGACAAAAGTAGCATAGACTTATAGAAAAATTTGAATGAAATGAATTAAGGCCAGGACTAGGGTGAGCTAGCGAAGGCACTCACCTCGAGTATAAAAATTCAAGGGGGCCCTAAAAAACCCCCTCAGTTATCAAGATAAATGCTACTTGAATGCAAAAATTTAAAAAACAAATGAATGCAAAGAATCTCATGATGAAGAAAATATTGAAATTTTAAATAAAGAGAGGATCCGAGAGAGCTGGGACTACAGGACAGGCGAGCCAGGATGAGGCAAGGGCAGGGTCAGATCCCGTCTTTATTTCAAATTTGACATTTATTTCCTCATAGATTTCTTTGCATTGATTTTGACTCGTAAAAATTTTGTATTAAAATATTCCTTATCTTTTATCACTTAGTCTTTTGACACCCTCTTCATTTTTGCACCCAAACAAGAGCCTCATTCACATCCCCCTGGTTCAAGCTCTGGTAATAATGACCAGTGTTTACCGAGCACTTACTGTGCCCCAGGTTTGTCCTCATGTCCTTTAGGTGCACAGTCCTCCCAACCCCAGGAACCAGGAGCTGTTACTGCTCGTTCACATTTCTCAGAGCAGTTGGGACCCCAGAGTAGTAACTTGCAACTAGTGCAGCTCAAAACAGGCAGAACCAAGATGCTAAGGCTGTTTGCTCTAGAACATGCACTTGGGTTACAATACCCTGTGCAGCCTGGCCGGTGTGGCTCAGTGGTTGAGCGCTGACCTATGAACCAGGAGGTCACGGTTCGATTCCCGGTCAGGGCACATGCTCAGGTTGTGGGCTCAATCCCCAGTGGGGGGTGTGCAGGAGGCAGCTGATCAATGATTCTATCTCATTATTGATGTTTCTATTTCTCTCCTCTCTTCCTCTCTGAAATCAACAAAAATATATTTTAAACAAACAAAACCACAACACCCTGTGCAGAAATACTTTCCAGTCCTGCCTTTGGTCATCACTTCCCCAGGTAGCTGACACCCTCACCACACACACAGTGGCATGCAACTATTATCTGTTTACTTGTCCATCTTCTTTCTGAAGCCTCGTAAAGATGGTGTTACCTCAGCTTCCCATGGTTATTTTGTACCAAAACCACAAAAGGGTCATAGGCTGCTTTGGGATCGCTCACCTGCTCGTACGGCTCTGGACTCAACCTCATTGGCCCCAATAGAAACATGCTTGTGGAGGACAGAGCGGTCCAATGGCATCTTATCTCGTAGTTGGTAATCACAGCCTTTCTCTGCATTTGTGCTCATCCATCAAGGCCCATTAAGCCGCAGTGGCCTGGAGCCCTTTTCCTGCGTGACTGATGATATTTGAAGACTTGGCAGAGGAGGTGCAGAGGCTCAGCTTGCGTGCCAGCTCCATCCTGCTGCCCTGTGTGAGTAACAGTGGTGGGGATGGTGTCCGTTCTGGTTAAGTCAGATATGCTTTAGCTCACATTGCCCTAATGTGGAGAGCAATGTAATCACTCAAAGGGGAAGAGAAACTATTGGAAAACCTCAACTTCACTAAACTCCATTCATCCTCTAGTCGCTATGTCAGACACGGGAGGTTCAACCGTAATCAAGGACAGGGCTCCTTGCCCTCATAAGACATATGATTGGGGAAGTGCATCGTGCACTAAAGTGGGTTGTGATTGGCAAGCAGCCGCATCCCCTTGGAAATACTACATGCAGTGCATGCACGGGGCAATAGTCTCCTTTTCTTTTCCATGTGTTACTCTACAAATAAAGGGCCGCAGTGAGAGCCAACAAGCACTTATTCGAGATCAAAATATGAAAGCTATTCCGGAAGCACTGATTCAGGCAGAAGCCCAAATAGTGTTTCCATTAGGCGACAAAGGCGATGGGCAGTTATGAGAGGGGAAGGGGAACGATTACATCAATAGAAGGAAGGCATTGCTATCGGTGCAGATAAGCTAACATACGGATGCTAATTCAGAACGACGTGTTTAATTTTCAATCTGGCGGTCATCAGTCCAGTGGTCATAATATCTGCTTTCATCATCTTTGCAAACAGTTCTTTGGGACATACGATGCTTTAGGCCAAGTCCAAAGGCTATTTTGCCCTGTTTTAACATTCCAAGGTTTGAAGCATAAGACGTGCAAGGCAGTTTCTCTGGGATGGGAGCTCTGGCTCCTTTTTATAGTGGTGTGTGTGTGTGTGTGTGTGTGTGTGTGTGTGTGTGTGTATTGATGAATGTGTGGAAATCCACTGTGCATGGAGTGGATGTCCTACCCATCCTGTCTGAGTGTGGCTGAGAGCTGCCTGGGGTGACAGAGGGAACACTCACCATAAGAAGCCCACAGTCCAGTTGAGAAACTAAACATTGCCCAGATTTTCAAGGTGTCTTTCCTGACTGTCCCCCACCCCATTCCAGGCTGAGTTAAGTGTCCCTCCTCTGTGCCCCCAGGGCCCCCTCGGCTTCCTTCATCCAGGGAACGCCCAGCATGCTTCAAGGGAGGGTCCGCTTGGGTGTCCATCTCCCACACTGAGTATGAGCTCCCTCAGCACAGGGCTGAGCCGTTTCACCGCCCTGCCCCCTGCACTTGCCTCGCCTGGTAAACAGCACGTGCCTCATAAATGTTAGTCGAAGGAATGCAGTGATTAGATGATTGAACAGATGAAAATGCTTAGGAGCGAGCTTAGGCAGCGCTGTTAAATGAATGCAAATTAATCTAGTGCAAACTGTGTACGGAAGGGCAAAGCGATGTTTCAAATGTAAGTACACTCAGAAATTTAAAGTGCTTTCAGAGTCAGAAAATCTTTTCTTTTTTCCGCTTGAGCAAGCTAGTTGCAGTATCGCTGCCTTGAAGTACGTCACCTGCACCTGGACTGGGAAGCAGGTCTCTAGTTGTTGCACAGGTCTCTGCACTTATGGACTTGGGTCTGCTCTTCGTTACCTGACACGACAGAGAGGGCCACGAGAAGGAACAGGGACTACCATGTGGACATCTTTGGGGGCCATTATTCTGTCTATCCCACATGACCACCCCTTAGACTCTACCGAATGGGTTGATGTATTTCCTGTACCTGCCTCTCCATGGTGGACATTAGTTTTTGTGAGCCCTGGGTTAAATGGCTTGGCGAGATTAGATGGAAAAATAATTCACTGGTAGGTTTCAGGGATGCTTGGAAAAAGCATGCTTCGGCCAGAGCAGGAAGGAGGGCCTCTCTGGGGACCTGGGAAGCAGGCTCTGACGGGCAGCGACTTCAGCACACAGCAGTCAGGGTGAACCAGTGCCACCATGCATCTTTCCCCTTGAGATGTGGATTCTCGGAGGAACGAGTCTGATTGGTTGATCTGGGTCCCACCTTAACCTGCGGAGAGCAGGTGCCTTGATTGATGTCCTGACCAATGTGATTGGGGAGCGGTGATCCCCAAAAGGAAATAGGATGTTGCTTCTAGTAGAAGAAGGGTTGGATGCTGATGTACCTTTTTACTTGGAGTGATTTTTAGAGTTGAGGCCCAGGTGACTCCGTAGGTCCCTTAGCATCTTACTAAGTACTTCAGGGTGAATTGGGACGTGGAATGGTGAAGAGAGCTGCTCATGAGCTGAATGAACTTGGTCGAGTCCATTTTCCTCTCTGGGCTTCCATTTCTCCTCTTCAAACAAAGAGGGGCAGCCTAGAACATCTTTAAGTTCCTTCTCACCTCCAAACCTAGAATTCTGTCTTGCCTGAGTGTCTGGGCAATACTCTTAGCATTAAAACTGCGAGTTTTACATTTACCTGCGATTAAGGGTAAGAACCATCTTCAGAGTAGAGGTACAGATATTTCCTGATAATTCTAAATTGATGCATAAATCAGAAAAAGTGGGTTCAGGTAGGTATCTCCCTAGCTGCTTGTAGGATGACAGTTGCTAAGGAAGAGAGTGGCATTGATGGAGATGGCCCTGCATTGGGGTGAGATATCATGGAAGCAAATGCTGCAATGATAACGCAGCAAACCTGAAACTGTAGCACATGGGGCTGCCATATAGCACAACTGGTGGGGTGGGGGGCTGTGCTCATGGGATACCATATAAAGGCTGCCCCCTGCACTAGCACAGAGTGGCAGCCCTGGCTGAGAGACCAGTGCAGTGTAAATACATGGCATCCCCAGAGAGACAAGGTTAGAGCCCTTACTACCTGGGCAGGTGCCTGGGGTTCAAGGTCTGCTGTTTCAGTTAGTCATCACTTGTTGATGCTGCATATCCATGGGATTCTTGGGTAGATCATAATGATGCCTTCACTTATTAAGAACCTGCAAAGTGCTAGGAATGGTGTTAGATATTCCCTATACATTATCCCATTTAATTTTACAACAGTTTTCAGAGGTAGACACTGTTGTTGGTCCCTTCAAGAGTAAATTCTCTCTTGTCTCTGAACAAGCTCCATTCTTGACAATTCTGGAGGACTAAGAAAAATAAGGATGTGGGAATTCGCTTAGTTGGGGATTATTCTTGCATAAACACAGAATAATTTAAAAAGCTAGACAAACATGCCGAAAGGAACAGTGAGATAATTAATCTACACTAATAAAAGAGAAACATGGTAATTAGCGTACGACCGCTACCCTTTTCATTGGCTAATCAGTGAGTATATGCAAATTAACTGTCAGCCAAGATGGCGGCCGGCAGCCAGGCACTGAAGCGAGCACGAGGCTTGCTTGCTGCAGACTCCAACGTTCCCCGCCTAACTTGCCAGCCTCTCAGTTGCAACTCTAAGCAACTATATACTATGTTGCAAATAAGAAGCTAAACAAAACCCCAGAAAAGGGCTTCCATTCAGCCGGGCTCGGACCACAACATTGTATCTATGTTTTCAGCAGCAAGGCCTCAAAGCTAAAACTGGCCCAGAAAAAAAAAAAAAAAAAAGAGAAGAAAACAAGGAGCGGTTGAACGAGTCTGATTGGTTGATCTGGGTCCCACCATAACTTTCAGAGAGCAGGTGCCTTGATTGATGTCCTGAACAATGTGATTGGGGAGCGGTGATTCCCTAAAGGAAATAGGATGTTGCTTCTAGTAGAAGAAGGGTTGGATGCTGATGTACCTTTTTACTTGGAGTGATTTTTAGAGTTGAGGCCCAGGTGACTCCGTAGGTCCCTTAGCATCTTACTAAGTACTTCAGGGTGAATTGGGACGTGGAATGGTGAAGAGAGCTGCTCATGAGCTGAATGAACTTGGTCGAGTCCATTTTCCTCTCTGGGCTTCCATTTCTCCTCTTCAAACAAAGAGGGGCAGCCTAGAACATCTTTAAGTTCCTTCTCACCTCCAAACCTAGAATTCTGTCTTGCCTGAGTGTCTGGGCAATACTCTTAGCATTAAAACTGCGAGTTTTACATTTACCTGCGATTAAGGGTAAGAACCATCTTCAGAGTAGAGGTACAGATATTTCCTGATAATTCTAAATTGATGCATAAATCAGAAAAAGTGGGTTCAGGTAGGTATCTCCCTAGCTGCTTGTAGGATGACAGTTGCTAAGGAAGAGAGTGGCATTGATGGAGATGGCCCTGCATTGGGGTGAGATATCATGGAAGCAAATGCTGCAATGATAACGCAGCAAACCTGAAACTGTAGCACATGGGGCTGCCATATAGCACAACTGGTGGGGTGGGGGGCTGTGCTCATGGGATACCATATAAAGGCTGCCCCCTGCACTAGCACAGAGTGGCAGCCCTGGCTGAGAGTGGCATGATGGAGATGGTCCTGCATTGGGGTGAGATATCATGGAAGCAAATGCTGCAATGATAACGCAGCAAACCTGAAACCATAGCACATGGGGCTGCCATATAGCACAACTCCAGGCACCGGTGGGGTGGGGGGCTGTGCTCATGGGATACAATATAAAGGCTGCCCCCTGCACTTGCACAGAGTGGCAGCCCTGGCTGAGAGACCAGTGCAGTGTAAATACATGGCATCCCCAGAGAGACAAGGTTAGAGCCCTTACTACCTGGGCAGGTGCCTGGGGTTCAAGGTCTGCTGTTTCAGTTAGTCATCACTTGTTGATGCTGCATATCCATGGGATTCTTGGGTAGATCATAATGATGCCTTCACTTATTAAGAACCTGCAAAGTGCTAGGAATGGTGTTAGATATTCCCTATACATTATCCCATTTAATTTTACAACAAATTTTAGAGGTAGACGCTATTGTTGGTCCCCTCAAGAGTAAATTCTCTCTTGTCTCTGAACAAGCTACATTCTTGACAATTCTGGAGGACTAAGAAAAATAAGGATGTGGGAATTCGCTTAGTTGGGGATTATTCTTGCATAAACACAGAATAATTTAAAAAGCTAGACAAACATGCCGAAAGGAACAGCGAGATAATTAATAATAAAATAAAGATACTAACCAGGTAGCACTTATTTTTTATCTGCCTTTTACAGACTGGAGGATGGAGGTCCAGAGAGGTTCATTGGTGTCCCCGAGGGCACAGACCTAGAATGTAGAGAGTAGGACTTTGAACTGAGTTCAGAGCCACGCGTGTCTGGTCAGGGCCTTGCTGCCTCTCATGGGGAAGAGGGGACCAGGCTTGGGGCCTGCCGAAGATCAGTGGCTGCTCCACGCCAGGCCACATCTGTAGGAACCTCAGGTTCAGTCCCTGCGTGCCTTTGGCTGTCATCCCACCTGCTTCTGCCTCTTGCTCTCATCTATGTCCTACGTGACCTCCCCTGCGGAGTTTGCCGCTGGCCACATGACCTAGCTGCCTGGACGCTTCTCTGTGCTGTGCTGGAACCTTACTTTGATTTTCATTTCCTGCAGGAAAGAGCAGCTTGGCAGGTTTGTTCATTGGAGGGAGGCACTCAGAACACTGAGGGTGACGATGAGAGGTCTGCACCCACCGAGTCTTTCTTCCCTGCACTGGATTTGCTATACACCCACCGATTGCCAATCCAGTGCAGGTAAGAAAGACTCGTGGGGATCACCTGGGCAGTGCACTGATGAGCTGAGGCACAGATTCCACTGCACCTCGTCCTGCCCAGGTCTCTCCCTGGTTACCACTGGCCTCTTCTGATCTGGGTCTAGGAAGCATGCTGTCCTTGGTGATCGCGTTGCATTGCAAATAAAAAGCCTCTTATGGTGTCAAACTGAGCATACCCTTCTACAGTATGTCACTGTCCCCTGCCTATTTTTGCATTTAGAAAAATTCTGCTTCCTCTTAGCTCTTAATCCTCACTCCATTCTTTCTTTTTTTTTTAATCTTCACTTGAGGATATTTTTTTCCCATTGATTTCTAGAGAGAGAGTGCATGGGAGGGAAAGGGGGGAGGGAGAAAGACACACACACACACACACACACACACACACACACACACACACACACTGATTGGTTGCCTCCTGCAGGCGCCCCTACCAGAGCTGGGGAACCTGCAACTGAGGTACGTGCCCAGGTTCCTCCAATCCAACCCACGACCCTTTGGTCCTTGGCCTGATGCTCTAACCACTGAGAAAACTGGCTAGAGTGTCACTCCATTCTTAGCTACCTTCTACTTACATGTGTGCCAACTCTATTAATATATTCAAAAATATTTGTTCTGAGTAGGTAATATCTGCATGGGATAAAAAAATTCATCAACTTACTGGGTGTGGAGTTAGCATTTCCCTGCCTTAATGTCTCTTCCTGGAGGACCGCTGTCTATTTCTCTTAAATCATTTTGTCTGTGTCTGTACTGGGTAAAACCTTATGAAATTACCTTGTTTACAGGTCAAAGTGGTTGTATATTGGCAATTTCATGTGGTTCAGCCAAATTCAAGGATAAATATGGAGGCTCTATCTAATCACCACCTGGTATATAACCTATATTCATGTGTATTATTTGTCTCTCTCCATCAGTTGCAAATGCTATGGAGCCCGGACTTGTTTACAGCCGTATGACCAGTGTCTGGCACTAAAAAAGGCTCTCAGTCAATAAATGGATATACCACTCTCTCTCTTTTCAGGAATGGTAGCCAGCTCTACACCTTGCCTTCCACATACAACACTGTGTGCCTTCACTTGCTCTCTGTCAGTACATGTACATACACTGGCTTCACTGTCTACTCAGCTGCATAGACAGTGCCCCCATGAGGATGTACCCTGACGGACCCTTCTGACCCATCTAGGTTGTTCCCAATCTCTCGCCATTACAGACAAAAATGCCCTGAGCATCACTACACAGACCTTCTTGTCCACACGTTTCAGTACCTATAGAAAGTTTCCTACAAGTAGAACTGCTGGGTCCGAGGCTGTGCTGCTGCTGTGAGTAGATATTGCCTGATTGTTTCATTGTGTGCCCAGAGAGGAATCACTTTTCTCATGGGCTGGATATTTGGTCTTTTGGTTGGTACTGTTAGAAATAACCCACCTGCTTTCTTGGGCTGAACAGAGCCACAGTAGTGGTGGTGGTGGTGTGGTCGGGGGCGGCGGGGGGCAGGTGTTGCACATTGCTCAGGCTTCTAGGAGTCTGTCTTGCTAAGCCCTGTGGTCACCAGCAGTCCATTTTTGTGTGGTAGCCTGTTACATTTGTATTAGAAGATGGGTTTCTCAGCATGGTACAACCACATTAGCTTTCCTGTTGGAAGCCACCATAGGATGCTGGGTGGGGAACAGCGGCGGCCTGGGCATGAAACCTCAAATCAAGGGCGGGGGAGGCACTGCCCCGAAATCAGAGTCTCTCTTAGGAAAGGGAGCTGCCAGGGCTCAGGAGAGCACTTGTCCTCCAGTCACGGCAGCCCCTACTTCTCTCCGGAGAGTTACTGCCTCTCCATCCTCAACTTGTTCAGCTCCGGCTCACTTCCACAGTGTGCCTGCTGTATGCCAGGGTTTTCTGCCCAGGTCCACTTTAACTTTCTGAAGTGTCCTGTGAAACAAAGACATTAGGCACATCTTAGAGAGAGTGCAAGAGGCTCAAAGAGATGGAATGACCTGCCAGAGGAAGCTTTGTAAAAATGTAAACAGGACTAAGTCACTCCCTGCCTAAGACCTTCCCATTTAAAGCCCTCCTATGTTCTCACTTCACGCTTGTCAATAGCCTCAATTTCCTCTTAATCCCACTCTCTTCCTCTCTCATCTGGCTCCAGTTACCATAGCCTTCTGTCCACCACTTAAATCTACCAGCTCATTCCTGCCTCAGGACCTGAGCATTTCTACTTCCCTCTGCCAAGAACAGTTAGCCCCCAACTTTAAAAAAAAATATGTTTTTATTGATTTCAGAGAGGAAGGGAGAAGGAGAGAGAGTTAGAAACAGCAATGATGAGAGACATTCATTGGTCGGCTGCCTCCTGCACACCCCACACTGGGGATGGAGCCTGTAACCTGGGCATGTGCCCTGACCAGGAATTGAACCGTGACCTCCTGGTTCATAGGTCAACACTCAACCACTGAACCCTCATTTTACATGGTTGGTATCTTCTAGCCACAGCGAGAATGTCCACCCCCCCCGCCCAAGTGGCACATCTTTTCTGCCTGCTCCCACTCATCACACTTTATCTCGTTGCCTATTTCATCTTGTACACAGCTGTTCTCACTATCTGAAAAATTGTTTTTGTTGTTCACATGTTTTATTTGTTGACATGGACTGTGGAATCACCTTTAAAAAGTTGTGTTTTAAAATTTGGATGAGTTCTTATTTGTCTGACATGGTTTTATTCAAGTCCTGACTCTAAGCAGGAGGATGTGCACAGTGACCTTTCTGGCTGCAGCTAGGATGGTGTTCTAAGTTCCTAGGATCAGTTTGCTTAGCTTGACCACTGAGGCAGGTCACAGTACATTTGGGGGCTTGTTTGATCTCATACAAAGTAGGTTATTATTATAACTACCTTTAGACCTACATAGATCTTCACCGAAGGGAAAACAATGATTGGTCAATGCTGGCCAAAGCTGTAAGATGAGGATAAAAGCTATCCTTTAGGAACTTATGGTTTCCAAAGTAATTTTTTTTAAACAGTCAAGGTTTATGTGGTGGTGGTGGTGGTGGTGGTGGTAGCGGTGGTGTGTTTGTATTCATGCACATAGTTGTATTAGAAATAAAAAAAGTCAACACAAATATGGCTACCATGTTTGTCGGTATATCGTGCCACTGGTGAAAACTGCCCCTTCTGGTCCTCAGGTTAAGAAGTAAAAACTGCCCGGCTGGTGTGGCTCTGTGGTTGAGCATTGACCTATGAACCAGGAGGTCACGGTTTAATTCCTGGTCAGGGCACATGCCTGGATTGTGGGCTCGGTCCCCAGTAGGGGGCGTGCAGGAGGTAGCTGATCAATGATTCTCATCATTGATGTGTCTCTATCTCCCTTCCTCTCTCTGAAATAAATAAAAAACATATTTTAAAAAAAGTCAAAACTACGTAACAGAATTTATAATGGAGTTTGCAAAGTGTCAAGTACAGGTTTTAATATGTTTTATTTGGCCTGAATGGTGTTTTGAATTAGTCTCCAACATTTAAAAATCAGGAAGTATGTATTACATGGAATTCTGGGGTTTTGACTTCTCTAGAAAACTTAAAAGCTCTGGCGATGCTGCCTTTGGAATGGCGATAATGAGACAGAGTTGAGTAGTGGCTGCTTTCTCTGGGGGCGCGGGGGGGGGGCATATGCCCTTCAGTTTGCCACCTCTCCTACCTGGATCCCCTCAGTCACTTATGTCACAGGCTTGGAGCATTGGCTTTTGTGACCTTCATTCTAAAATTTCTCATTTATTTCCCTTCAGAATGAGAAATAGCAGGGAATGTGAGCAATAAAAAATGATATATCCATCTTTGTTCATTTGTGTAATTGCCCAAGCTTTTCAATATACATAGCAGATGTTGGAGAGAGAAAGAACAGGTGAGGAGCCAACACTTAATATTACATTTATCCAAAATATAAGTAGCTTTTGATGTCTAAATCTTCCCTGCTACTTTGCACATCAATACTCATTTAAAATAAGTGCTGTCAAAGAAGGAATAACTTGAAATGATTACTTTAAGTGAGGCATGTTGCTAGATGTAATTTTTTGCTGATTCTTTTAATTGCTGCTTCTAACCTACATATATGCCTGTACTCCTTGTGATTCAATCTCAAAACCATGTCATATTCAGAGAAACAAAGTTAACACTTATTAAAAATAAATTTCTAACTTTACTTGGTTCTTCCCAACAATATTAATGGGCATCTAATTTAAGTTCCAATGATTAAAATCACCTTTCCTCTCCACTTATACTCTCTCTTCCCTCATGTGGTAGGCTGGATAATTACCTGCTAAAATGGCCATGTCACAATCTATGTCATAATCCCTGGACTCTGTGAATATGTTATCTTATATGGCAAAAGGGACTTTGTGGATTGATAAAGTTAAGGATTTTGAGATTATCCTGGATTATTCAGCTAGACCCAATGATATAATCACAAAATCCTTACAAGGGGAAAGCAAGAGAGATTCGACAGCAGGAAAAGATGAAGGCATTTGATGGTGAAGCAGCGTGTACCCCTGCTGACACTCCAGTGTCCACCCGGTGCAGCTGATTTAGGACTTCTGGCATCCAGAACTATAAGAGAATAAATGTGTGTTGTTTTAAGCCATCGAGTTTGTGGTAATTTGTTACAGCTGCAATAGGAAACTAACAGATCCCATAACAGGCCTCTTTCTTTGTGTATTAGCAAACCCCTCCATGGAGCTTTTCCAGCCCCACTTTCATTCCCTTTTATGGGCAACAGGGGAGGCGGCACACACAAGGAACTAGGAGAGTAAACCACCATCTTTCTCTTTTCCATGATTCCTTCCTAGGAGGGACACCGACAAATAGAGCAGATAGAGCACTGTGGAGAGGTGACTGCATGATCTGCTATCCATAACAACTTGACCAAAATCACTGGGAAAATCAATGAGTCAGTAGGACTCAGTTTTCTCATGCATTTATCCCTTTTATTCATAACTTAATTTCTTTGCTTTTATCACCTTATTCTTTGCTGCACAAGCCCACCCAAACTATTCCCTACACTTCCCTCTGATAAGGCGCAGGCTAGACTAGATGTGGCTCTGCCTCTAATTACTATGTCGTTTGCATGGGGTTTTACTCATTCATTAGGATAAAGTAGGAGTCTCATTGTCAAGGCAACCAGAAGTGGGAGCGTGCACGATTTCAGCCTCGTCCTTGTACGCAGATCTACTTGGGGATATTCCCCCTGTGTTCTTGGTTAACCTGTCTTCCGTAGCCAAAATAATGCACATCAGTCAGTGATCATTCCTGTCCATTGTTTCTCTTTCTGTGAATGTTTTAGCAGATCTATACTGCTTTTCTTGAATTTACTGGCTTAGTTCTGAAATTTCTCCTAGCTAATCCTGCTGTCCTTTCCTTTTTTATTGTAGTAGATTTCCTATCCCTGAAATCGCTCTGTGATAATTACTACCTTCAACACCTTCCACACAGACTTTTCTCTTTTTTTTTTTTTCACTCTACTGTTGAGCAGTCCATGCCTCCACCACTGGAATTGGAGTCCAGGATTTCTGTTTCTTCTCTACTTTTGAACTGGATACCTCACAAATGGATGGAGGGAAGATCAGGAACTCCCTACTCCCCAGATAGAAAGACACATGGAGTCCTCCAAGAAATGTGATTCTGATTTTACATGGACTGCTTCATGTTCTCTTTCCCCTTGAAACATGCATCAGGAGCTCGTTTCGGTTCTAATGTCCAACGTTGTTAGTCATTCCTTGGCAATATACTAGGTATTTCTAATAGTTTATTTTATTTTGTAAAGTGTTGATGAATTTTGACGTGAATAATAAAGATCATGTGGTGCCTTAGAGGGAAATGACCTTACTCACAGAGGCCACAAATGTGGGCCTGTGGCATGATTCTGAGTCACAACGGGTTATCTTTGACTCACACAAGATCTTAAATGTGAATGAGTTGCCAACTTTTAAAATAGGAAGATTTCACATTAAATTCTGACTTCTCCATTGTCTTAAAATACTGAAAGATCTGGGTGAAGCTTGTATTCTCGTAGGCCACAGACAGAGGGAGTTGAGTAGTTGCTGCCCCTGGGAATGAGGTGGCAATCTTTGGTTCATCTAGGTCTGGCCTTTATCCACCCTGCTTGGCTCCGTTTTGTTACCTTCCTGATTTCTGAAGGCATATCAGGTGCAGCTTCGCCTCAAGGAGTTCCAGGCTGACAGGAGGAAGGCCTGATATAGTCATCTATACAGGCTCCTCCCTCACCCATCTGATCCATGGATGTCCCTTTTCTATCTCTTGGTCATTCAGCCTCCAGAGATGATGGGTTGATTGCCTTGCCCTATAGCTATTCCTTCTGTAACCAGCTCTCCCTGGAAGAGAGTTCCCTCACAGACTGAAGTAGCGCTTTCATCTCTTAAATCCTCCCTCCCCTTGGTTGGTGATATACTAGTGGGC
Organism: Myotis brandtii; assembly: GCF_000412655.1. Taxonomy (NCBI): domain Eukaryota; kingdom Metazoa; phylum Chordata; class Mammalia; order Chiroptera; family Vespertilionidae; genus Myotis; species Myotis brandtii. The sequence continues at coordinate 2,098,110 of NW_005363642.1, forward strand.
ATCTATTTGAGTTATTCTACTTCTCCCAAACTTTATTTCTACCATATTTCAAGGGTTGGAAAGGTAACATTTGCACTGTACTGGTTATAAAGCACCAGGGACCCCGATGCTGCCTCATCCTGTACCATTCTTTACCTGGTTGTTTCATGCCACTTGAAAGCTCCTGTCTGATGTGTGAGGCCATCTTAGAGATTTCTCAACGTTCACTTGGTAAGACCCAAAGGAAGATATGCTATTTTTTGTGATGATAATGGTGTTGATAATTATGATGATATTAGTAGCTGCCTTTCATTGGAAAACTGCTGCCAGAGTAAAGCCTATGCCCGGATAAATGATTAATAAGAATTAGTGTATCTAATCTGAATTAAAGGCAGGTATTATTTTGGTTTATAGATGAGCGAACAGGGGCTCATTGAAGTTAAATATATTCTCAGAGGCCACTGTGATAGGCATTGTGTTTGTCTTCTCCAAATTTATTCCTCTGTGTTTTGGCAACTGCCATAACTTTCATTTGGATTTCCATCCCTACCTCATGTGGTTCATGTCCTCTGGGGAAGGCAGGCCATGTGACTGAGGCTTAAACTAATCAACACAATTCCTATTTACTGGCTATGGTCATTGGTTCACAGATTAGCATGAGTCACAGTTATGAACAATGAGATTGGGGAAGATTTGGTTGGGAGGCTTCTGAGAACCTTCTGAAGAGACCCTCATCTTATTACTTAGGACACAGAGAAGCATGCTTGTGGCTCCTGGATTGGTCTCCAGAACTGTGGGAAAATACTAGCACATGTGTGTTGTTTTAAGGCATAAAGTTTGTGGTAATTTGTTACAGCAGCAAACAGAATCTAATACAGCATGTGACAGCACCTGTGCTGAATGTCTTGCATACATTCTTTCTTGATTCTTATCAGTCCTTCATTGTAAAGATTACAAAATGCCGCTTAGAGAGAGTAGTTAATATATATAGGGTCACTTCATTAGTTAAGCAGTTGAATCAAGATTTGAACCCAGGGAGACCGATACCAGAACCAGGGCCTTCAACCACTGCACTGCACTACCCCCTAACATAGCTGGGAAGTCTTAGATATAAAGATGTCCTTTCTGCACCAGCAGGTGCCTGGGAAGCTGCCGTAAGTGTTCTGAAGGAAATACATTATTTGTTTAATGAAATTGGGATACCCTGGAACCTCTAACTTAACTTTGGTTGTTCTACTCATGCAGTGCTTTCCACTGGCTCTGACCTGGCTACAGGGATAAGGATTTCCTATGTTTCCCCCTCTCCCAGCATGTTTATGTTCCTTAACTAGCCATGCAGGAAGCCGGCCATGAGCAGCAGGAAGGGGAAGGCCATGGGTGTAGTTGAAATGATACATCTCCTGATTTTTGGGGGGTGGGGGAAATATTTGTGACTATTGTCAGAATCATTCCTAGACTTGGAGAGGAAGGTCAGAAGGAGTTCCCCACTCTCCTGAAAAGGAAATAGTAAGAGTATTGAGGGGACAAGAAGGGGTTAAAGGAGAGAGCTAAGAGAGGGTAGGAGGGAGAAGGGGAGAGGAAGGCAGGGAGAAGGAGAGAGAGGCAGATAAAATAAATTGGAAAAGATACATAGAAAAAATATATATTAATACAAACAGAGAGAAAGGGGTAAGATTTTATGGGGCAATTTGCTAAGTTTTAATACAATCATAAAACCATATGCTCTGTGATCCAGCACATCTACATTTGTTTTATTTGAACAAAATACCCATAATGTAAAGTTTACTATTTTAACCATTTTAAAGTGTATAATTCAGTGGCATTAAATACAGTCATGGTTTTATGTAACCATCACTACTATCTAGTTCCAGAACTTTTTCATCACCCTAAATGGAAACCCCATTCCTATAAGGAGTCATCCCACATTCACCCCTTCAAAACTATTATTTACTCGAATTTATTTTATCTGCCTCTCTCTCTCCTCCCTGCCTTCCTCTCCCCTTCTCCCTCCTACCCTCTCTTAGCTCTCTCCTTTAACCCCTTCTTGTCCCCTCAATACACTTACTAGCAACCACCAATCTGTGTTCTATCTGTATGGATTAATTGTTCTGCACATTTTACATAAATGCAATCATACATATTGTGTCTAGCTTTTTTCACTTAGCACAATGTTTTTTATTTTATTAATTTTTAAAGAGAGAAGAAAGGAGAGGGAGAGAGAGAAACATCTATGTGAGAGGGAAACATCGATCGGCATGCCCTCTACTGGGGACTGAGCCCGCAAGCGGGGCTTGTGCCCTGACTAGGAATCGAACCGGCAACGTTTCAGTGCATAAGATGATGCCCAACCAACTGAATCACACCAGCCAGCACTGGTACAATGTTTTTGAGGTTTATCCATGTTGTAACATGTAGCAATGGCAATAACAACAAGTGGACATGGACTAAATATGAATTTCAAGGTCATAGCTAACCTATGGAAAAAAGAATGTGTTAGAATGAAATAGTTTCATACTGATGTACAGAGATCTCTAAGACATTGTTTTGGGTGAAAACAGTACATTATAGAATGAAAAGCATTTCCTATTATTTATGTAAATACTTATGAACTGGGGTCATATAATTCTCTATATAAATATAGGCACATAAATGCACAGGCAGAAGTTTGCATGGAAATACAACAATACATAACACAACAGTGGCTGCTGTGGGGATGATTAGGGGGTGGTCAAAGGGACTTTAGCTCTGTCTCTCAATGTTTGGATTTGCCAAAGGAGAATATATTCATATTTTGCATGTGTGCATATAAATGAATTGAAAGAAAAAAAGAAAAGAAGTGAAGAGAAAGAGACCAACAATGCCAAGAAAAAGGCACAGAGGGAAGTCCACAGAGAGGCAGAGATGCCCTGGGGTAGAATTTGGGTGAAACCATTCATCACACCATTACTCTACCCTTTGGTGTGGAATAGCAGGATTGGGGGAGTGCTGAACAGTGGGAGCTTTTAGACTCAACCTTCTCCCCATTGTGATAAACTGACTTTAATTATAGCATCTTGAACGCTGGTGATTATGGGTTTGTTCCAGTGTTAGAAAGTCTAAAAGCCAGTTCAGGACGAAGCTACTGTTTTGAGTCTTACTGGGCAAACAGTGTTTTGATTTTAGAGAAAGTTTCCCAAGCTTAATCAAGTTGTTCTTTCTGTGTTGACAAGATGAGAAATTTGGGGGATGGTGGTGATAAAAAAAAAATCGTTTGCTTAAAAGAATGGAATAGCATAGCTTAAGGAATTGTGTTAAGATTGGCACCTTTGTTGGGAACTTCATAGGTGTGGGAAATAATTTTATGTTTTCATTTAAAAAACCTGGTAAAGAAATCGGTGCAGAAAAATGAGCCGTGTTTCTTTTATTCTGTTTTCTTTGTTAAGAACTGTGAGTTCTGGTTTGAAATCCCCACCCCAATTCATCTACCCATTCTTCACAATTATTTAATGAGTAGTTAGTATGCACCAAATACTAGGGGGTTAAAAAATAGGCATGGCCTGTTCCCATGGATGGAGCTTACAGTGTATTGGGGAGACATATTTTACAGCAATCCCAACCATTATGTATATGCGATTATAAATGCTGACAAGGAAATTCCATGTAGGCAAATGCATTTGGAATATTACTTACAGGTGTGCCCACTACAATCCACTCAGGGACAGAGCAATTGGGAGGAGATGTCTGGGTGGATTTCTGCACTCTGGCCTCAGGCAATTAATTTCCTCTTAATGCCTATGGTAATGGGTATAAGTGGGTCTTCTGGGGTTCAGACTACATTTTGTTGAACTCAATTTCCATGTGTACCCGCATCTGAGAGAATCGCTGTGTGGGAGAGCACAGGGAGCGTGCCTCATGGCAGGGAGAGCAGAAGGGGTTTCACACAGTGCAATGCTGTGGGAGAGACTGAGGCCTGTTCCTTCTGCAGCTGAATCATGGGGGCAGAATGAAGCAAACAGTGACCCACAGTTGGATGGAATTGTTGGAGGTGACCTTCCACCTTCCATAACTCTGCCTTTTATTTGGTTGTCTTGCTCTTTCACTTTCTGGCATCCTCGCCTTCCATCCGTTTATTACTTTATTTCCACACTTGTTTCTACGTTACTTTCTTTTCTTTCCAAACCCTTCTTTCTCCTTTTCTTTCCTTCTGCTCTCTTTCTTCCTTCTATCTTCCCTCTTATTATTTATTCTCTCTTTGACTTTCTCATTCCATTTCCTCCTTCATCTGTTATTTTACCTCTCTGGTCACTCTGGTTCAATATACTTCCAGCTCTTCTTGCTTCTTGATTTCTGTGCCTCCCTACAAGCCCCTCCTCCATTATATTTTGGTCCCACTGAAGGTGCCACTTGGATCCTTTAAGTATTACTTCATTATCCCTCCTTAAATGGAAATTAGCCTCATAGGGACCATTTACTCCTTACATTGAAAAAACATCCTGAGGATATAGGATTGGGGGAACCTATCAAGGAAAAGTGAGTGAGGACATGGAGGGATGTAGTGTGCAAGGATCACTAACATTAGAAGCACAATACACACTGTGTGTGTGTGTGTGTGTGGGCGGGGGGTGGCGGCAGGAAGTGGGTGGTTATAAGATGACCAGACCTTGGGTACATTTGCTCACCATGCAGTGTAGCCTGAAAGTGTGGCCTGCCTCATGATATCTTGGCCAAAACAACAACAAAAAATTCTTGTCTTATTGAACATCCTGAGGGGGTGAACACCTAGGAAGCCTTTTGAAAATCCGATTTCCTCCTCTATCCCCTTCATGAACCTTCCTTATTTGTTCCCCTCGAATTCTCTTGACCGTCTTTATCACCTAGATCACTATCCCTTCTCCTTTCCCCAACCTGCCCCAAGTCTCCACACGCCTGCTTTCTCCTTGTCGTCGGGTCTTCAGAATGACCTTCTTGAATGATTCTCCCTTGCAGTTATTCCTAACCTTTCGTAGGGGTGAAAAGACCCTGCAAAGAATTTGAAGAAAGCCCATGGCTTTCTTCACAGGAGCATGCACATACACATAACAGTTTTCATTCCCCCCAATTCCAGGGGATTTCTCAGCTCCCTGAAGCCCATCCCTGGACCTTTAGGGGACATGGACTGCCAGATCAGTCTCCAGGAGTGCCCCCTCCCTTGTCACATCCTGTCACATCAGCTTGCATTTATTTGCCCCAACCTTTATAACTAGCTGGAATTAGATTATTTGCTTATTTATTGTCATCACGATGCTGGCCAAGAACACCTTCATTACCATGGCAACTGTAGGCAAAAGAAACACTTTCAGGATAATGGAAATCCAATGACATGGAGATGTTGGTTGAGCCTAGAATTTTGCTCAATATTTTTTTCATGCTCCAGCGCTGTAGGTGACCCTGGCTTGAAACTTAGTCCAGAAATTCTCAGTGTTACTAGTATACCCGGCGGTTTCCATTTGTATTCAAATCCTTCTCTGTCCGTGGTCTTCTGTTTGCTCTTTGTCTATTTTGATAGAAATCAATAGTTCCCCTCATCTTGCCCCTGCATTTAGAATAGTGAATCAACTCTCCCGTCTCCCCACTGCATTGACACGCAAAGGTTAGCATCTTGGGAAGTCGATCCTTGGGGCAGAGATTAGTTAAGAGAATGTTTTCCTCCTAATTGATTGGATCCCGTGGCTGAGCCCTTCTCATTCCACTTCTCACCTGGGGATGTGGGGGCTCCTCAGTCCCCCGAACAATGGCATTTTGCTTTATTGTCTTAGAGAGAAGGAGATACAAGGCATGGGCACAAGGCAATATGAGACGAGTAACCCAAGTCACCTCTTCAAATAAGTGAAAGAAACTATCCAGGAGCCGATAAATGGGTTTTGTGTTCTGACAAGTTCAAGGCTGTCTTCAGCAGTTTGCCTTGGAAATTGGAAAAACGAACCTTGCACTTGAAGATCTTGAGTTTTCATTTTGTTTTTCGAAGGGGGGGAGGGGGTGTTTCACAGCATTACCTTTAGGGCTGAGCATGTGTGCCAAAGATGTGAGATTATAGCATGCAGGACAAGATTCCAGGTGATGAATTTCTTCTTCCTTTGCTCCAGAATGTCCAAGAATAAGTATCCATCTGCAATTCCTGTAAGATAGAAAACTACTCTTTGTAGCGGAGTAGAAGTGACAGTGTAATGGAACACTGACATTGCAGTGATGCTTCTGAAATCAGGGACAGTGTGAGAACAAGGGCTGCATCCGCTTCCTCCCACAAGCTGTCTGTACTGACTCATGATGGGCCCTGAGGCCTCTTGCCTCTGTTGATGCGGAGCCTGGGTCTTTGCTTGGGGGGCTGGAAATAGAGCAGATTTAGGTTCTCTTCTCAGTTCTCCCTTTGACAGAGTTTTTTTGTGCTATGGGGACATGACATCACCCCAAATTATTCTGTGTCTTTTTTCCCCCACCTGTAATACAAGGACGGAGAAATGTCCCAAGCATGGGAGAGATTCAAAATGGAAGAGTCTCAACTCTAAGGAGAAACAAAATAGTTTTTTAAAGATATGAGAGTTTATCATCATTATTTATTGCAGGAAAAAGTAACGTTGGAAGAAAGATAGAAAGGAGGTAAGTTGGGGCCCGGGTGTGGCTTTCACTGTACTTCCTGTTATATACTGCGTATTAGTCGAGCATTGCCCCACTGTCTCAGGTTTGTCCAGTGTCAACATTTCCCTGTGAACTGCTTTGGTTCCTCTTTGTCCTGATTTATTAGCTCTGGTTGATGCAAACAGAATCTCTGCTTGAAATCAAGAACAAGATATAATCTGCCCCATCAGCAATTATTCACAATAAATGTTAGTTGTTTCTGTTCTTTGTCTCTGGTTGAAGGAGCTAAAACAGGGCAGGTTATTTTCGCCAGAGATACCTTCTCCTTAACTTTGGAAGCTGAGATACATATTGATCTGTTTCTTACCTTCAATGGCACCAAGAAATAGGGCACAAACAGTTTGCAGTTAACTGGCCGAGAGTGAAGCTGGCCCTTTTTCTGCTGAGCAAATAGAATATCTCTCCCCTGTTCCATCTTCACGTGGGAACTTCAGCTCTGAGAGCTTCTAGACATATAAACCCCTCCTTCCACTTCTTCCAGCTTTCTCTACAAGCTGTCTTGTCATCTGAGAAGCCCTCATATTAAGAACCATGGTTGCAACTTGAAATTATGTCATTTATTGTACCAATTGGACCATTTAATAATTCAGAACTAGATTTCATAGTAGGGCAAAGTGAAATATATTCTGCAAGGCCATTGTGATGGATTTGTATTTGTCTTCTTGAAATCCATTTGTCTTCCACATGTCTTTTGTAACTGTCATGATTTTCCTTTGGATAGCCAGATGACCAAGATCCATCCAATTGTTTCTCTACCTTGGGCACATCATTTCCCTCTGTTTCTCCAATCTGTAAATGGACTTAACAGTACCTGATATTAGACCAGGGAGCATTAAGTCTGATAACTCCTGCTATGTGCTCAGTGTAGTGCCTCATTAAGAAATGCCAGGCATTTGCCTTTTCCATTTTCTTTGTAATGAGAACATTGGCATCTTACAAATAACAGGTCATTTGTTTAAAAAAGAAAGCTGTGCTATTCAAAACCTACCTTACAAGCTCTGTTAGCCAGAATTTCTCCTATACTTGACCTTTATGAGATCAAAACAGGTGGAAGAAATGCCAATGTTAAGAATGTAGTCAGAGCTCTATTTCTAGGCAGAATCTAGGGTCGGCATTCATTTGTACCTCAACCTTATATATATTTTTTATCCCAAAGGGCAAAGATTATTCATGTTCAGAGTGAGTACACCAACCCGCTGCCAGAGTCTTCAAGATTCAACACACATCAAAATTGTATCTCCTTATTAAGGCAGGAAAATGGACCAACGTGCTAAGGTTTCAACATTGATTAAGTGGAAAATAGGGGTTAGTTATAGGGTTAAAACTCTTAGCTAGGTAGGTATATTGATTACCACCCTTCTTCCTTCTCATCTTTCTGATTGATGACATCGGGTTCTTGGGGATCTGGGGCTACATTCTATCAGAGTGGGAGAACTGGGTGTTCTGTGGTGTTATGGAGAGAACATGGGCTGGGAGTTAGTCTGGTTTGAGATCAAATCATGCCTTGGCTTATTTCTAGCTGTATCAACCTGGGGAAGTTATATGGCACCTTTGAGCTTTAATTCCCTCTTCCACATAATGGACATAATAATGCCTTCTTCAGAGGGGTGTTGTGAAAATGAAATAAACGGAAGATTAAGGCACCTATCACAGTGCCTGATATACAGAGGTGCTCTTTATTCTTGGTCCTTGTTAAGAGTGTGTGTGTGGGGAGGGGCAGACAGAGATGACCAGGTAACTGTTGAGGGGAATAGACTTGAAGGAAGCTGGAGGGAGGTTTCTGGTGATGCTCTGTATCTTGATTTGGGAAGTGGTTACATGGATCCTTTCAAATTGTAAAAAAAATTGAGTGGTATTCCATAATGATTTGTCCACTATTTACTAGTAAGTACTAAGATTTTACTAAAAATGCGTGTCTGTGAGATATTTTATACCCACAAGTACACATTTATAATGATGGGCTCTTTCTCTCAGTGGCCAGGAGAGACACAAGCCCAGAACATCTTGGTATATCCTTTCTTCCACAGTTGCTTCCTGCCCCTGAAATCAGGGGCAACTTAGGTCTGTGCTGCTCTTTGAACCTGATATTCTTCCATTGCCTCTGACAGGTGGTAGGTTGGTGTAGTGGGAACCATGTGGATTTTGGAGGCAGAGATGCCAGGGTTAGAATCTTGGGTTTATTTTCTACAAGCCTCAGATTTCTTGTCTGTAAAATGGTCACTGTAAGGATTAGACACGATCCAGGTAAACCATTTACCAGGTAAACCATTTGCTAGATGGGTTGAAGTATTAGTCTTATACTTTTTGGGATTCATGTCTTGGGTAGAGACAATCCCTGCCCCCAATCTGGAAAGATTGACTTTTATAAAACAATTGCTTGATGTTTATCAAATTGGTTGCATGTGTGGGACTTTTTCCTTTCTAGAATGGCTGTATCTACCAAGTCTAGACCAGGATGGTCTAGAACAGTGGTCGGCAAACTGCGGCTCGCAAGCCACATGCGGCTCTTTGGCCCCTTGAGTGTGGTTCTTCCACAAAATACCGACTTCTACGCATGGGCCATGAAGTTTCAATCGCACTGTACAAGCGCGCCCGCACGTGGTATTTTGTGGAAGAGCCACACTCAAGGGGCCCAAGAGCCACATGTGGCTCACGAGCCGCAGTTTGCCGACCACTGGTCTAGAAGGATCGAGACCTTACCTCTGAATTGGGCTAATCAGAGTAAACAGATCTCATGTGACTGACAACTCCTCTTTTTGCTTTATGTATGCCAAATGTAGACAACTTGAATCTCTAATAATTTGCTTCTATTTGGTGTCATTGGTTTTATCTTCTCAGTTTAGCACAAGGCAGAGGAGACTAGATATTTTTAGTAAACCACTTTTTAAATATGTATTTTCACATGCCCTCATTTATTTTACTGCATTTGGACAGGGCATAAACTAGCAGTCATTAGGTAGATATTCCTTGTGGATAGGTGGAATTCCACACATAGGCCTAATGGCATACCAAGAAAATGACATTATTCTAGCTGCTTTCCTTCTCCCTTAGTTTCTGAATTACAGATGGAAGTGGACAGGTTTTGCTATGCAACTCCATAATGAATGTTTTTAAAGAGGAAGAGATAGCATGTCTTTGGGTCGTGTTTATTGCTCAGAATCATTTTGGAGGGCTCTGAGACAAGTTGTGGCTGTTTTTCTATAATTAGTAATCTGGTTGCAGGCACTGAAACATGCTCTGCAGTAACAAACAGCCATTAACAGAAACTATCAGCTTATGTCCCCAAGTCAGGTCCTAATACGGTGTTTCAAAGGAGGGCCCAAGGAATACCTGCATTAATAACACCGGGTATGCCGGTTCAAAATACAGATTCCTGGGCGCTGTATTCCAAAGTTCTGATTCAGTAGGGCTAGAGTAGAACTCATGTATATGCCTTTTAATAACTCATTTGAGCCTTGGCTGGGTGGCTCAGTTGGTTGGAGCATCTTCCCGCACACCAAGAGGTTGTGGGTTTGATTCCCGATCAGGGCACATACCTAGGTTGCAGGTTTGATCCCTGGTCAGGGTGATGTTCTTCTCTCTCTCTCCCTTCCTCTCTCTAAAAATCAATAAATACATTCCCAGGCAAAGATTAAAAAAAGCCCAACCCTCTCATTTGAGTGATTCTGATGCTCACCAAATAATTGAATTATGCCATTAAGGTTTACGCCTTTTGTAGGTTTCATGGAAGAGGGAGAGTGACATCAGGATCTTGAAGGTAAACAGAACATTGACAATACTATCATATTTTATTCCTTTTTTGGTTATAATAAATGCACATTGTTAAAAACAGACACTACTATAAAGTAGAAAAAGATCACTTGTAGTCCCATCATCATTGTAACATTTTGGTAACTTTTTTTTTTTCTTACGAGTATCTTTTAAGGTCATCTTATAGGTTCATTTATGCCCTGTTTTTATTCACCTAACTCCCTAGCTGAAGCATTTCCTATGTTATTACAACCTCTCCCTGAACATTTTCTTCTTGCTTATAGAATTCTGCTTTATTGGCGGATTTCCTTTATTATCAGTGTACGTTGGTACCCAGGCAGAAGGGACCATGGTGCTGATGGTTTCTGTTTCTAGAGGAGGATGGATGCTTCTGTTTTCCTTTAAAGTTGTTACTCAGCCAGATAATCAAGAATCCTCTACTTGCTGAAATCAAGATGACTGTGATTGCATATGGTTTTGGCTAGAGAACAACCTCATTCCAATGTATTTTCCTTTTAAAATTTTGACTAATAAATATCACTTCCTAATGATGAAGGCAGCTAGGAACCAGAAGGATAAATTGAGATTTCTTTTCATGCCATATGGAGAATCATATAGAAATGAACATATAAATCATTTCACTCCATTGCTGGATGTTGTAATAACACCATTTGGTTTATTCTTACTGCTGGCAAGGGAACTGCTCTCCCTTGAGTTTGGGCCCAACTGAACTGAGGAGTCAGAGTTGGACAAATCAGGCAACTTTGTTAAGAGTTCAGTTTCTGGCAGAGACTCACAGAGAGTCAAGTCACTCTTTAGAGTATGTGTGTGTGTGTGTGTGTGTGTATGTATGTGCACATACATGTGTGTATATGTGAGAGAAGAGGCGCATACTGGTATGTGTCCATTTGTAGCTGAAAGAGAGTCACATTAAGAATAAACTTATCAACTCTGATTGCATCAATCTTTGGAGTTGGCCATGTCGGCATAGAGTAAAAGGCAAGGATACCTGGGCCTCTGTAAATTAGAGATTGGAAAGTAACTATTAGAACATCTAGATTTCAACAGAACGTTCACCTCCAATATCCTGGACTTCAGAGGTGAACTGGTTTTCTTCTCTGGAATGCCTCAAAGAACTTTAAAGTCTCCTTTGTAGTGGTTTGTGATTCCTTGTGCATCTGTTGCTCATACTAACTTAGTTTCTTTATTTTTGATTTAAAACTAAAGGTGATAGCGTTTGCTACAAAAAAAGAGAAAAGAATATGTTTACCAGGGAGATCTGGAATGTAGTAGCAGCTGAGATTTTGAACATCTTTGAACCCTGCCTCAATAAAAGGCAGATCAACAAAGGAAAAAAACCAACCAACCAACCTCCTGGGTAGCATCTACAAAGAAATTCTGAGACAGGATGTCCCCATAAACCCTCCAAATGAGCGTGTGGATAAAACCACCAGCAGCTCCAATTCCCATGGGGCATTAGACACTGTGTGTGAGAAAACAGAGGAAAAGGCAGCTACTTCTGAGAAGTCTAAAATGATCATTGGGCCCTCCTGGGGACCATGCTAAGGATGACAGCAGAAACTGGAGGGTGTCTTGCAGACTGTAATTCAGAGGGAGTATAGGGGCCTGCAGGAAGGGCTGAGGGTACTGGAGTAGCCTGCGGCTATGACCCTACAAACTCTTGGAAGTGACAAACCTGAGTGTTCTTCCAGGACAGAGCCCTGCATGCCAGGGGGAAAAGCTCAAAGCAAAAACCGAAGTAGGCAGGACATAGATAACAGGGGAAGTGGCAGAGGTAGTCCAGATGGGAGGCTCAGAGGAGCAGAGGAAGAAGCTTTCAAAAAATGAGAGACCTCATTTTTAATCACTTTATGATCAAAACAGAACAGGGAACCACAAAACCAGGAAGGAGAGAAGCTCTCTGGGCCCACCTCTTCCTCCTGAAAGTGCCAGAAAACAAAATTTCACCAAAAGAGAGCAACATAAAGGATCATAGTTGAATCCCATACAAAGTCATTATGGTAAAAAAAAAGAAGAAGACAAATGAGCGCTGAATGAATGCACCAGGAAACACTTGGGAGCGGTACATGCAATCGTCTCCCATAAAAGGGTAACTTCTACTAGGTTTTCAGCGCTTCTCCAGTATCTGCTGATTCTTAAAAATGACCTAAATTACATGTACTCTACAACAGCAACGACCTAGTGACATTAAGCACTCCTAGCACTCGGGGTTTGGTTTTTAATACTATTTTCCACAGAGAGAAACCTCTGGGAAAGTGGCTGTTTCTAGGAGAGGGGCTGGTCCTTCCTAGAGCATCATTTCCTAGCAGAGAGCAAAGCAGTCACCCAGGAAAGCAGGCCTGAAGAACAAAGAAGCCAGCTGGAAGTCCCCACAGCCAGAGCTGGCACACTGGGGGCATCGTTAAGGATGCTAATTGCAAGGGATCAAAACACAAAAAATCCATGAGTTTATGATAACACAGTTATGGGTTTATAATGAAATATTTTAAAAGATAAAGCATTGGGCCCTGACCGGTTTGGCTCAGTGGATAGAACATCGGCCTGTGGACTGAAGGGTCCCAGGTTTGATTCCGGACAAGGGCATGTACCTTGGTTGCGGGCACATTCCCAGTGGGGGGTGTGCAAGAGGCAGCTGATCGATGTTTCTCTCTCATCAATGCTTCTAACTTTCTATCCCTCTCCCTTCCTCTCTGTAAAAAAAAATCAATAAAATATATTAAAAAAAAAAGATAAAGCATTGGGAACTTTCTGAGGAGGCTAAGAAACCAACTCATCACTTTAAAAACCTACATGAAGGGGAGAAAATCGGCATTAATCCTGCCTTTCTTGAATAAACTATCCATCAGGCTAACCAAATAGTTAATGAGGGAACGTTTCTCTTTTTGGCATTGTTCTAGGTAATAAATGAAAAGGAATAATAGAATTGCAGACTACAATGAATTAACAAATCTAGGCAATGATCATCAATGCCTGTTAATGTTACAAAAAGAGATAACTAGACCTTTTTTTCCCCTAAAAGAAGTATACACCACCTATGAAATAGTCTGGAGAGGAAATAATTGAAATCTGCATCCAATCAAGCCTTTAGATTAAGCTATCAGTTCTCAACAAACATGGGAGGGATAGAGGTCTGATCAATGACATCTTGGGAATCCAATTGTCTCATGCTGCTTATCCAGACTGTGGGAAACAGAGACGAAAGACCCAGGTTTTTAACCAATGATGAAATGAAATAAAATAAAAAGCTAATAAGAAACTATATGTTCAAAGAGACTTTAGAAGCGGTTCTCAACCTATGGGTCGCGACCCCTTTGAGGGTCGAACGACCCTTTCACAGGGGTCGCCTAAGACCGTTGGAAAACACATATATAATTACATATTGTTTTGTGATTAATCACTATGCTTTAATTATGTTCAATTTGTAACAATGAAATTGGGGGTCACCACAACATGAGGAACTGTATTAAAGGGTCGCGGCATTAGGAAGGTTGAGAACCACTGCTTTAGAGGTATATTAACCAATCATAATATATGGACCTTTTTGGTATTCTAATTCAAAGAAATAAAATGTTGAAAAGAAAAGTATATAGGACAAGCAGGGAAATGTGAACACAAACCAGACACTTGATACCATTAAGGATTTAATAGACATTCTGAGTGTGATGATGGTATTGTGATACTTTGTAAAGAAAGAGTCCTTGACTTTGAGAGATACATACTGCAATACTTGATGTGATGTCTGGAGGTTTGCTTCAGAATCATCCAGGGAAAGAAGGACATTGGTAAGAATGTGGACAAAACAAGATTGGTCACGAATCAAAAATGGTTGAAATTGGGTGAAGTGGTACATAGGACTTCATTATTATATTCTTTCTCTTTTCTCTGTTTGACATTTCTCAATAGTGGCATGTTTATAATGACGATAGTGCCCTAAGTTTATACAGATGTTCCTGTAATGATCTAATGGAGTTATAACAAAGCTTTGCAGATTGGTCAAAATCTACCAGCTCAATTTCTTTTAAACATTACTGGGTGGTAGAAGTGTTTCGCTAATGTTACCGTGGTAATCACTGGTAATCATATATCACTGTACTAAGTCAATATGTTGCACACTTTACACTAATACAATGTTATATGTCAATCATATCTCAAAAATAAATCAGAAAAAAGGATGTAACAGAATATTAAAAAAAACGTATTGGAGGCCCTGAGAGCAGCATGGCAAGGCTGTCTTGAGATTATGGAGGAGAATCCGTCAAGTCAGGAAGTTAATAACAAACAGCCGGGCTGGCGTTTTCCGTTTCTGTGCTTGACAGTCACAGTGACTGATGTCTTTTCAGTCTGGGGCCCATGCCAACCTCTTTTCCTCCTCTAGGTTAGCGGTGGGGTGTAGAGACCATGGGGTGGGG
>NW_005363642.1:2112991-2178723 GCF_000412655.1 Myotis brandtii
ATATGTATATGTATATATATATATATATATATATATCCATACAATATGTACAGAGAATGTTTCCTATATGTATACCAGACTTTATAGTTCCCAAGTATTTTCTAATACATTCATTCAGTGAATATTTATGAAATGCCTAGGTAGCTGGTGTTGCACTAGATCAAAGGTGGGGAACCTTTTTTCTGCCAAGGGCCATTTGGATACTTATATCATCATTTGCTTGAAATAATTCACTTAATATGAACTTAGTTGCTATGAAAAAAGCTCCTAGATTTATTGAATTTCGAGTCCCACCTGTGGTTGCCTTGGCAGGGCCAGACCGAAAGATTTCTCGGGCCTTATATGGCCTGAGGGCCAGATGTTCCCCATCCTCGTAATAGATCAGCTGTGGGCAAACTACGGCCCGCGGGCCAAGATTTCTCGGGCCTTATATGGCCTGAGGGCCAGACGTTCCCCATCCTTGTACTAGATCAGCCGTGGGCAAACTACGGCCCGCTTGAAATGATAAAACTAAAAAAAAAAAAAAAAAGACCGAACCCTTTTATGAAATGATGTTTACTTTGAATTTATATTAGTTCACACAAACACTCCATCCATGCTTTTGTTCCGGCCCTCCGGTCCAGTTTAAGAACCCATTGTGGCCCTCGAGTCAAAAAGTTTGCCCACCCCTGGACTAGATGATGAGGGCATAGTATGCAAAGATCAGATTCTAGCTTATGTTCCAGGATAAAGAGACATCGATACACAGGCAAGAGAACTAATCGTAGATTTTGAAAAGTGCTCTGGGGAGAAGATAAGCAGAGAGCTGTGGTAAAGACAAATGGGCAAAGGCCCTGCTCTGCAAGGGAAAGCCTCATAGCAGGCGACACATAAGCTGACACCTGAAGGATGGAAGGGAGCCACTAATGATGGGAGGAGCTGGGGGGAAAGCGTTCCAGACAGAGGGAACAGCCAGTGCAAAGGTGTTGAGGCCAGAAGCCAATCACAGTCTGGAAACCGTCGAGGTGCAGGGAGGGGAGACTGGCCCGAGATGGGTCTAATTTGGTCTTCAGAATAACCACATGGAGCCGCTCTCAGTGCTCCTCCCATTTTAGAGATGGGAGCACTGAGGCAGCCCTCTCCTCTCATTGCTAGTAAGTCACAGAACAAAAGCTCAGATTCTTTTCATCAGGCTCCAGAACTGGTGTTCCTTTTAAGCAGATAAAATAAACCTGTTACAGTCTTAGTCTTCCCTCGCCTCTCTTTTCTCACAACCAGAGAGGTCAACTTAAGCTGTGCCTGGCGTGACCAGAGGGAGGACTTGTGGTGACAAGAGAGGGCGCGATCCCACATGCTCCGCAAGCTGACGTCAGGATCTCTTCACAGGGTTCGCTGTGGGAGTAGGAAATGTGGGCACAACTTTTTAATGTCTTAGAAGTGTCTGTGGGTACATAGCAGAAGTTGCTGTCACATCCATCTGCTGTTCTCCCTCTGCTCGCTGAGTAACCTGCCATTTGCGATGAAGCATGGGAGCCACGTCATGTCACCAGAACAGCGATGAAGATGGCACTCTGGCCGGTGGGGCACTCCTCTTCTGCGAGACGCCACTGTTGATCCCCTGCTTGCTCTTCTTCAGAAAGAAAAGAAATGAAAAATTCCTTCCACAGGAGCGTTTGTACTGGCAAAGTTGTTTTCATGGTGGACTTGACCCAAGTCACAGAGTGGGAGAAATCTGATGTTATCAATGAGGATGGACTCTTTCTTTATGGAGGAGGAGGAGGAGCAGGAAGAGGGGAGGAGAGGAGGAAGAGGAGAGGGTGTGGGATGAGGAGGGAAAAGAGAGGAGGGGAAGGAGAGGAGGAGAATAGGGAGGAAGAGGGGAGGGAGAGGAGGAGGGATAAAGAGGAGGAGGGAGGAGGAGGAAGGAGGGAGGGGAGGAGGCAGGAAGAGGAGGAGGGAGGAGGAGGAGGGGAGAAGAGAAGGAGGGAGTAAGAGGAGAGGGCGGAGGGGGAAGTTGAACCGTCCTCTGAAGCTCCACTCCCTGAGCGCACAGCCTCTCCATGGATGTTTTGACAAGTCAGTGGTTGGTGCTTTGCTTACACTCTAGCACCTTAGAGTCTAGAAACGTAGCATCTAATGGTCTCATGTTGCCATAGGAAGAGGCTGAGAGATGTGAAGGAGTCCCCACTCACGCAGTTAATAAGCAGCAGAGCCAGGACCCAAGCTCCAAGTCCAAGTGTACTGCCTTCTTCTCAAACTCTGGCTGCCTCGTTCTTGCCAAAGGGCTCTTGCTTCATTACCTCTGTGGTCCAAGCTCCAGGGGCAACCTAATTAAGAGCATCCTTCTTTTGTGAATTAGAATGGATTTTCAGTTTGCTTGGAGCTGGGACTAAGGCCAAGAGAGGTACACATTCAGCAAAGTGGACTTCCCTGGGGAAAGTCAGCCATGGGAATGGAGTGGTGTGTGTGTGGTGTATTTACATATGTACCAGTTAAAATTCAGTGGCAGAGTTGCCTAAACACGTGCTTGAGTTCTGCCTTCGACTGTTAGCCTTGGAGTGGGTGATACCCTGCACCAGGCACCTGGCTGTGCTCACAACTCTTCTGTAGATTCTACATACGTGCTCTGATCCATGGGGAGGGCTTAACATAGTGCAGTGGTTCTCAACCTTCCTAATGCCGCGACCCTTTAATACAGTTCCTCATGTTGTGGTAACTCCCAATTTCATTGTTACAAATTGAACATAATTAAAGCATAGTGATTAATCACAAAAACAATATGTAATTATACCAAAGGGCTCTTGCTTCATTACTTCTGTGGTCCAAGCTCCAGGGGCAACCTAATTAAGAGCATCCTTCTTTTGTGAATTAGAATGGATTTTCAGTTTGCTTGGAGCTGGGACTAAGGCCAAGAGAGGTACACATTCAGCAAAGTGGACTTCCCTGGGGAAAGTCAGCCATGGGAACGGAGTGGTGTGTGTGTGGTGTCGGTGGGGAGGGCTGCATTTACATATGTACCAGTTAACATTCAGTGGCAGAGTTGCCTAAACATGTGCTTGAGTTCTGCCTTTGACTGTTAGCCTTGGAGTGGGTGATACCCTGCAGTAGGCACCTGGCTGTGCTCACAACTCTTCTTTAGATTCTACATATGTGCTCTGATCCATGGGGAGGGCTTAACATAGTGCAGTGGTTCTCAACCTTCCTAATGCCGCGACCCTTTAATACAGTTCCTCATGTTGTGGTAACTCCCAATTTCATTGTTACTAAAGCAACATAATTAAAGCATAGTGATTAATCACAAAAACAATATGTAATTATATATGTGTTTTCCGGTGGTCTTAGGCGACCCCTGTGAAAGGGTCGTTCGACCCCCAAAGGGGTCGCGACCCACAGGTTGAGAACTGCTGACATAGTGTCTGAAGATGGTGTACCACGAAGGTTATTACCTTTCATTATAATTTTCCCAGTTAGGGTGAGATAAATAATACTTCCTCAGTGTTACAGATTAGAACATGGAGATTTAGAGACTTCATGTCGGTCAATTAGCACATGACAGACCCCGGACACAAACGCTGGTCTGTTTAATTTTTGAAACTGGTGTCTTGCAAGCCAGCCTCACACTGAGTGAGGGCCACCTAAAAAATAGGTTGATTAGAGATTAGTCACTGCGATCAGTTAGGGAATGTGGCGTATTAACTCCCTATTTGTTGTTGGAAACAAGCAAAATTGGCTATGGCCCTCTCGTTTCAAGCCTTGGACAACGTTCACTTATAACCGAGTATGGAGCATAAGCAGGATACACTATTCTGTATTCCACTAATGTTGCCTTGGCCTGAGAAGTTGGATTCCAAGATCTTGTTTCTCATCTGGTGTGGTGCCAGGCCGGCCACCTGATGGATAGTGGCTTCCCTCCGAGGGATGGATGTACAAATTTTGAGCCTTGGACAACTTATAACCGTGTACGGAGCATAAGCAGGATACACTATTCTGTATTCCACTAATGTTGCCTTGGCCTGAGAAGTTGGATTCCAAGATCTTGTTTCTCATCTGGTGTGGTGCCAGGCCGGCCACCTGATGGATAGTGGCTTCCCTCCGAGGGATGGATGTACAAGTTGCCGGCTGAACAGCTTCGGGGGAAGTGCATTCTTTGTGAGATTCCTGTGAGGTCGGGGTTGCCTGCCTGAGATTCCATTGCTGGAACCAGAGTACTCACTCTGCTTTCTGTAACTCCATAGATGACATCAGGCACGTCAGAAAGACAGCACACACTTGGATGCTGATTGCTCCCAGCACACTGCTCTGTGCCTGGGTCTTACTTTATAAAGCTGACTGAGCGAGCGACCATATGGAGAGGTCAATGCCATGGAAAGACAAGTTTCATGTTACTCACAGTTCCCCTAGAAAGGAGAGACACACCATGCAGGGCTGAGAGAGGAGCGCTAGGTTTGGGTCAGGAAGCAGAGCTGGAAGGAGTGGAATGTTTGGCTACAGCTTTTCTTGGGGTTTCTGAAGGAAGGGCAAGACAGGACGGGGTAAACAGTTTAGGGTGGCTAATTTGGATCATTCGGAGGGCTCTAACTGTAGGGGTGGTCCCTAGTTGCCTGGCACCTTGGTCCCTGGATGATGAAGGCAGACGAAATTGAAGAACATGGACTCAGAGTGGGCATGGAATAATAACACAAGAACACTAGGATTTAATAATACAGTGTGTTTTATTTTCTTGGTGATTGTTTGTGTAACACAGAGTTCCCCATTTATGCAAGCTATAAAATTTCCCTTAAAATAGCCTAATTTCATCCTAAAAAGTGATTTATAGACAAAGAATAACTAATGGCAAATATGAGTGATTGAGCCAGGCTGGTGTGGCCCACTGGTTGAGCGTTGACCTATGAACCACGAGGTCAGGGCATATGCCCAGGTTGCTGGCTCAACCCCCCAGTGCGGGGTGTACAAGAGGCAGCCCATCAATGATTCTCTTTCATTATTGATGTTTCTCCCTCTCTCTCCATCTCCCTTCCACTAGTATATATATTAAATGCTAGTGATGTAGGTTGAAGAGAAACTGTGACTGCAGAGTTGTCTATTTCTCCCCTTAGCACTCGCGTGTGTTTTGGGATTGTTAGAAGTGCACACACATTTATGTTTGTTACATCTTCCTGATGAATTGACCCTCTTATCACTATGAAATGTCTCTGCTATTACCCTTTGTTTGGAAGTCCATTTTATCTGATGCTAATACAGATGATTCAGCTTCCTAATGCTTGTGTGGTATATAATTTTTCCATTAATCCACTTTCAATCTATTTGTGTCTTTATATTTAAAGTGCATTTCTTATAGATAGCAAATAGTTGGTCTGGATTTTCTTGATCCATTCTGATAATGTCTACCTTTTAGTCCACTGCCATTTACTGTAACTATGGATGCCTTTGGATAAGATATACCATTTTATTGTGTGTTCTGTAGTTCCTATTTTTCATTCCTCTCTTCTCCCTGCCCTGCTGAATTAGTTTTCTTTGGCTGCTGTAACAAATTAGGAGGAACGTAAGGGTTATAGGACTGAGGCCTGCATTTCCTTCTCAGCTTCCACATGGCCCCCTCCAGCAGTGGTGGGTCGTGTTCCTCTCCTCCTTTGAATCTCTGAATCTCTCTGACTTCTCTGCCATAGCTCCCTGACTCCAGGTGGAGAAAGTTCTCTGTTTTTAAGGACACAGGTGATTCTATTGGACTCAAGGGATAACCTAACAGCATATTCACTGGATCCAGAGTCTAGGTCATGTACATCTTTGGGGGCCAAGCTATTCATAATACCAGCCCTTTAAAAAAGTTTCAGGATATTATAGAATTCCATTTTAAACTTATTTGTTGGTTTTGGCTATATGTCTTGCATTTCTAAAGTGATTGCCTGCAGTGGTTGGCAAACTCATTAGCCAACAGAGCCAAATATCAACAGTACAACGATTGAAATTTCTTTTGAGAGCCAAATTTTTTAAACTTAAACTATATAGGTAGGTACATTGTTATTAACTTAATTAGGGTACTCCTAAGGCTTAGGAAGAGCCACACTCAAGGGGTCAAAGAGCCGCATGTGGCTCGCGAGCCGAAGTTTGCCGACCACGGGTGGGGGGATTACATTAAACGTCCTTAGCTTATCACAGGTTCCTAGGGCTAATATTGTACCACATCACAAGCCAACCTTGCACTGTGTCAGCCATTTACCACCCCACCCCCTTTTATGCTGCATGTGCATTGCAGCTACGTACATTAAAACCATGGAGACAATGTAAAAAGTTTTGCTTTAAACAGTCATGGGTATGTGTATTTCTTTAAATTAAGAGAAAAAAATAGTCTCTTACACTTTCTCAGATATTTACCATTTTTAATGCTCTTCATTCGTTCCTGAAGGAATTTGGGTTTCCCTCTGATGTATTTCCCTTCAGCCTGAAGAAGTTCTAGCATTTCTTGAAGTGCTGGTCAGCTGGCAAGGAATTCTCTTTGTTTTCTTTTATTTGAAAAATCTTTAACTTGCTTACATTCTTGAGGGGCATTGTCACCAAATACAGAGTTTAGGAGTTTTCTTCCAACACTGCAAAGATGGTTTTGCCTATCTTCTGGACTTTGTAGTTTCTAATCTTAAGACTGAAAATTTTGAATCATGAGCTCCTGTCATTTTTCTCTTGCTATTTTCAAGATTTTTTTTTTCTTTTGATTTTCATCAGTTTGTGATGTCCTTGCATGGTTTTCCTCACATTTATTCTGGTTGTGGTTCTCTGGGCTTTTTGAATTTATAAATTTAGGTTTCTCATGGAATTTTTAGCCATTATTCTTCAGTATTTTTTTTTTACCCCATTTTCTCTCTTTCACATGTTAATCATGTGCATTAGACTTTGCTAATTTTCAAAAGTCTTTCTCTCTTTTCTTTTTTTTTTCAGGTTGAGTACTTTCTATTAATCTATTTTCAAATTCCCTGATTATTTCTTAAGTCATCTTCACTCTCATATTAAATCCATCCAGTAAATTCTTTATATCAGACACTTTCTATTAGTCACGTAGTCAGAAGGCCAACCAGATGCAAGAGGAGGAGAAAGAGCCACCTGTCAGTAGGGAGGATGGCAAGAAACGTGTGGCCATCTTTCATTTACCCCACTTGATACTGAACTAGCTTCTATCTAACCTGTCTCAAATGTCTGTCTGCTCAACTCGCTGCCTTCTTATACAAGCCTTTATCTCCCAGCGTGAATGAACTTCCCATCTCAATGTTATTCCATGGCCTTCTCTACACATTTTAGTATTTATCACATTGTCCTGCAATTATAAGACCTGTTGTCTTCCTCACTAACTGATCTGAGTTTCCCAGGGGAAGGGACCATATCTGATACATTCAATGCCTCTCCCATTGAGAATTCACCACCTGTATTCCCAAGGTTGGGGGCTTGGACTGCTTTGTGTATTTTGTCCCCAGTGTTTAGCTCTGTGCCTGGCTCATAGAGATGCTAAATCACATTTCTTGAACTGGAATGATTTTTTTGTTGTTGAAATTCACACTGTCAGTTAAGGTTCTGGTTCTGGATTCCAGATAAATGAATTCTTTCTAGGGCTCTCTGGCAGCTGACTGAACCTAAACAGTCTTCAAGGCCTCTTTCTTTATATCCAGTTCATATCTTTATCCCCGTGTCTCAAGAGCACTTTCTTTCTTGTTTTAAAATTATAAACTGAGTGTAATAGGATGAAAAGGTTTGAGAATTTTCCTACGTTGTTCCCCACTCCAAGTTCTCTGTAATGGGCAATGCACCAAGCACTACTTGATTGCTCAGTTTCAAACATCAAGAAATCAGCTCCAAGCTCTAGGACTAAGAGCGGATTGTGTATCATATACTTGTTGCTTTGGACCATGAGCTTTATGGGTTTATTTCCTCTGGAATAATGGAATAAAGGGGAAAAGAGAGTTACATGATTCACCTGGAGGCCCATGACTTTGGATACTGAAAGCTGAAGTCATGTGCCGACCCAAACTTTGAATTGGCGCTTTCTTTACTCTGTCATCTATTCTGATGCTGGGCACAGAACAGGAACTGGATGTCTGTGACATTAACGCTGTCTCTACCTAGAGCAATGATTCACCAACTTTAGCGTCGCCTGAAGAGCTTGTGAGAACACTGGTTCTGAGCCCCACTTCATAGACTGTGGTATGGAGGTCTGGGGTGGGGCGTAAGAATATATTGTCTATTAGGCTCCTGTGATGCTAATGCAGTGAGTCCATAGGCTACTCTTAGAAGCAGTGTTTCTTAGCAGTGGAACACTTGATGTTTTGAGTTGGATAATTCTTTTATTATTTTTATAGTAAGAACATTGAACATGAGGTCTACCCTCTTGACAAGTTTTAAGTGTACAGTACAGTATTGTTAACTACAGACACAGTGTTTTATAACAGGTCTCTGCAACTTACTCATCTTGCCATAAGGAATTATACCCATTGGACAGCAGCTCCCCATTTCATTTCCCTTCCCCAGGCCCGGCACCACCAGTTTGCTCTCTGCTTCTATGAGCTTGACTATTTTAGATTTCTCATTTAAGCGGTGCCATATAGTAATTGTCCTTTTGTGTCTAGCTTATTTCATCTAATATAATATAATGCCCTACAGGTTCATCCATGTTGTCACAAATGGCAGCATTTTCTACTTTGTTAAGGCTGTATAATATTTCATCATCTATATATATAAAAGGTTAATATGCTAAGTGTCCAACTGTCCGACCGGTAGCTATGATGTGTACTGACCACCAGGTGGCAGACACTCAACACAGGAGCTGCTGTGATACGCACTGGCTGTTTACAGAGAAATGGCAGCACTGTGGAGCTGGCGCCACAAAGCAACACTTGGCTTCCCCCAAGTGGGACACAGGCTCCACCACCACTCTGGAGTGACACCCCACCAAATTGCAGCCAATGCTGCCGAGACCCCATGGTGCAAAATGCAGCCACGGCTACAGCCCAGCCCAGCCCAGAAATGGTGGCTGTGGGCGCTGGGTAATGACATCACGTATCAACACCCAGCTTCCTCCCCCTAGTGACTAGCCTCCTTGGAGTTTCTTCAGCCCAGGAACATGACTTGCTTTATAGCCAGGTGGAAACATTTTACACTTTAGCCAAATGTCTGTGAAGCATTTTCCCGTGCCTCATCTCATTTGATCCTCACAGAAGTCCTGGAGTAAGTAAATAGGAGACTTGGTGGAATCCTATTTTCTTTTCATTAGCCAAAAAACAAAGATTTAGAAAGCTTAGAAACCTGACCTGACTGAAAAGAAGTAAGAAATGGTAGACCTTGGAAAGGACTTCAGGTTTTCTCACTGTGCAGAACATAGTCAAATACTACTGCAGTTAAATATTTTGCCCTTTGTTCTCCCTGCGTGATCTATAATAATAATCTGCGTCGTGTTGATATTTACTGCTGTGTTGCTGACAATTACCTGAAAGAGAGGTTGAGGTGCTTCACTGGGCTGGAAAAAGTTTAGCTAAATCAGAAAGCAGGTCTAATTAAGCAAGTTTATCTATCTATATATAAAGCTCTCGCTGGCGCCAACTGCATGTTTGTGTTTCAATCTGTCATTATCAATTGTGAATTTGGTCGACACTTATAGAGAAAGGGCGAATAGTGATATTAAAAGATTTCTTCTAATTAATTTCCTTTCAATGTGCACGAATTCATGCACTGGGCCACTAGTATGTATCTAATGCCACATATTCTTTACTCACTCATCTGCTGATGGAAATTTGAGTTGTTTCCATATCTTGGCTACTGTGAATGCTGTTGCAAATGAATGTGGGAGTGAGGATATCTCTTTGAGATCCTGTTTTCAATAACTTTGTTTCATTTCCCGGAAGTGGGATTGCTGTATCATATGGTAATTCTAACTTTAATTTTTTTTGCAAAACCTCCACACTGTTTTCCATAGTGAGTGCACCAATTTACATTCCCACCTCAGTGCACAAGGGTTCCCTTTTCTCCACCCTCATCATCAATTATTATTTTTTGTTTTGTGAGAATGGCCATCCTAACAGGTGTGAGATGATATCTCATTGTGGTTTTGATTTGCATTTCCTTGGTAATTAGTGATGTTGCACCTTTTCTTATACCTGTTGGCCTTTGGAAAATGTCCTTTTTGGAGAAATGTCTAGTCAGGTCCTCTGCCCATTTTTAAAAATTGGGTTATTTTGTTGGTGTTGTTATTGGGTTGTAGAATTTTTTCATATATTTTGGGAATTAACCCTTTATCAGATTTATGATTGCAAATATTTTCTCTCATTATGGAGGTTGCCTTTCCATTCTCTCTTTTTCCCCTCTTCGTTGTGCAGAAGCTTTTTAGGTTGATTTTGTCCTACTTATCTAGTTTTGTTTTTGTTGCCTGTGCTTCAGTGTCATAGCCAAGAAACCATTGCCAAGACCAATGTTGTGAAGTGTTTCCCTATGTTTCCTTCTAGAAGTTTTACAGTTTCAGGTCTTATATTTAAGCCTTTGATCTATTTTGAGTTGATTAATGTGTATGATGTAAGATAAGCATCCAATTTCAGTGGATGATTCTTTGTTGTGGGGAGTTTTCTTGTGTATTGTAGGATGTTCAGCAGCATCCCTGGTCTTTACCCATTAGATAATAGTAACACCCTCCCTGAAGCTTTGAAAATTTGATATGTCTCCAGACATTGCCAGATGACTCCTGGGGGCATAACCACCTCCTGTTGAGAACCACTGCTCCAGGGTTTCTGATCTGATGTCCCATGGATTGATGTGTTATTCACTGAGCAGGTTCTGATGGTGGATCATAAGATTAATTTTAGAATCCGTTGGGTTTAGTTGCCTAACAGGGTCCCATGAAGGCCGGGTTATTTGGATATAGAAGCCTAGTGGAATGGGCAGGCCTAATGATGTGGATTTGAGATCCATCAGCATATGGTTAAAACCATAAAGAAGGATAAAATTTCCAAGTAACTGACCTACTAAGAGAGGACCAATGGACACAAAACAGAACCTTCAAGAACACCAACTCTTTAACAGGTGAGTGAAGGAAGAGTTGCCAATGAGAAGGAATGATCAGGGATGTATTAGAAGGACAAGCAGAAAAAAGTTTTTCAGAAAACAATGGAGGAAAGTGGGCCAGGAGAAAAGAGAGGTAACAGTAGATGAAAGATACACCAGCCTTATTTCTGAAAAGGGCTTGCGGGACATGTCCACCAGAAGATCATCTTGAGCACAGAGACCTCCTATGCTAACCAATCTGCTGGCCACTGGCCACATGTGACTACTGTGCGGTGGAAATGAGGCTACACTGAGCTGAGATGGGCTGTAAATGTAAAATTCACATTGGACTTGACATTTACTATGAAAAAGAAAGAATGCAAAATATTTCATGAATTATTTTTATAGCAATTGCACATTGAAATGACAATATTTTGGATATATTGGGTTGAATAGGAAGCCTTATTAAAATTGATTCCATGTGTTTGTGCAATAAAGTGTAAAATTATATATGTGGCTTGTATTCTATTTTTATTGGACATCACTGGCATAGAACCATTTCTGTGGAGGGGTGAGGACTAAGAACAGCAGATGGTGAGTTGAGAAGTGAATGACAGGTGAGGATGTGGAGCTGGAGGGCAGACTGCTCTTTGGCCGAAAGAGGAGACAAGTGATCACCTTGGAGAGCATGGGCTGCTTGCTCTTTGGCAGCAAAGGGATGATGAGTGGTCACGTTGTTATCTAGGAGGTGAGGCAGTGCTATAAAATGTTCATTTTTAGGAAGGGAGAGACTTGGGCATGGTTGAGGCCAGTGTGAAAAGGTCAATAGAGGGAAGAAGTCAGAGATAAGGAAGGAGAAGGAAGAAGGAAGCTAGACGAGGCTTAGAGACATTTTCATTAAACAGGCCGGTGGAGTGGAGGGGAGGAACTTATCTGCATCTTTAACCCCTTTGAGCCTTATTCTTGCTCCTGAAAAATGGGAAGGAGGATCAAGTTGTAATAGCAATGCCTCCCCACAATGTTGTTCTAGTGCAGTGATGGCGAACCTTTTGAGCTCGGCGTGCCAGCATTTTGAAAAACCCTAACTTAACTCTGGTGCTGTGTCACATATAGAAATTTTTTGATATTTGCAACCATAGTAAAACAAAGACTTATATTTTTGATATTTATTTTATATATTTAAATGCCATTTAACAAAGAAAAATCAACCAAAAAAAATGAGTTCGCGTGTCACCTCTGACACGCGTGTCACAGGTTCGCCATCACTGGCCTAAATAATGTTTAACAAAGACTATTTTTGATATTTATTTTATATATTTAAATGCCATTTAACAAAGAAAAATCAACCAAAAAAATGAGTTCGCGTGTCACCTCTGACACGTGTGTCATAGGTTCGCCGTCACTGTTCCAGGGTTTAAAAGAGATAATAGATGGGGATCAACTTTGTAGGCCATGAAACACTGTATGAAACTGTATTTCAGTCGCAGCCACCAAGTGCCTTTCTCTCTGTCAGTTTGCTGCGTTGGCCTCCTCGTGCATTCATAGTTCATATTCTTTATTGCCACAGAGTTGCAGGAAGAATTCACTCCAAATTGCAAAATGTGGGAGCTACTCAACCCAGAATCTACTGTTAACATGTGGAACACAAGTGACTTCAAACAAGTGATTGACATTGGGTAACCCCATGAAGTGCTTCTCAGGTGTGATCCCTGGGCCAGCAGCATCAGCATCCTTTGGGAATACGATAAAAAATTGCTCATTTCCATACAAGTCCTGCCGACTCAGAAACTCTGGGGGCAGAGCCCATCAATCTGCATTTTAACAAGCCTTTTAGTGATCCTGGTTCAATCCAAATGTTTAGGACCCTGTTTAGTGAAATCAGATCACTACCCTTTTAGAGCAAGGATTCTCAGAGTTTGTCGGAACTAGTTAAAATTCAGATTCTGGGCCTAGGAAGCTGCATATAAAAGATCCCAAGATTATCCTGATGAGCTACCAAAATATATTGTAAAGCAGTTTTCTGGAAAGGGCCAGATAGTAAATATTTTAGGCTTGGCAGACAAAGAAGCCACATGTTCTGCTGTTGGAACAGGAAAACAGCTACAGACAATACATTAAGGAATGAGTGTGGCTGTGTTTGGGGGCCATATAAAATAGACTGTGGGTGTGGCCATGGGTCATAGAATACTAACCCTTGGTTGTGAGACTGGTTTGCTAGTCTTTCCATCAGTGATTCTCTATCCATTCATTCATTCTTTAATTCAACACTTTTTACTGGGTCCTGCCTGTGCCAGACACTGAAGTAGGCATGGGAATCCAGGCATGGTCCTTGCTCTCATGAAGCCAGCAGTCCCATCAAGTGTGTGTGTGTGTGTGTGTGTGGGGGGGGTAAGGAGTGTCAGAATCTATGGCAATATCTGCTTAAAATGGGGGAGAAAGTTCACTATTCATCCAAAAAGCCTCTGTTCCATACCCCAGGCCTATACGCTTTGTGTTCAATTTCCTGGCTTCTGAACTGCACCACTTTTAATGAAATTGAAGCAACTTTTGAGAGTATTTTTGGTTCTACCCCACTAGTTGCTAGGAGTTCTTTGCAAATGGTTTACAGAGCTCTCGTCACCCACCACCAGGCGATAGCCATTTATGAGTCAGACCAGACCAGCTGGTTGGTATGGCACAGAGGGTTAGGAGAGGAATCTATTCTAGTTGTTGGTATGGAAATGCTGAAACACCAGGCAGTGTTTGTTCTGCCAGCATCTGACTATGGGTAGTATTTAGTGAGAAAGTCTTACATTATTAGAAACTTTTGTTCCAATGGAAACTAACTTTAGATTTGTTCATCTTTCAGAGCAGTTTTGAAAGACCTGAGCATCCTCCGGATTTCCAGCCTATTTGGTTTAGATTTGCAGGCCTATTGGCCCCAGAGGCTCTATCATTTCCTTATCCTTTGAATCTGGTGTAATGAGAATAGTGATGTCATAGCAACTAACCATTCTTTGGCACATATAAGCAAGGCATTGTGCTCAGTAACTTCGTGTGTGGTAGACAGGATAATGGCTTCTCAAAGATGTCCAGGTCTTAATCTCTGGAATCTGTGAATTACTTTACATGGCAAAAGGGACGTTTTATTGTGACCTTGAGATGGAGAGATTATCTAGATGGGTCCAATTTAGTCATATACATTTTAAAAAGATTTCCAGTGTCCTAGAAAGTTCTGTTTTGATCCCAAGATAACCACTGTTCTGAGTTCAATCACCATAGAGTAGTTTTGCCCTTTTTGAACTTGATATAAAATTTCTGTCATGTTATAAATGAAATTGTATAGGGTGCATTCTTTTGTGGCTGGATTCTTTAAGCATAATGTCTTTGAGGTTCATCCATGATGTCGCGTATTAAAAGCTCTTTGCTTCCCCATTCTACCAGCGACCCCATATCAATAGATGAGTTCCCAGCCTGGAAGATGGGTCTCCTATTGACATCCGAATGGGACCTGGTGATTCAAGCTTGTAATGTCTTCCTCATGGGCTACAGCTTCAGTGAGGCAGTGGTTCCTGGTACATAGTAGAGGCTTAATGAAGGGCCATTTAGGAAATGAGCACATGAACAAGCGTTTCTCTACCTAATATCTATTGGATGTTTACTACATACCAGGCACTATTGTGCTGAGCATTTTACATTAGTTATCTCATGTAAATGAAAACAATAATAGTCACTCATTTGAATGGTAGATGTTATTATCTCTAGTATATAAATCAAGAAATTGAGACCAAGAAATTACATGTTGGGCCCAGGTCATATAATTAATAAATGATGGACTGGTTGATTTCAACAAATATGTTCCCCACACTTAACTGAACTATTTCTTTTTTAATCCTCACCTGAGGATATATATTGATTTATTTTAGACAGAGAGGAAGGGAGGGAGGGAGAGAGAGAGAGAGAGAGAGAGAGAGAGAGAGAGAAACATAGTGAGAGAGAAACATTGATTGGCTGCCTCTCTTAGGTCCCTAACCGGGATCTAATCCACAATCCAGGTATGGAGCCTGACCAGGAATTGAACCCCCAACCTTTTGGTGTATGGGATGACACTTCAATCAACTCCGCCACCTGGCCAGGGCTGGGCTGTCTATTTTAAAAGTAAAGTTAATTTATTTTTCTTTTATAAAGGAAATACAGGTTAATTATAGAAAATTTGAGAAATATAGAAAAGCAAAGGAAGAAAACATACAGACATCCATCTGCCACCTCCCCGAGACAATCCCTATTTTATTTTGTGGTGTATAATCTCATTGTACTATTTTATATAGTATATTATTTATCTGTTTACTATAGTAATGATCGTGGTACACCTGCAAAATTATGTCTTACTTTCCATTTAACTTTTTCCTGGGTTGTTATAAACTCAGTGGCTTTGATGCATTTCATTTAATATTCATTCAACTGAAGTGAATGGATTATTCGCTGTGAGACATTATTTATTGAGCCCCTCCTGTGTGCAGGGCACTATGCAAAGCTCATGTTCTGTACCATTAGGCTCTACTGTCGCCTACCTGAGCCAGCGGAGTTGGGACCCAACCCTGAAGCCACACCATCTCCTACCCCTCAGAGTGTTGGCATTGTTGGAATTACATGCCTTTAGAGGATCCCTAGATTTGTTTCTATGGGCTACTTTTTAATTAATAAAAGAAGAAAGCCACGAGGACACCACCAGCAATTCCCTGCAGATACCCTGGGCTCCTTGCTTTAGCACAGCAGGAAGCCTGTATAACAAATCGGAGCGGGGCTGGAATGCATCATCCCAGGTGAGGAGTTCACAGATTGCATACCGTTGCTCGTGCTCGGCTTGCATATTTAAATACTAAGGAGGCTTGCTCTGCAAATGGGAGGGATGCTGAAATCGAAGTGCCATAACTTGATTCTCAGAACCAGGTGGGACCCGCAAGCCCATTCTGAGCTCTTACTGGAGGATTTTTAGGAGGTATGAGGATTTGAAATAGGAGGAGACAAAACGTCAGATTCAGAGATGAGAGCTGGTGGGCAGGTCAAGGGTGGGAAAAGGAATGGTAGCCTTTTTGTCTCGTAGGAAGTTGGAGAAGATGTTTTAAAAAAGGCTGTGAGCCCTAGCTGGTTTGGCTCAGTGGATAGAGCATTGGCCTGCGGACAAAAGAGTCCCGGGTTCGATTCTGGTCAAAAGCATGTTCCTTGATTGCAGGCTCCTCCCCGGCCCGGGTCCTGGTCAGGGCATGTGCGAGAGGCAAACAATTGATGTGTTTCTCTCACATCGATGTTTCTCTCTTGGCCTCTCTCTTCCACTCTCCCTAAAAACCAATGGAAAAATATCCTCAGGTGAGCGTTAACAAAAAAATAAAAGAAAATTAAATTCTTAAAAATAGAAAAGAGGGCTGTGAATCATTTGAGGCAGATTCCAGGGCATTGCAGCCGATGAATGCAAATTCAGCCTATTTTTGTGGTCCGAATGGTTCCTCATTCTTGTGACACTCAAAACCAAACATTTGACTGAAAGTGAGTGCTTATGGGGCAGCATAGATGCAGAGCACACCAGATCAGAGGCTCCAGCAGTGTTCAGTGGCTTCATGGAAAGATGATTATAAAAATGTGTGCTGTGAGGCATAAGCTAAACATTTGTCTGTGTCAACACAAATTAACATCGATTCTCTTTGTGCATTTTACATAATACCTCCTCTATATTCATCATTAATTCATTCAACAAATATCTGTTGAACACCTCCTATATGCCCACATAGGTGATACAACAGTGAGCAAGGCCATGCCTGTGTGGACTTTGCAATCTGCTGAGTCACTTTAGATATTTATTGAGCACCTACTACTAGTATATGTGGCTTGGGGAAAGGTGGGAGTATGAAGCTATTCAAGTGCTAATTTCTGTCCTCAAGTAGTTTGCAATATGGTATGAAAGTTAAGATAGGCAATGGATACCTAGTGCGCAGTGTAGGAGTAAACATTCTTCCCCCAGCTCACTGTGTTTCTTGATAATTATTTTGGCAAGATGCTTCCATCCCATGGGATCCGTCCTAAGGGCCAATTTGAGGATCGATGATTCATAATCTGCTTTAAAAATACAGCTTCCTGTTCCATACCTTGGGTCTACTCTACAAATAAAAATCTATGGAACCAGGGACCCAGGAGACCATGGGTAAATTTAGCACAGCAGGACTGAACTTGTGTGTGTGTGTGTGTGTGTGTGTGTGTGTGTGTGTGTGTTGTGTATATATATGCATGTGTGTGTGGCATCATTCATAGGTGTGAGGGATAATCAATAATAACTTTGGCAGCTAACAGTGTGGTTTGCCAACAGAGATGGGTTTGGAGGCCCAACATTGCCCAACATGGGGAGCCATGGCTCTGTGGCAAGTCAGCATTCAAGGAGGCTGCATGTGATAGCAGTTCAGGGTGGACTAGATGACATATGATGGCAATTACAGTAACTAACTCTGTTGGGAGTTCTTTGTGTGCCAAGTGCTTTTACGTAGTTGCAACCTTTAATCCTCATAGTCTGAGGCAGCAGGTCTAGTTGTTATCCCCACTCATGGAGGAGGAAACCAGGGCACAGAGACGGTAAGCAGTTTGCTCAAAGTCCCACACCTTAGAGAGAGCAGAGCTAGGATCCTAACAGGCTTAGTCACTATCCCTTCTTCCCAGGGTAACCTAGAGAAGCACACACCACAAATACGACAAATGAGCCAACCTATCCTTTGAGGGGGACCTTCATTGGCAAGTGTTGCTCACGAGGGTGACCCATGTGACACTCTAGAGCCCTAAGAGTGTGGTTTCTGGAAGCCTTTGGAAGAGGTTCAGGTGATGTTCTCCCGCCCATGTCTATAGAACAGTCCTCAGGTGAGGTTCAAAGAGCTCCAGGGAATGCCTCTCTGAGCCACCTAGCCCTTCAGAGTTGTCATTGGTCATCGTTTTGGTTGAGAAATCGCTCAATTAAGGAGGAGTTGAGATTGCCCCATTCCTTGCCCACCTTCCTTGGTTGGGGATTCTGGCCCCTCTCCAGGCATGATGTGATTGCATAATCTTAGTAATCTCCTTTTCTCTGGGAAACTACCTCTCGGGGTTTATATTTATTTCATTTCTGCCACCCTGGCTGCTCAATATAAGCAGAGCACAACTGTGGATTGAAATTTTGTTCCTGATAATGTCTTTCAAGGGGAATTGGGGTTTCATAAGAGGAGGCATGAAAAAGAAGGCTCCTTAAAGGAAACCACAGTATCTGCACCCTAATGCTGAGGAAGTGAAGTACCATGTTCCTTAGGTGGCCCATGGGGCAAGTGGCGACTGTCATGCAGCAAACGCAGCCCTGGGCTTGCAGTTCCATCCTGGATCCACAGGTTCCTTAACTCACCTTCCCCACGAGTAAGGAGGATCTGATG
This sequence comes from Myotis brandtii, assembly GCF_000412655.1. NCBI lineage: Eukaryota > Metazoa > Chordata > Mammalia > Chiroptera > Vespertilionidae > Myotis > Myotis brandtii. The sequence goes on from NW_005363642.1 coordinate 2,131,393, forward strand.
CCGGGTAGTCTGTCTTCTTCCTTCGTAGCTGAGAACAGGCTCGAGGTAGGAGCACACAGGGTCAGAGTGACAGGCCAATGCTATTCCCATGTGGGAGGAAGTTAAGAGCATTTCGTGGTCACAGAGAAACAAAACAGTGCTAATAAGGTAATTAGCACCTTTTCTCTGATTAGCAGCCAGGGAATTATTGAAAGAGACTAGACAGAAACTGTGAAAAGATCCCTGAGCAACTGAGGGGTGAGAGATAGATAATAACTTGTTCTGTATGTATAAAAGAAGAAAAATATGTTTTATGCACAGAAAACAGGTCTCTCTCCCCCCTTGCCCCAAAGGCTTCCTTTCGGACCCCCCCTCTTGCCTTTGCATGTGAAGCTCATCTTCCCGAGAGGCATTCACTCCTGTCCCAGCATCCCTTCCTGGGAGAATCTCTGAGCACCTAGGTTGTTCAACTTCCTTCATTTTGTGCCCTTAAAGCACCATATACTTTTCCTTTAAAATGCAAATGTCAATGGTAATTTTACATGTGCGTGGTTGTTTGATGAATGCTTGTCTTCCCATCTAGACCATAAGCTCTGTGGGTGCTGGTTCCAGGGCTGGTTTGGTTCATCACTGAATCCCCAGCCTTCAGCACAAAGATGAATAACAGGATGAAGGAATGAATTAACTAAAGGGAAACTCAGTTAAGTGACACTTGACATCTGGTCCTTTGTAGAGTTCTGGGAAGTTGGTGAAGAAGCTGGTTCTACTTGTCATTCCACGAAGAAACCAAGGTTCCGTGGATCAGTGAAATGAAATGTCTTTGCCAAGACACATACCTCATACACCAGACTCACGCAGAACCCTTGAGAATCTGAGATTTTATTCATCGTTGCTTAAAATATGGGTATGATGTTGCTTATTGGTAAAAGCAGAAGTTTTAAAACTTTAGGAATTAAAATGAGCAAACAACAACAATAACAATAACAAAAAGACAGACAATGGAGCCCACAGGATGATGGATTTTGTTTAAGCTCCTCCCCTCGGTGTGAGCTGCATTTGAACAAAGTCTGCCTGTTGCACTGAACTTGCCTGGCACAGTCCTCGGTGTTCACCAGGTAGTAGCCAGGAGTGCTCATTCCGGCAAAATCATTTTGCATCTTGATCACCAGCTTGAACAAGAAAACCTTTCCAGCAACGTTAAGGCATGACATGGAAATAATGGCAGGGACCGGCCCCCGATGCCTGGCTGGGACTTGTCAGCATGATACACAGGCTGCTGGGCATTCCTGACCAGAGGTCATGTAACCTACTGTGCTTCCTGGCCTGCTGAAGTTGGAGGCGGAGAGAGACTCCCAGTTAAATGTCCTCCTTGATGCTGTGTGTCTGGAGGCCCTCGTGCACACTGACACACTTGGGCAAGACTCCTAACCTCATTCACCACGAGCCGGTAAACCAAACCAAAACCCAAGTCAGGCCCCTCTGTGTGCTGGGGATATAGTGATTAGTAAGACAAAGGAGAACCAAACCAAACACCACACATAGTTCTGGTGGTGGGGGGGAGGCCTCCGTGCGCATTCAAAAAAGCTAAACCAGTGCTTTTCAACCTTCTGGCTCTTTAAATACAGTTCCTCATGTTGTGACCCAATCATAAAATTATTTTCGTTGCTACTTCATAACTGTAATGTTGCTACTGTTATGAATCATAATGTAAATATCTGATATGCAGGATGGTCTTAGGCGACCCCTGTGAAAGGGTCGTTCGACAGCCAAAGGGATCGCGACCCACAGGTTGAGAACCGCTGAGCTATACGGTAGTCCCCCATCCGCAGTTTCACTTTCTTTGGTTTAAGTTACCCATGGTCAACCATGGTGTGAAAATGTGAAGTGGAAAACTTCAGAAAAAACCAATCCATAAGTGTTAAGTTGCACCCCATTCTGTGTACTTGATCTCCTCACCTAGGCACTGTACCATCTCACATCATCACAAGAAGAAGGGTGAGTACAGTACAGTAAGATTTTGAGAGAGAGAGGGGGAGAGAGACCACAGTCACATAACTTTTATTATAGTATATTGTTGTAATTGTTTGTGTTAATTTATTACTGTGCCTAATTTATAAATTAAACTTTATCATAGACGTGTATGTTTAGGGGAAAAAAACATAGTATACATAGAGTTTGGTTCTGTCTGTGGTTTCAGGCGCCTACTGAGGTCTTGGAACATATTTCCTGTGGATTGGGGGGACTTACTTAATGTGAATTAACAACCACATTAAGTGCTATGAAAATCCAAGGAAGAACATAGGAGAGAGGACATTTACCTAATCAAGGAAGTCAGAGAAAGCCACCCTTAAAAACTGATGTTCAAGCAGTGAAATAAAGGATGAGTAAGAGACTGAGAAAGAGGGAGATGGAACAGCACAGGCAAAGGCACTGCGGGGGGCACAGAGGGCTGAGAGGTCACGGCAGCGGACGGGGAGAAAGCAAGGCAGCATGTGGTCTGAGATGAGCTTACGCAGGTAACAGGGCCCTGCTGGCATCTACAGGCCACACTGCGGTTTGTGATATTTGTCCTGAGAGCCATTTGACACTGAGTGGTCAGCGCCAGAGTGGAGAGAAATTCAGGTGTCAAGACAGTGAAACCGCCTCTTGACTCAGGCACTGGTTGCGAGAATTTACAGAATGCCTCCAGGGATGACCCCAAACTCATTCCCAATCCCAACCAGACAGCCTGCAGAATAAGTGCATCATGATCCCAGGAGAGGGCAACCCCATGGTTACAGCCACTATTCGCATAAGAACCACCACGGAGCAAATCTCCCACCACTGGCTATAAACGTGACACTGGTTGACATGATGAACATGCTATGACCCAGAGAAAGGAGGACTTTGACGGATAATGAGTCTTGGGGCTCGTGCCACAGCCTGGCCCGCTTCATTGAGGCATTTCATCTGAGTGTGGAGAGAGAGAGTCATTTAGAGGCAAAAGGCTCATTAAATCCCCAGCTTTTTTTGGTACCTGCAGTGCTTCTGTTTTTCTAATTTGTGGCCTGAAATTTGGTTGGCAAGGGATGAAACACTTGAAGAGAGTTGGGTTTTTATGCCAGAATTGTCCAGTCGCCATCTCACATGAGCTTTAGTAAAAGAGGCATCTGAGTGGGCTGTTAATGAGCCGAGCGCTCAGTGGCCCCTACGTGTCCGGTTCTCTTTGTCCTGTTCCAATGAGAGGGTGTTGGCAACCCTCACTGAGCCGGCAACAGGAAGATAACGCAGGCTGTGTGAGCTGCAAAGAGCGGCCGTCTCTACTCCAGAGGCTGTCTGTGAGGCTCAGGCTGTCTCAGTCGGCTGACCGCGTTTGGCCTTTACTTCATTTATGTTCTGGGGAGCAGAACACGATTAGGTTTTATATTTCCTTTGCAAAGAGAAAGGGATGCCCAAAGTGAAGAACTAAGGAACCCCATTCTTCAACACTGAAGGTATATTGCAAGCCTGCATTTGGAATAAAACAATAAGATCATTCCCTTCATTGTCCTTCAGCATGGAGGGACTTGTTTGAGCCCGTCCTGTGTTTTCTTGCACACATTTCTTTGTCCAGCACAGGAGGAAAGATGTCAAGGACCCGGTGGATGGGAAAAGAAGGCAGGGGAGGAGCCAGCTGCCCCCAGTTTGATCCCAGTAGCAGAGGGATTCTTCTCTCTGCCTCAAAACACCTTGGCGTTGGAGAGGAAGCAGAGATTAGCTGGAGAGTGTTGGGTCTTCTTCCACTGTCCGCTTCACTTCTTGTGTCTCCTTTGCCCTCTGGGTCGCTGAGGTCTGGCCTTTGTGCCTCCACTCCTGCAAAAGCCCCAGCGACCCTCTCACTGCCTGTGCAGCAATCCCTTCTGGTCATTGTCCTCCCGGACACTTCGGACACCTCCCGCCTTTCCCTCCACCTTCAGCTCTCTGCTCCCTTTGGCTTCTGAGCCTTCATGCTCCCCTGCTTTCTCCTTGGGTCTCTCTGCTTGGCTTCTCTGTCCCCTTTTCATGGACCCTTCCTTCTGCTAGCCCATACATTCTAATGTTTTCCTAAAGTTCTCAAGGCTCGTCTCATTCTGCATGGGTTAGATGTCATCTACCGCTGTCCACAATCCCCTGCAGGAGCATAGCTCCTGTCTCTCACACTGCAGCTCTATCCTCTTTTCTCTTCTCAGACCTGCATCTCCTGCTGCCTGCTGGGCTCGTCTACCCGGGCGTCTCACAAGCAGCTCGTCCAAACCTTTATTCCCTTCTCCTGCCAGTACCTGCTTGTCCGCCTTGATCCTTCCTTCATTTAACAAACATTTACTGAGCCACCTCTGTATGTCAGATACCATGCTAGGTGCCAGGGGTACAAGTGTTCTCACCTGTTCTCCACCTTGGTGACATCACATTCCTTTAATCATTCTCCTCAAGTCCCTCCCCCTCCAAACTCCCAAATCCCCATCCCATCCCATCCCATCCCATCCCATCCCATCCCATCCCATCCCGTCCCATCAGTTGGTTGCCAGAGCCAATTGAATCGACTTCCTAAGCATCTTTGGAATATTTCTTCTTTGTCTCCATTGACACTATTCAAGTTCAGGTGGTTCCCCTTTTTCTGGGATTGCTTCCATGGCCTCTTGACTTGCTCCTCCTGCCTCTAGTCTTCCCCTCCGCCAGCTGTTCATGCTCCAGCCAGAGTGGTCCCTTCAGAAGAAAACATCTGATTATGTCACATCTCTGCTTAAAATTCCTCAGTGGATTCTTTTCATCAACTGTAGAAAACCTTAGCTCCTTATTTCTCCCCCCCACTCATTTTCTGTCTCTCCATCCTCCCACCCCCTCCCTTTCTCTCTTCCTTCTTTTATTTCTTCCTTCCTCCCTCTCTCTCTGTCTTCCTTTCTCCCCCTTTCCCTACTTTCTCCTTGCCTGACTTTCTCCCTTCCTTCCAACAACAATTTGAATATCTTCAATTCAATTTCACAAATATATGTATTACGCTCCATTATACAGCACACTCTGTTACAAATTCTTGGAAATGCATCAATGAACAAGAAAAATATTCCTTATATTCTATCAGGGACAGTCGTCAGACAGGAAACAATAAACATAATAAATAAATCATATAAATTGTTTGGAACATAAAGGTGTTAAGTGCTTTGGAACAAGATTCAGTGGCACTCTACACAATGAGCCAGAAGGCAAGACCTCCCCTTGGGCCCACCTCCTCTCCTACCCTCTGGCCTCAGGTCTCTCTTTCTAAAAAGGGAAGAAAGGGAGCCATCTACCAGTTTCCCACGGCTTCTGCAAGGGCTGAAACAAATGTGAACTCTCTGAGGGTGCGGGGGACTATTGGGGCTGGAGGGCAGCGGGTGACCTGTCAGGGCTCCCCTTGCCTCTGAGGCCCTGAAGTTCCTCTGTGTCCGAGGCTGGAGAAGACAAACCTCCTGAGCTCCAGGAGGAGTCAGCTGACTTGGGCCCTGCAGGAAGCCAGCACTGAGTGTGGCTGCAACTGGGAGGCCCCAGGTCAGAGCCCGACTGTTGTCAACTGTGTTTTTTTCATAAATAAATAAGTAAATAATAAATAGTGATTTGAAACCCTCTTCAGAGGCTAGCGCTCAATTTCCCCTTTTATGTTACTTCTCAGGAAAACAGTCAAACCGTCAATTTTTCTGTTAAAATCACTCCCTTCCAACCCCTAGTTTATGCTCCTAATTTGTGCTCAGAGGACAATTGTGTTGGTGAACTCTGATCACAACTCATCCTCTTCTTTTTTGAGCTTCAAGTGGATCTCAAGGTAACACTTGTTGCAGAGAACAAACAAATGCTGGCTTTTAGATGTGCGGGAGCTTGCACATGCGCACATGAGCATTTACGGTGGCCCTGATCGAAGAGCCAGTGGTATTCCATAATTGGTCTATTTGTCTCTGAGAGCATGAAATGCGTAAATCTGAGGCCCTTCAGATGCCCCAGTCTACATGCGTGACAGGAAGCTCCGGGATCTGTGAACTTCATGGGCAAGTGATTAGAAAGCAGAATATTATGTCCAAGGGAAATGGGGCAGATTAGCTTGCTAAATCTCTTGGCATTAGTTTAGGGCTCATACTTCTGCTGTGGAGGCGTTACTTCCAGAGGGAGAAGCCGGCAATGACCTGTGCTGTGCTGAGGAAGGGGGAGCTTTAGGCAACATTAGAATATAGGCAACAGGAGCCAGCAAACAGGTTACGATTGAAGAAGAGCAGGGTGCACATGAGAGCATGAAATGCGTAAATCTGAGGCCCTTCAGATGCCCCAGTCTACATGCGTGACAGGAAGCTCCGGGATCTGTGAACTTCATGGGCAAGTGATTAGAAAGCAGAATATTATGTCCAAGGGAAATGGGGCAGATTAGCTTGCTAAATCTCTTGGCATTAGTTTAGGGCTCATACTTCTGCTGTGGAGGCGTTATTTCCAGAGGGAGAAGCCGGCAGTGACCTGAGCTGTGCTGAGGAAGGGGGAGCTTCAGGCAACATTAGAATATAGGCAACAGGAGCCAGCGTTGGGTCAAGGAAAGGGAGCAAACAGGTTACGATTGAAGAAGAGCAGGGTGCACATTGCCCAGTGGTGGCAAGCTAGGGCTTTAACATCCAGCAGCATTCCAATGAACTCACTTTGACATTAATACTGCCTACTCCATGGGGTCGTGCTAACGATTAAACAAGATAATGTGGAAAAGGGACTGGCGTGCAATAATTGGTAGGTAGTAGCCGGTGTGGGTCAGGCATGGTGCTGACAGGTTTATGTACATGAGCTCAGCTGATCCATGAGGTGGGTGGCGATTGCTTTTCCTGTCTCAAGCGGAGGCTTGATGACGTTGAGTCAGTTTCTCAAGGCCACAAGGCTAGCACGGGGCAGAACGGAGGTGTGAACGCAGATATGTCTCATCCTGATATCCGTGTGCCTTCCACCGCACCAGCTCTCCTCCTGTGATCCTGCTGGGTCTGTGCTCTGGCCAAGCTTGTACCATCCCGTTTGAGCCTGTGAGAGGACAGGAAAGGCCACGCCTGCTTGGGAGCCCTGTCTAGAGCAGACCATTGTCACAGCCCCTCACGCAATAGGTTCTGTGAGGTCAGTGGGTGACTGATGACCATGAGGCTGCTTGGGGACTTCAGATACCCGGGAGGAGCAGGAAGATATGGATGGCAGCGTGCTCCTACAGGCCCCCAGGCGTTCTTCCTCAAGGGACCATGAGGTCCAAGGGCTCCCTAAGGACCTCCATCTCACCAAAGGGGCTATAAGACTGAAGGGACCTAGATGAAGCAGCCAGTCCCAGCTGTAGGCCCTGCTTGCTTTATTTATTCTGTCTTTATCATTGTGACAAAGTAGACTTAAGGTTTACCATTGTAACCATATTAAAGTGTACAATTCAGCGGCATTAAGTACATCCGCAATGTCAGGGAACCACTATCTATTTCCCGAACCCCAAACAGAAACCAATTCAGCGGCATTAAGTACATCTGCAATGTCATGGAACCACTATCTATTTCCCGAACCCCAAACAGAAACCCCATATCCGTTAGCAGTCACTCCCCATTCCTGTCATCTCCAGCTCCGGGCAACCACTGGTCTGCTCTAGGTGTGCATTGGACTGTTCTGGACGTGCCATATACATGGAGCCAGGCAGTCTGTGGTCTTTTGTGTCTGGCTGCTATGCTGAGGGTATGTAATTGGGAGGGGAAGGCAGAAAAGGGGGCTTGGGAGTGAGGTGGAGTTTGGGGAAGGGAAACAGTGTGTCCCGTGCTCACGAGAGCCCAGAGTCAGTGCTGACAGCAGCGTGGACATGGGCTCTTGATGGAATCTGTTCCATCCCTGGGTTTGGATAGGGAGGGATAGCCTTTTCCTCTGGAACTGTTTGGTTCCTGAGTTCTGGAGGGCAGGTAGCAAGAGTTCAGATAGCAAGGAATGCCAGCCTCACCCCCCTAAATTCTGTATTTGTTTCCCGCCTTCAGGTCATGAATGTTTGGGTAGCAAAAGATTCCTGTGGTTCAAAGACTCAGATTTTCCCCCCAGCTCCCTGCACCTCACACCCCCATCCACGCAGTGCTCACTTGTACCCCACCTTCCTAACACCATGGATGCGCCCCTCACCCAGCCACTCTTACTGAATAGTCATTCATTCATTCCGTCACTCTGTCATACCTACAACCCACTTGGTTCGTTCGTTCGTTCGTTCTGTTCGTTCATTCATTCATTTATTCATTCATTCCTCTGCTTACTTATGCCTCCAGGTAACATGTTCTGGACTCCATCATGTACCAGGAGCTGGACTGGGTGCTGTTGCTGCAGAAGTGCATTAGCATTAATCTAGTCACATGGAGACAGATATTTAAACAGGCACTTAAAATACCGGGTGATGAGATCCACAGTAGAGGCCTGGACAGCATGTACCCGGGAGCACCGTGGGGGTGGATGGGGAGGAGGGGAGAGAGGAGGCGGCCGTGCTCATTTGTACCCAAAGAGCTGGCACGTTGGCCCCCACTTTGCAGTTCGCGGAGATTTGTGTATCTTGGTGTCCCTGATGCCCACCGCCCCTCCCGGTAACCAGTCCCCCTGGGGCCATTTCAAAGATGAAAACATGGAGGCTGGGAAAGACTCAGCCACTCCCTCGAGTGTGAACACTGCAGGGCCTCACACAGGAGAGAGGGAGGCTTTGCTCCCAGGGGAATCATTTCTCACCCGGCAGATGGGTGTGGGCACCTACCTCCCCAAAATCGCTGGTTCCTGGGGGGCTCCAGCTTTCTCCCAGGAGTGGGGTGGCTCACCCCAGAGCAGCCCCTCTTCCTTCCTTCCATGCAGTGCAGTGCCTTCTGACTCACAGCCTCTCCCAAACACTTTGTTGGATAAGACAGTGCCAACAGGCTGTGACATGCGGCCCTCGCAGCCCCAGAGGGGAGGCCCGATGGAAGCTCACAGGTGAGGATTGCGGACCACAGACACTGTCTGTGTCACTCCCCACTCCTCCCTGGAAGAAAGAGCCCACTCACAGGTGAGGGTTGCGGACCACAGACACTGTGTCACTCCCCACTCCTCCCTGGAAGAAAGAGCCCCCCTGGCGTCATGGTGGAAGGCTGCTATGGGGTCAGACCCCAGATCGGGTCTGAACCTCTGCTTTGCCCAATGCTGCCCGGGACCATGGCCATGCCACTGAGCCTCTCCAATGTTGCTCCTCAAGCTCGGTCCCTGGACCAGCACATATGTGCCACCTGGGAGCTTGTGGGCAGTGCTCCAGCCTGCACCCCCCTGGGTGGCACCTGCAGTGGACAAGGCCCCAGTGCTCCCTATGTTTATTAAAGCAATGAAGCAGGTCCCCATAAGCCCCAACTTCCTCAACTGCAACATGGGAACAGAAATGCTTCATGGGAAGGACAGTGTGAGGACTAAATGCACTTGAAACTCTTTGCTTGGCTGAGGAGCGGTTCTGGTTTGCTCAGCACTGAAGGGGTTGAGTTGTGGTTTTTTTTCCTCCCTTAAAACATTTTTTATTATGGGAAAATATATGTAGCATAAACATGACCATCTTGACTGTTTGGGTGTACAGTTCAGTGATAGTAAGTATTGCATATTGCTGTGCAACCAAGACCAGAATCCATAGCCAGAACTCTTTTCATCTTGCAGAACTGAAACTATACGAAGGGGTTGAGTTTTAACACTGGGCCGAGCTGTCTACCTGTCGCTCCTCAGCTCGTGCCCGGCACACAGTACAAGCTGCTCTGGAGCCTGGTGTCAGGTTGTTACTGGGACATGCCACAGGGCACCTCTTCTGTTTGCATTGAGGCTGTGCTGGTGGGCTGTCCTTTTTGGGTTTCACTGTTGTCATTGTAGTTCTTTCATGGTGACAACAGCCTAATCCCAGCTCCCATGAGTTGAGCTCTTGGTATGTGCTGAGAGCAATCTATACATTATCTCAGTCCCACCAACCTCCTGAGAGTAGGGATGAATATTCTCTCCATTTAAAATGAGAAAGTGGTGTCTCGAAGATCTTAAGGATTTTGCCCAAGGTCCTGACATTAGTAAGAGTAAGAGCCAAGGCTTGAACGCTCTGTCTATTTGGCACCAACCTCTGGGCCTTTAAGAACATGAACATACAGACTCCCAAAGGGAGAAGCAGTTTTCTCCACAGGCTCAGCTCTCAGAGCTGCTTGTAGACATTTCCTGGAGAAATGGGGCGTTTGGAAGAGGACCTTTGTACTCTGATGTTTACCACCAGGGCCTGCCCCCAGCAGGTGTTATGGGAACGCCAGAGACTCTCCTTTTTCCAAAAATAAAGCTGTCTCCTGCAGTTCCACAGCAGCCCCTCCGAGTGTGACAGCCAGAGATGGAGATGTAACGAACACGGCCGGTTTGCTTTTTCTCCTCCCTGCAACAGTTTAATGACAAATGATTATTACTGGTGGCAACTGTCATGTCTTTCATCTGGGTCGCGGTGGTGGTGGCTGTCAGACTGTGAGAAGAAACCAATCACAGCGGCATATTGAAGAAAAATCAACAATAAAAAAAGGATAAAGAGCTCATGCAGGAAGAGGGAGATATGTGGAGAGAGGCAGCTGTTCCAAGGGGAAAAGCATGGGTAAGAAAAGGGAAGGATGGTGAAGGGAAACACACCACTGTGTAGTTTGAATTCTCTTGATCTAAGTTTGGAAGGTGAGTGAGGAATGAATCACATTATTCTCTTTTTTTTTCCCCTAGCCTCAGTGGCACCAGGAATCTTTGGTTGCCAGTGACAGAAAAGCTAATTCGAATTGGCTCCAGTGGTTCTCAACCTTCCTAATGCCGCGACCCTTTAATACAGTTCCTCATGTTGTGGTGATCCCCAACCATAAAATTATTTTCATTGCTACTTCATAACTGTAATTTTGCTACTGTTATGAATCGTAATGTAAATATCTGATATGCAGGATGTATTTTCAGGGGTCGCGACCCACAGGTTGAGAACCGCTGGAAAGAGATAGTTAATTGGGACATGCAATGACAGCATTGGTACTCGGCTGCAGGTGTGGCTTGAACAAGGTGCTCAACAAGGATGTTAGAACGTGGTGACTCTCCATCTTTCAGCTTTGCCTTTGGCTTTGATGGTTTCCTTCTCAGGATAGAATATAGTGGTGCAGGATGGCTGCCAGAAACTCAAGTCTAACAATAAGAGAAACTGTCTTTTCCTAGTTGCCTTCTCCACAAATCCTGGGAGTCAGCCTGAATGGGCCAGATTAGGACATGCTCCTACCCTTGAACTAATTGCTGACATTGTGGGGATTGGATGAGCCAATTGGCTTGACTGAGAGAGGGGGAAGGATGGCTCCCAGTGGAAATTCACTATTATCAGTAAAGCAAGAAAGGATGGTCGGTGGTCAGAATAACAAATGCCTATAATATGGCTCAGGGAGGTTCATGCTTCTTTAAGAAAAGGGATCTGAAAAAAAATGGCTTCAGGTGCACAGAGCAAGGCCAATGGCTTAGCTACAGTTGGAACTGACAAAAAACAAACACACACACAGAATAAAACATAACTACAGCAGCAACAACAACAACAACAAATGATGCTCCTGTGTAGCCTCGGTGATCTGTAATTACTAACGACCCTGTTTGGAAGCTTTGAGTTCGATGCTCACCTGCAGTTTGACAGAGCACTTGGGTGAAGCCAGCTTCCACCTTTGCTATGTCCTTGCATAGAAATAAGAGCCTCAGTCTCAGCAGGTGTCCCTTCTTGGCCAGCCCTGCTAATGATCCAGAAAGCCGGGTTGGGGCCAAGAGCATCAATCATCGGCGGTTCTGATGGATGCAGAAGATGTTGGGCTGTTCTTGGTGTAGTCGAGAAATACATCTCTCCATACATCACCCCTGTTAACATCAACTCAGCCTGAGCAAGCACCTCCTATGTGCCAAGTGCTTTATGTGCATTACCTCTGAAAACTTGTGCATTCTCTCCTCCAGCATTGTATGACTCGCTGGAGGGAGAGCTTAGCTCTGCATGATGAACTGAGAAAAAGTCTGGAATTCCCAGGTAGACATGGGAGTTCCAGCCTTTCCATTAGAGGTTAGGGTACCAATCGACTAACTGGTACAGCTGACAGTTACATGCTTTACAGTAACTTCAATGTAGGCTGCCCCTGGGCACAGATCAGAATTCCAAAGGGAAGAACAGGGCTGGCTCACATGAAACCCCAACATGCTCTAAGCTCCAGGTCCCCTCCCAGCTCCCCTGCTGGGAGACACTAATGGTGCATTTAATAGAGGTGTTGTTTGGAATGAAATTGACCTAGGAATTAAATCCAGACGCCCTTCCAGATATACTGGACAGTTGCTGTGTGATATAGCCTCTATTTACTATCCTAACTCATCTCCCACCACTTTCCTTTAAATGACAGCTGTTTGACCTTCCTTCTGTTCCCTGAACCTGCTAAACCCTTTCCTACCTTTGCACACGCTGTTCTTTCTGCTTGGATGGCTCTCCTTACCAGCACCCCCACCCTCAGCTTTTCCTGGCTGGCTTTTCCTTGGCATCCCTTTGATGAGTGCCAATGTGGCCGACCGGGTGATCTAAAGCAGAGGTCCCGGGCTTTCCACGCCACTCCTGAACCATTGCTCATCTGCTTTACTAGAAACTAGTCTATGTATTGATCTCCTTCTTCCTTGTCTATCTAATCCCCTAAGAATGAAACCTTCATAAAAGCAGGGACCTTTGCTTTGGTAGCCTTCTTCTCTAGATTCACTTCCCCTGAACAATGCCTGGCACATAACCAGAGTTTGTTAAATTCATTGAATGAATGAAAGGCAATCAGTAGCCTGGCCAGGTGGCTCAGTGGTTGACCAAGAGGTTGCGGTTCAATTCCTAGTCAGGGCACATGCCCAGGTTGTAGGCTTGATCCCCAACGTGTTGATGTTTCTATCATTGATGTTTCTATCTCTCCTCTTCCCTTCCTCTCTGAAATACATATATATATATATGAAAGGCAATCAGTATATGAATGTTTCTTTCTAGAGCAGCACATCTGGTAGGTTCATTCAAATACATAAAGCACTAGTCTCCCTTTCTGCCCACTGGCAGCCTTGCAGACTCAGAATACCTCTCCTACTTTCATTCCTAAGGCAGTGGCCTGGTGCCATGCAAGGTTTTGAGGAGGACTCAGAAGAGCCTGGTGCCCTGCCCTGTAGAATTCTAGTGTGAGGGGCAGGCAAGATTCATGCCTCTCAGCAACTAGGCAACCACACACAAGTCAGGACTGCGGGATGGAAGGTAAAGACAAAGGTGCTGGAGATTCAGAAGGGTAGGAATAAGTAGGAAGTGGGGCACTAAGAAGTCCATGATGGATGTGGTACTTGGGGCTTGATGGTCAAGGCTACCATCATCACCCCTATTAACATCAACTCAACCTGAACAAGCACCTTCTATGTGCCAAGTGCTTTATGTGCATTACCTCTGAAAATATACGCAGCGACCTGTTAAGGCTGTGACTGTTACTATTATTCCAATTTTTCAGATGGGAAAACAGAGGCGTAAGTTAAATAGCTCACTTGTGCTAAAAGCAGATCTCAGGCGGGCTGTCAGCAAAGCCCATGTCCCTCCTACAAAGCCCCTGTTCCTTATAGAAAACATTTCGTACCTGATGGCTTCATGACACAGCAAAGAGAGCACCAAGTTAGGAGGTGAGAGGCCCTGTGTCTGTTCACATGGTACCACTGATTTTAAATAAGTCGTCCAAGATTCTGGGGCCTCAGTTTCCTCACCTAGAAAATAGGGAAGCTGGACTAGCTGTACCACGTCTTGCTGTCCATCAGCATATTCTGGGGAAAATATTAGTACATATTCTAGGGCTCCTTAACGGAGATTCCGATGCAGTGGGGGATGGCGTGGAGCTGAGAAATCTGTAAGCATAAAAAATTCCCCAAGTGAGCTGATGCACAGCTACAGGGCTGGATACTGAAGGCTTAGATTAGTGTTTTCAACCCTGGCTTCACATTACACTCACTGAGGGAATAAAAAAAGTCCTGGACCCTGTCCCAGACCAACTGAATTGGCATCTTTAGGGATGAGGCTGGCAGGGGTAAGAGAGCATCGGCTTTAAAGTGTAAAGACTATTGAACTCTTGAAATGTGGCTAGTGTGATTGAGAAACCAAATATTTAAATTTATATTTAAATAGTCATATGTGGCCAGTAGGTGCTGTGTTGGAAGCCCAGGCTCGGAGGTGGATAAAGATTCCCTTCCTTGATCCCCAAATTGTAGAGCTCTTCTTAGAAATTACCTTACTTAATACCCATCCCCTCCACTCTGTTCCAAGAGACAAGTGAACAGACTCCGAGTGAAGACTGGTGTTGCTCTCCTGGTTTCTGAATCAGATCACGCCAGCCACCTTGGATAGCTACCCTCGCTGGGAACCCAACAGTCACCAGGAATTTAAGATTAAACTTCTCATTTGAAGAGGGAGGAGGAGAAAGCAGAGCCAAGAGGGTTAGGCTATTCTGGAAGAATGCTGGCGGATTTATTCCCAAGAGAAGCAAACTGGAGAATAGAACATAAATCATAAAAAGGTCCAATGAGTGCAGATTGATTGAAGTGGAATTCTGTGTTTGTGGGTGATGGAGCTGATGTGTTTTGGGGAAATGATGGACAGGGGAAAATATGAAGGCTTCCTTTGGTTTTCCTTCCAAGCACTCATTACTTGGCTTCATTAGCTCTCTCAGTAATTCAATTTGCTACGTGTTTATAGAGTACCTGGCCTCTCTCAGCATCTATCTCTGAGATAGATGCTGAGCCCCAAACACTTGAACAGTCATGGGGTTGGTGTGTGTTTCTACTTTATCCTGAAGGTTGTAGGAACTGCTGAGAAAACCTAAGCAGGGGGACACAGTGCTCCAATTTGAACATTAAAAAGAGCTCTGTTAGCAGGGTGGCATGTGGGTGAGACTGGGGTAGGGACTCCATAGTCTGAGAGAGAAATGCTGACAGTCTGAACATAAGCAGGTATAATAGAGAAAGGAAAAAGAAATAAACCTGGGGGGTGATGAAGAAGTAATCTGAGCGTGAGTGGTGCTTAACTGCAGTAGTAAATGTGGGAAGAGACCCCTTCCTCTTTCCTGATAGGAAAAAAAATGAAGGCTAACATATGAGTCATGAAATGGTCCAATTAGCGGAGATTGCTTGGGATGAAATATTGTGTTTGTGGATGATGGAGCTGATGTGCTTTTGGGAAATGGCACCTGAGGATGATTTCTCCCCTCAGCCTCAGTCTCCTACATAAACTGATTGCCAATTGATTGGAGATCTTTGACATTTATTCTCATTTCTGGAGGTTTTCTTTTTCTTTTATTGAGTGGTGGTTATTCAACACACACACACACACACACACACACACACACACACACTTGTTTCCTGTTCCGCATACCTGAAATCACTTTTCCACTTTTCCATCCTCTAAGAATGGAACCGTTTTTTTATATATATATTTTAAAATGTTTTTATTGATTTTTAGAGAGAGGAAGGGAGAGGGAGAGAAACACTGATGAGTGAGAGAGCAACATCATTGATCGATAGCCTCCTCCATGCCCTCCACTGGGGATTGAGCCTACAACCAGGAATCCAATCGATGACCTCTTGGTTCCTGGGTCAGTGCTCAGCCTCTGAGCCACACCGGCTGGGCTGCATTTATTTCTTTAGGGAATGTGGTAAACCTCAGATTACAAAGCCAAGGCCAAAATAACTTTGCAGAATTAGAGTGTGGTCAAGAAACCGGTCACACTTTAACTGGATCAGACTTCAACATGGAGCATGTGTTCCTCATTCAACATGGGGAAAGAGAATAAACTCTTGCTTCTGCTCTCAGTTGCAGAGGAGGAAGTTTCTCTCTGCACTGACAAACACTATTTCTTTTTTTTGCTGCTCTTTTTCCTTCTCCTTTCCTTGGTTTCCCCTTTCCACGAATCCTGGTTTTGAATCCTGGCCCTGCCAAGTCCAAGCTATGTGAGTTTGGGCAAGCTACATTCTCACTACATATTGGATATGTCCAATTACTATTAGTTGTGATTGTAACCATGATGATGGTGATGATGATGATGAGTAGGAGAAGGATGATGATGGTGAGTGATGATGATGATGATGATGGTGGTGGGGAATGATTATAATGATAGTGGTGGTGGATAATGATGATGAAGATGGATGGATGTGGTGACTGATGATAATGATGGTGGGGGATGACGATGATGGCGGCGGTGATGATGATGATGATGATGGGGGGGGATGATTATGATGATGGTGGTGGAGGAGGAGGATGAGGAGGATGAGTGATAATGGGATAGAAATCCTCCCGTAGGACAGATGTAGCTTATATGTATGTGAGAATGCTATTCATCTGAATCCTCAAGCTTATCAAGTTTGATACCTTTACCTTTTATCTCATCCATGGAAACTGAAATGAAAATGTTTAAAAGCTCAGTTGATACACAATAAGAGTGGCAGGCAGTAAATCATGGCTCACCAAGGCAATCCTCTGACAGGAGAAAGAAAATTCCCCAGGAGTTTCTCTTGATCTTTGCTGGGTCACCTGCATCATTATCCTTTTTGTTGGTACCCACCCTGGCAGGCAGAAGGAAAATAAGTTATAGAAATGGGGACAGGGTTGACCCTGTTTCTCTTATGCTTCCTGGGAAGGAGGCTTCTGCTCATTTATTTCCTCACCCAATATTTACTGGGCCCTTACTGTGTGTCAGACATTGTGCCAGGCTTTGAAGACACTGACTTGAATAACATCCTGCCATTGAGATGAGACAGAGAAAAACAAATAAATCAGTGTTGGAGTTCATATACTCAGGTCACAGAAATTCATTTCAATTGGACTGGTGTGGGGCGCAAGTGTTGGTGCTTTTAAATAACTTTCCAAGTGATTCTCTGTGCAGCCAGGAATGAGAGCTACTGTTGGGTGTAAGGAAACATTGGATGGCATTTTGCAATAACAGATGTTGTCAGCTTGGAGCTACGTAGATTTAGGAAAATCACTTCACCTCTCCTCCTGTGTCCTCATGATAAAAGCCATCCATGATTGCTATAACCACTTGCAATACCTCATCTCTTGGGGACTTAGAATCAGAAAGAGATAATGGGCCCTGGCTGGTTTGGCTCAGTGGATAGAGTGTCGGCCTGCAGACTGAAGGGTCCTGGGTTTGATTCCAGTCAAGGGCAATGTACCATGGTTGCGGGCACATCCCCAGGGGGGTTGTGCAGGAGGTGGCTGATCGATGCTTCTCTCTCATTGATGTTTCTGACTATCCTTCTCCCTTCCTCTCTGTAAAAAATCAATAAAATATATTAAAAGAAAAAAGAGATAATGGGTATGGGTGCCCTTTATAGCCTTTGTGGAATGAGTAAGTGAAATGAAAGTTGGAATTAGACTCTATTAAATATCAGACTTTGATACCCATGGAGTCTGACCTTGAGCACCCAGTCAGGCCCTGGAACATTCTAGGACATTAGAGTGAGACCTCATGTGGGACTGAAGCACAGAGTTGAGAGCAGACACCCAGAATCCCACACCTCCCTGCCTCCCTCGCTTTGTGTTTAAAACAGTTTGTTCTGTGTTCTGCAGAGCAGTGAGCATGGGGAAAACTGCTTTTGCTTCAGAACCAAAGTGGGTGTCTGAAATCTGTTCCTCTCCCCCGGCTTCACGCTGCCGAGGAGGCTGGTGCCAGAGGTGGTCAGAGGCTGCGCTACAGAATCCGAAAAGGACAGGCCGAGTGGTGGCAGGAGGTTAAGTGCAGGAGGGACAGCCTCTGCTATCCATGCAGGGAGCAGGAAGAATGGTCAGGGCCCTGAAGAAAGGGCCATTTGGCATATCAGCTGCCAGGCCCCGGGAATGTGGCCAGATTCCCCCATCACCTCCTGCCAGTCCATAAAACCACCTTAGAAAAATCCAATGCTAAACGTGAGGCTCTTCAGTGCCTCGCTGTGCAATTATGTGTTGCAAATAACTCTTGAGTCCATCCCTCTGAGGGGATTACAATGCCTTTGGACCACAATGGGTTTTGAAGTTTGTTGCAGATGTCAGAGGAAATGAAAGTGGTGTAAGGTAACCGCATGAGGTCCATGAAGGACACAAGTGATGGTTTCTCTCCAAAGCATTATTCATCACTGTGAGGAAAGACAGTTCCTTCTTCTCTTCACACAGCTTCCTGGGCTCAGGGAGAGCGGGCTGGTATGCAGGGGGAATGTAAGAGCTGCATGCCAGTGGATCTGGAGATACCAGTTTCTGAAATAGGATAAGGATCCCCTTAAGTTTCTGGGGTGTCTATGTGGTCTAGAGGGCAGAGCACATGGAGAGGAACCCCAAGCTGTTGGGGTCCTCATAGATAGAAGAGCCCGTTACTTCTACGAGCTCATCCCATCCTCACAGCAACCCCATGAGGACTTGAACTGAGGTTTGATAGACCAGAGCCCATGCTATTTCAACTACAAGGTTTGACTGGTGAGTATGCAGGGGTAGGCTAGAGAGTCTAAATTTAATGTGATAGGTCTAGGGAGGCCATAAGTGACTGGCTATAGAGTAGAGAAGGAGATTGGTTAAAGCATCAGGCAGCCATGAATAGGGTGAGTTATTGAGATTCTCAAGTTCAGAGTGTGAATTACCTCCTTAGTGGAGGGGGTAGCATGAACCCTTGATGTGAGACACTGAGATTCCTGGCCTATGGGGAAATAACAGTGACTTACTAGTACATTTGTTGACCATTTGATATGTGGTGGGTACTGTACTGGAAGTTTCTATACAATTCAATGAAAAAATGCTATCATTGCCAACAGCATGGTGCAGGGGTGAAAAGCTTGGAATCTTGAAGGCAGGTAAACCTGATTCACTGCCTGTGTAACCATGGAAAAGTCATTCTACTCTCAATCTATTTCTTCATTTATAAAATGGGGACAATACCAGTTTAGGAAGTTGGTTGGGGGGTGGGATTAAAGGATAATCTCACCAAAAAAAGTGTTAGACACATGACTGTCATATATAGTAAGCACTTCTCTCATGTTAGCTGGTGTAATTATTACCATTGCCATACCTATTGTACAGATGTGCAAACTGAGGCTTGGAAAGGTTAAGTGATTTTTCCCAAGGACACACAATTAGCATTGGTACCTGGGTAGTCTGACCCCAGAAGTTACACTGCTATTCCTCCAGGGAGAAGATCTTAGTGAGGATCACAAGAGAGTAACAGGAGAGATTGAACTTAGATTAAAGTATTGCAGGACAGGAGGGTGGGATGGCACAAGGCAATGAGTTTGCACATACTCTTCCCCAGATGGCCTGTGCCAAGCTCTTGGCCAATGAACTGCTGTCCTTATAATTATCTTTCTCCTTCATAAAGTTCCCAATGCAGCCGTGCCCTCCTCTCTATGTGGAGAACCAGATAAAACTGCATTTGCATACAATTCTGCCTTGTGCACAAAGCTGCTCATGGGTACACTGGTCACGTCTAGCTCATAGTACATGGAGCAAGGGTGTTGGAGCATCCCACATACCATCAACTCCTACATGTAACATGTTTGACCTTCACCTCCACCAATACCAATTATTCCAAGGAAGTTTGTGTATGTGGGTTGTCTCAGAGATTTTTTAAAAAAATATATATTTTATTGATTTTTTACAGAGAGGAAGCGAGAGGGATAGAGAGTTAGAAACATCGATGAGAGAGAAACATCGATCAGCTGCCTCCTGCACACCCCCTACTGGGGATGTGCCCACAACCAAGGTACATGCCCTTGACCAGAATCGAACCTGGGACCCTTCAGTCTGCAGGCCGAAGCTCTATCCACTGAGCCAAACCGGTTAGGGCCAGAGACTTTTTTTTTAAAATTAGGTTCCAGCTGTGCCCTTAGCATATGTCCTCCTGAGAACTTTCTTAGCTCCTTGTGTGCTCAGTGCAAGAAGATGCCGGTCCCATTGCCTTTTGCGGTCATCCTGTAACTGGTGACTGGCTTCCTCAGAGGCATCTTTGCTCTTTATTACATTTCTTTTGTAATTAAGTTTGGAACTTTTCAGTCCCATTCCAAGAGGCACGTGACAGCACATAAGGTTGGTGACTATAACTGCCTTCTGACTTCACTTCTGTGCTTTCTGCTGTGGGTGGGTTCTGTAGGTTGTTGCCTTTTTTTGGTATTTAATTGAGGTTCTATGGATACCTGTTGGGGGTTATAGGGATCCTATATCTCATTATAAATAAAGGACACCCTAAATGTATTTTGGGTGTTTAATGGAGAAGGGGTTCCTCGTGGTAGTAGGGTGACGATGTTGAAAGGTTTTAGTTTTTGGACATGACATTCAAGAGCCATACAAAGCACAACCTCAGATAGTGAATTCTTCCCTTTCACTTTATGTTTAAACCAAGGACATTCTCCTTAGGCTTCATTCGCACATTCATCCACTCATGCATTTCCTCACCCTCCATTACCTGATGTGTCATGTGCCAAGCCTTCTGCCAGGTTCTGGGGACAGAGAGATGAGGACAGCAGAATCTCTGCCCTTGAGTAGTCCACAGTCCTGTTGAGGGCGATTTGAAATGATTAATCCATCCAAGAATATTGGAATTCTCCAAAAGCTACTGTAGGGAAAAAGATAACGACCCAAAGTCTTTAAGCCTGTTTCCCATTTTAAATGACTTAATTAGGTAAAATTCATAGAACTGTAATGTTGGAAGGGGTGCAGAAGGCATTTATTCCTGTTTTTTTTCTTCCTCTCTTTCTTCAAGCCACACTGCACTCAAATTATCCCCCTAACCCTGCATTTTGGAAAAGGGGAGTATTTCGAAGAACTATAGCTTTTGGCCCATTCAGATAAAACTTCCTGTTCAGTGAGAGCCCACAGCAAAAATTATGCAGACTTGTTCAGAATTAAGATACACAGCTACAAAGTATTGTTCTGAAAGATATGAATGGAGTTGTTCACTCTTAAGACACACACACACACACACACACACACACACACACACACACACTGAAGTTCCCATTCCCATATTCGTACTTCCAAGTTTGTGGGAATACACGTGGTAGACACAGCATGCAAAATGAAAACATGCATGGCTGTGGTACAACGAGAACCCTTTGAGAATTTTCTTAGTTCCCGGGAGAAAATACATCTCAGTGTTGGTCAAATCCCGATTTGTTACAGCACAGAGACATACCTTGCTTCATTGGCATTTTTGCACCGTGGGTTAAGCTGATCTTCAGTGATCCCAAGAGGGCTGTGGTTTGTGTTGCAAAGGGTGCTGGACGTGGAATGAGAGCCTGAGTTTGGATACTCACTGGCTGCGACCAGTTTGGGCCTATTTCCCCCTGCTAACAATAGACCACCCTCTGAGGGTCCTCATGCAGCTTTGATGAGTTAAGGGGTGTGAAGGTAATTTGTAAATTGTACAACTGTATGTATCAGCTGCCTTTTCCAAATGGAAACTTGTTCTCGTGATTAGACCATAGACTTGGGGCGGTGTTAGACCTATTAGAAGCCCCTCAACCCAATGCAAGTTACCACCCCACTTTCCAGTATAAGAGCACCCAGCAGCTCCACCTTATGCTCAGAATAAGGTGTAAGCCTCTGAACATAACCCCTGAGGCCATATGTGATGGGGTTCTTGCCAAGCTCTTCAACATCATCTCATCCCCTCTGTTTCACAAACCGTAATGCATTTATCTGTAGTTCCTGGCACAGTCAATATGTATTCTCGGGGCTCTAATACCCTTTTCCACACCTGGATTCTCCTTCAACATTCTCTCATGCTTTTCTCAGTCCCCAGTTTATGGAAGTTGCTCTTCCTCAAATTCCCAGCAGATCTATGAAGACAGAGGCAATGTCTGTGCCTGCCGTATGTATCATTTCTCCAAGCTGTTTGCTGCACAGTTAGATGCTCGCCAAATATTTGTTGATTGAGCAGATAGATGTCCACCCAGCATTTATTATCCTCTTTATTACACAGGAGTCTAGATTTCAAGGGACAGAAATTCTACTACAATTGGCTCAAGTGAACATGGGAACTTGTTGGCTTATAAACCAACAGGTCCAGAGTCAATGGCTACGGGCATGGCAGGCTCCAGGTGGTCTAAGTGTCATCAGGAATCTGTCTCTATTTACTGATGTTGTTTTGTCTCTGATGGCTTCATTTCCCAGCCATAAGCCTGGGGGCCAGAGAGAGTTCATTCTGTTGGAAACATATGGACTCAAAGGGGCGAGGTGGATAGGATGAACTAGAGGAAAATGAGGAGAATAGATGATGAGATGACAGAAGTAACAGATGTTCCTCAGTGTATCAGGGCATGGGCTCCAACTCCAGGACTTCTCTCCTCTTTGTATTTTCAGTATCTCTTCCAGGGTGGGGTGTACAGTAGGTGCTCAAGAATGTTTGAGAATGAATAGATATGTGATTTATTCCCCTCACTTCTAGGAAGAAGCTTCTGTTAGCCTATAAAGACAGATGGTGCTGTATAAACTGCCTTCTGCCTCATCTTGTTTTTCTTTTTTTTTTACCTGTTGGCAGGATCCGACGTCTACCTTCTTCCAATTTGGAGCGTCCATCCAGCAACAAGCCGTGGTCATGATGAAGATCATGCAGGATTACGACTGGCATGTCTTCTCCCTGGTGACCACCATCTACCCTGGCTACAGGGACTTCATCAGCTTCATTAAGACCACAGTGGACAACAGCTTTGTGGGCTGGGACATGCAGAACGTGATCACCCTGGACACCTCCTTTGACGATGCCAAGACGCAAGTCCAGCTAAAGAAGATCCACTCTTCCGTCATCTTGCTCTACTGCTCCAAAGATGAGGCTGTCCTCATTCTGAGCGAGGCCCGCTCCCTGGGCCTCACCGGGTATGATTTCTTCTGGATTGTCCCCAGCTTGGTCTCTGGGAACACAGAACTCATCCCCAAAGAGTTTCCATCAGGACTCATTTCAGTCTCCTATGATGACTGGGACTACAGCCTGCAGGCGAGAGTAAGGGACGGCCTGGGCATCCTGACCACTGCCGCGTCTTCCATGTTGGACAGTTTTTCCTACATCCCGGAGGCCAAGGCCAGCTGCTACGGGCAGACGGAGAAGCCGGAGGCCCCGCTGCACACCCTGCACCAGTAAGAGGCGGCGCTTTGCTTTGTCTCTCTCCGCTTGGGATCAGAGTTGTGTTTTCGTTGCTGTTGTTTGTTTGTTTAAATACTAAGAGCAATACGTACTCATTGCTGAAAATGTGCACTGAAAATCAGGAGTGTTGTGTATGTGCGTATGGGATTATTTTGTTTGATTCTGCACTTCTCTCCCCTCTTCCTCTCTTCTACTCTCCTTTTTTTAAGGAACTTCGTATATTGTTTCCTGAAACTTCATTTTTTTACTTAACAATAGCCCATGAAAACTTACACTTGAGATCTATCTATCCATCCATCCATCAATTCTCTATCTATAGATATATTTCAAATATATATGTGCATATATATAGCTATATGTGTGTACATACATATGTATGAATATATAGATATGTGTGTCTGTAGGTATACATTTATAAACATACACATATGAAAACCTACATTCTTTGTAACTTACTCATTGCATTCTTCAATAGGAATATACCATGATTTATTTATCCAACCTTCAGACTGATAGAAATTTGGGTTCTTTTAGGTTTTTTTTTATTAGAAACTACACTGCAGTGCTAATCATCCTACGTGTCTCTTTATGCACATGTGCAAGTATTTCTCTAGGGTGGATTCCGAGAAGCAGAACTTGGGGGTCACAGAGCATGTGCGTTTTAAAATTTAAGTATCTACTGCCAGATTGTCCTACAAAGTAGCTATATCAATTTATATTCACACCAGCCGTTTGTGAAATCACTTCACTTCCCACATCCTCACCAACATGCTAACATTTGGAAAACTGCCCACAGTGGTGCTCCTAGTCCTTGGCTGAGTGTGTAGCTGAATTTCTCCCCTTCTTGTGTCCTACGTATTTCTATAGGGCATTGGAAATCTTGGCAAATACGCTTTCAAAGCTGCATTATATTCCAGCACATGGATGTATCATAATTTATATAACAACTCCCATTTTGGTGGACATGTAAGTTAAAAAGTATGTTTGGGAGAAGCATCATTGTTCTTTGTGGCCCATCATTATGACTCAGCTGTTGAGACGTAGAAGGATCGCACTCGTACACCCGTCTTGCATGCGTTTGCCTGCTGTTTGCTGATTTAATCCATGTCCAACCCTCAGATAATGAGCAGCGTGGCACCGTGATTAAGGGACTGGACTCTGGAGTGAGATTTGTCAGGGTTCAAATCTTGTGCCAACCACTTTCTATATGACTTGGACGATCATTGTACTTTTCTGGGCCTCAGTTTGTTGAGGAGCGATGACAACAGCACTTACTTTCTAGGCAGCGGTTCTGAACTTCATTAAGCATGAGAACCACTAAGAGAGCTGGTTAAATCAGCTTGCTGGGCCCCACGCTCTGAGCTCATTGAGAATCTCTGGGTGCATCCTAAGACTTTGTAATTCTAACAAGTGCCTGGGCGATGCGGGTGCTGCTGGTCTGGGGGTCATGCGTCAAGAACCAACGTGCTAGGTGTTTTGTGAGGATGAAATGAGGCGATGCATGAAAAGTGCTGCTTAGCACAGTGCCCAGCACCTGGTAATGACTGAGTGACTGTGAGAGTGATCAGTGAAGTTTTTCTGGTCACCAGAAATGAGGGTCAGCAGACTAGCTTGGTTGATGATTAGCAGAGTAACGCCTCTCTCTAAAATGATTCTGGAAGGTTTTAGGACTTTGAATCTGTTCCAGTTCAGGGATTATCTCTGGGCTGGGGCTGGAGGTGTGTGTATGTTTGCATGTGTGCATGTATGTGCGTGTGTGTGTGTGTGTGTGTGTGTAATAGGTGCATAAAATAGACATAATCCTGAACAACTCTTGAATTAGGAAATCATGGCCCTTTGAAATTTTCCCTTTCCCCCTCCACCCCCCTCTTTAATGATCTTGTTTCTACATTGCCACTTTCAGCATTTTAAATAATTGTTCAAATAGCAGGAAGGAACTGGGGGCAATCCGTAGGACACACGGGCGCCTCTCACAGAGGCAGGATTGCTGCCAGCCCAGAGACAAGCGCTGGGCTGATGATCCTCACTCTTCATTACAAGAAGTGCCCTGCAGCTGGGATATTCAGAAATGTATAATTTTGATGGAAACACAACTCAATTTTAGGGCAATTGAAATATAATATATACAGGAAAAGGAATTTGAGAAGGATCATTGGCAAGGCATTCAGATCTCCTTCCAGTGACCACCCTGAATTCCATTCCTAAAAAAAAATCCTCCTGCTGTGAAGGCTGTCGTGCTATTTCCAGGAGTCGTGCTTTTGAGGGAGGCAATTTCGGAGCTGATGTTTCAGCCCCAGAGGAGGAATGCGTCAGGTGTGGTAGGTTATCATCTGCTGCCTGGTGTTTAATGAAACTTTTCTCCATTTATGGAGCTCGTGGTGCTCACTGAGTGTGTGGGGCTGAAATCCGGCACAAGCAAGGCCCCGACCACATTTCCCCATCATCACAGTGCTCCTGAGCATGCCCGGGAGAGTGGCCCTTTCCAAGGCAAGGCGAGCACTGGGGGCTTAAGAAAGCCCAACGAAGGCGGTTGTTAAGAAAAGGATTAAGGGGACTATATCTTTCCATCCTCCAAAAATCACCCCTCCCACCCAATGGACCCTGTGGTAGGCCTGGTGTAACCTTGCCCCTCAGAGAATATACAGTCTGATGAGGACAGGAGAGATTTGTCTGAAGACAAACTCAGATAACAAGAACTCTAACTCCCTCTCTCTCTCTCTCTCTCTCTCTCTCTCAGAAAGAATACTATGGGAAAGTATGGAGTCCAATAAAATGCCCACCCTAGTACTTACCACAGAGAACAAAGGTTAACACGTTATATGTGTTTCACAGTTTTAAAAGAAATAAAACATTACTGATAAGGTAGAAATCTTGATCATACCTCTGTCCAGTCCTGCTTCTCTCCCTTCCTCTCCACGGGAGAGAAAACACTACAATAAACATCATGTCATTCAAATCCATTTACATTTGTTGTTGAAATATGTGCAACTTTAGACCCAATTTAGTTCTTTCTTAGGTACCAAATGGTATCTAAAGTGTTAGAATTTTCTTTACCTCAACCTTATGGTTTCGATTGATCTATGAAGATACATAGAATTCGACATATTCCTCTCAGTTGCTGTTTTGTATTCTGTTGTA
Organism: Myotis brandtii; assembly: GCF_000412655.1. Lineage (NCBI taxonomy): Eukaryota > Metazoa > Chordata > Mammalia > Chiroptera > Vespertilionidae > Myotis > Myotis brandtii. The sequence goes on from NW_005363642.1 coordinate 2,157,639, forward strand.
GAAGTTACTTAAGCGTCTGCGATTTAATCACCCCTGTTGGATGGACATTTGGTTGCTGGATGGCTGAAGGCAGAGAACAGAGTTGGACCCATCACTTGTTCAGTGGAGCCCAGGTTCTCATGCCAATCTTTAAAAGTGACATTTCAACTGGATTAAAACGTCTTCCTTGGTAAAGGATCTAGTGAAGAAATAGCTCTCACTACCGCCACTGTGTGTGTGTGGGGTGGGAAGCAACTGGCTTCAGAAGAGCATCAGGTGCAGCCACACCTGATGGTTTCACGCTGCGTCACTGAGAGGCTCTGGGTCCCACTCCGACTGGTTGAGCACATCTCGGGGCTAGTGGTGATGCCCCTCGGTGGTCCTCATGGATATTATTCGTAATCATATGCACAGAGCTGGTGTAGTTGGGCTATGGCAACAGTGACTGATTGCTTACGATGCTGGACCGGTACAAAGGAGGGCTTGCTCTGGGTGATGTGTTGATTTGACTGTGGACCTGTTTCCATTTCTGGGATTCCAGAATAAAAAGAGTAGGGGCAAGGGGGAAATAGTCTTTAGGTTGAACATTCCTGGTTTTACAGAAGGCACTCTGAAAAGAGCAGTCAGCATTTTCCAAAGTTCAAAAATAGCTCAGCCATGTTATGTAACCTCCTCCTCGCTACTGCAAAGTTATTAAACATCTGTTCTTTCGCCAAGCACAGAGCTTTCACTGGCGACTCCCAGCGCTGGGAAGGTAAACCAGGACCTGTTTTGCTGGGGTGGGATGTAGGCTGTTCTGTCCAGTTCTGTCCCAAGATCTGTCCAGTTCACTGGTGGATGGGGTTCCCTGGGAGGCACTATGGCCTCGCAGTTAAGGGTGTGGGCACTGGAGCCAGGTTGTCTGGTTTGAATCCCTGATCAGAACTCTTCTGTTCTAATTCCTCCAGGTCTGCTTCCTCAGGTGAAATACGGGGATAAGAAAAGTATTTACGTCTTAGCCCACGGCTTGGCATATGGAAAGCAGTCTGTACATGGTTACTGTAATAGATAAAATGTATGTGCATGTATTCATGTGTTCTCCATTGGAGGGAACACATGTTACACTTACTGAGGAGGAGATCACAGAAGGGATAGCTAGGTGCATTTTTTAATTTTTTAAAATATATTTTTATTGATTTTGAGAGAAAGGGAGAGAGAGAGAGAGAGAGAGAGAGATCAATGATGAGAATCATTGATCAGCTGCCTCTTGCACATCTCTTACTGGGGATTGAGCCTGTAACCCTGGCATGTACCCTTGACAGGAATGGAACCCAGGACCCTTCAGTCCACAGGCCGATGCTCTATCTACTGAGCCAAACCAGCTAGGGTGGTAGATGCATTTCAGATCTAAATCCTCTTGCCAAGGGATTACCTTGGGAGGAATCTGGCCAGGGCGAAGAAGAGCAGTGTGGCATAGAGAAATTCACGGGCTGGGTAATATCACAGAATTGGTTTTGAATTGGCCACATACTGACCAAGTGTAAGTTCCTAGCCACTCTGAACCCAGGTTTTTATCTAAAATGTGTGCGTGTGTGTGTTATAGTCATCGGTTCTTATTAAAGCAGAATTAAATGAAAGTCTCTATGTACAACACTTCTCATTGAGCCTGGCTGGTGGTACGCATTTCACAACTGTCATTACTGCCTTCTTATTATTTTATGATAATGATGATAATCATCATCATCATTATTATTATTTTAACTGATACTGTTACACTGCAAGCTATGTACAGGCAAGAATGTGAGAAATGGAGGTGTATTCCAGTCTCATTTTTTAACAACTGAATTGCAACTATATGTCCTGTGGCTCTGATGTTAGTCGAGGGAGTAGGAAATGGAGAAGTTACTGCATAGCAAGCCAAATAGAAGTGCTCAAGTAGATCTATAGCCCAAACACGTAAGAAAAGAACATCTTCTCCAGGGAGTATTATGCATTAGTATTGAGGGAAAGTTATTTGGCCTTAACTGATGACACCTGACATGACCACTTACGTGTTTTACATTAACCTCTTGATTTATGCAGGCAGGCCTCTGCTTTAAGAAGCAACAACCTTGTAAATTATTACCCAACTGATAGGAAAGGAATGGAAGGTATATAAGTGAGAGTGAGTTTACTTCATATCCAAGTTACACTGATGCTTTTTTCAGCCTTTGTTTCTAAAGTAGTTGTAGGAAAAGTTCCCGATTTAATGACCCACAAAGAGACTGCACTAGCCTGGTTGGCATATTTTTATTTGATAACGAGAATGATCACCGTTGGTTCCTTTTTTGATGCCAATAGAAGAGCCTGCTCAATTGATTCTCCGAGCTTGACCGGAGTTAAAACAGGGTGAATGTGATAACTTTTTGCAAATATTTGTCTGTTGGACCACCATATGCTCCACAAACATTTCTGGCAATGACACCAGGCACCCAGGAGACCAAGCCATCCTGTGGGTCTGTGCTGTAAATCTGATTGGGTCTCTGGACTCAAGAACAGGGACAGGCTGAGCCTCCAAGAGATATGTAGTGAGAGAAGCCAGGGCATGTGCCATGCTGAGACCCAAAAGCATGTTCCATGGCACTCTGTTACTTAGTGGGATGTGAGTTTGGACAGTGCTTTGCTCAAAGCCTCTCCTTATCTGGGTTGTCCTGGGCAAGCTACTTCCCTGATTTAAGCCTTCATTTTGATTGCAAACAGAGATAATTCTAACCATAGAGGGTTATGGCAACATTTAAATGCACGCAATGCACTTAGCCTAACATGTAGGATGTAGTTGGCACCCTACAGGGGTTAATTCTGCTTCTCTGGACCAGATGCATAGCTTCTGGGCCCCTCGTGTGTCCTGCTGGACCCATGAGAAGTGGGCTGTGCCCCCTGGGTGTTCAGCCTGAGAGCTAAGTCAACAGCCTCTCGTCGGCGTCATCTCGGTTTGTGGCATCTCTCCTGGAACACAGCCTCTCTTTCTTGGCCGGGAGTCAAAAGCACCGTATGCCAGCCCTGCAATGCAAGTCAATCATTTCCAGTTGGCATCCAGTGAATAGCTTGACAAATGGTAGAAACCTGATGCTGGCAACTTGAAAGGACCGAAATTGGCCGTGCCTTCACCTTGCGGGAACGGTGGTTTAGGTTGGTTTGGGGTCATACAGAAAATGTAAGTATTGTTCAAATTTGCCTTAGTCCCGATGCAAGTCTGGAGGTGGAGGCCAGCCTGCCTAACAGACAGATGTATTGATCTATTTCCTTCAGGGCTCTGGGGAAAATTTTCATTTTGAAACTTGTTAATTTGGTGACACATACTAATAATTTGTTGCAACTCTCTTCTGGGAAAAGATAAAGCAAAGTATCCTCTTCATTACTCTGGTGCCCGCTGGTCGGGAGTATACTGGGGCCAGAGAGTGTTCATGTGTAAGCACCGGGCCAGTTGGGAGACTATGACATAGGCTAGGGCAGTGGTCGGCAAACCTTGGCTCGCGAGCCACATGCGGCTTTTTGGCCCCGTGGCATGGGCCACGAAGTTTCAATTGCACTGTACGTGTGCACCCGCACGTGGTATTTTGTGGAAGAGCCGCACTCAAGGGGCCAGTTTGCCAACCACTGGTCTAGGGGAGAGAAGATGGTGACTTGGGAGAAGTGGGTAGGCTCAATGCATGTTTCGGAGGTAAAACTAACAAGACTTGATAGATGACTATGAGACGATAAAAGAGATATATGATAATAATTTTTCACTCATACAGTTGAATAGATGGTGGTGCCTTTGACAAAACCAGTGAAGAAACAAATTGGGGGGAGTAAGCACACGTTTGAGACATCCATGTGGAGATCTCAAGTAGGAAATTGGAGGGAAAGTCTGAGGTCAGATGGAAAATACAATACACAGGTTTTGAGCTTATTGGTGGCAGTTACAGCCTGAGGATTGGGTGAGATCACGTAGGGAAGAATGAAGAATCAGAGGAGGGACCAGGTTCAAACCATGATGAGTTTCACATTGATTAGTAAATAATACCAGAGTGGGAGGAGAATACTGGGGAGAAGGAGTTGTGAATTTCAGCTCCCTTTCCCCCATGGAGACTTCCTAGCCCAGTCTTTATTTTGTTGTGGAGCCAGATCGATGTCTGTGCAGTGTCTGCTATATGCTAGACATTGTGATGGTACTATGGACCTTCCAAAGCTCTATAATCCATGGCCAGTGCTAACCTACCTGGGTTTAGTGCAACCTCGTTGTAAAGTAAAATGTATCATAGGATGAACAACTGGGAAAATAGAGTAGGAGTCCTCTGAGTCAAAGGGAACCAATACCATATTGGGCTGGAGCTGTGACATCGGTGGTGAGCCAAGCTTTGGATCTTAAAGATGGTGATATCTTAGAGATGGTGACACCTCAGGAAGGGGAAAACCTCTACTTTTTGTTTCATTTTTGACATGTCTGGGAAACATCTGCTGTCACACAAAACAACGAAGTTAAAGATTTCTCTCCACCACAAGAGAGGAGCATGGGGCCCAGTGTGAGGGGCAAGTGCTCAGAGCTGGTTCCTTTGCAAGCTGGCTTTTGTTGGCTCTTCTGGAAGAGTGTCTGTCTATGCACCTCCTCATATGTAGGACAGAAGCCCTCCTTGTCATCCCTTCCAGGTGGGAGCTACACAGCCAGAATGGGCCTCTTCACCTGTTCTCTGCCTTTGTCCTCTGGCTTCTCTGCTTCCCCATCTCCTACCTCCATGTGAGGGCTGCCTGCCTGCGGGTGTGACTGAGCCTGGTGCAGGCTCCCAGGGCCTCAAGGCTGGCTGGATCCCAGGAACGGAGGAGTCTCTGTTCATCTTGGTGACGCTAGCTGGATTCTGCATGGGCATGGGAGGCCAGCCACAGTTTTAGACAAGTCCCAGTGTTTGGTGAATGAATCGGCTGATCTGCTGATGTTTGGTGTACTCTTGCCCAAATCCCCATAGACAGTTTCCTGAGGATTTGCTTCAGTTGGTTCCAACACAAGGAATAAACATACACTGCTCAGCATCCTGCATAGTGGAGAACAGCTCTCCTGAGACCTGTGCTCATTTCCTTTTCATTTCCATCACAATTAATAAAAAGATGTTATAAATTTAATTACATTGAAATAATACATTATTATGTGAGGGGATACTTTGAGTTTCATAAGTTATATTATGGAAGTATATATATATTTTAAAATGTGATATAATAGAAGTGTTAAAGTTCTCTAATGCTATAACCTACCATGTAGTGAGTGCCTCCTTTGTGCCAGTCACTTCAGGTACAGTATCTTAAATCCTTAGGTATGAATTTGGATGTTTTCACTATAGATCATTATCAACTAATTCAGTTCTGTGATTGAATGATTTGATTGTATTTCCAGAGGTAGGGTGGACTTCAGGTGCAGTATGATCAAGGTTCTGGTTCTTTTCCCTGTGATCTCTTGACTCTCCTCTTTGGGAATTGTCATTTTTGTTCTCAAATGGCTTCCTTCATGACTTTAAGTTTGCTGCCAGCAATACCTGGGATAACTTCTATGTGGCCAAACTAGGTCTTATGCCCATCTTTGGACCAATGCCATATGCTAAATGGCTTAATTTGGACTCCTGACCCAATTACTGAGAAGGCAAATAGGATTAGGTTACAACAAACCAGTCCTACTCTTAGAACTGGGGATGAGGTAAGCTTTCTCTAAGGCCATAGTGTCTTGTGGGAGGCATGAAGGCTCAACCAATATGAGTTCTGTTAAGAAGGAGGAAGAGGGGAATGGGTGTTGAGTAGATGACCAGCAGGTCAATTATAAATCATAATAACTCATATTATAGATGAGGAAACTGGGGACCAGAGAAGTTAGTTAACTTGACAAAAGCCACACAGCTAATATAAAATGAAGCCAAAATTTAAATCCAGTTTTCTTTGGATCTAAACCCTGTTATACTACTTTCAGAAGTTGCAAATTGACCTGAAGTTGTTGTTGACTCACAGAATGGTTTTACTGTTTTCAAAATTGTAAGATTTCATGAAAAAACTGTATTTTTTAGCTAGTCTTGAAAAATATGAAGAACTGATGATAATCCCACATTCCTGCCTGGAAGTCTTAAAAGTTGGGGCACTGCATTTGGGTGCAAACCTTTCGCTCCTCAGGGAGAACCTGGGCATTGTGAATTCCCTCCCAATTGTGTGTTGCTGCTGGGAGAGGGGTTTATGGAGTGTGTATCAGCCCCTTTCTATTCATTCTGATGTGAGATTTTCTCATTCACTGGCTCTGTAGGAGTTGCTCAGCTAGTTTCTGGATTTCTTTCACTGAGAATTGTGCCTGGGAAGCTCATGTATATCAAAGGCTCCATGTGCAGCTGTAGATTCAGTGTGTCGTGGGAGGAAGTGAATTCAGCAGCCTCCTAGGTCACCATCTTGTACTGGAAGCTTCCTCCCACCTGGAGATGGTCAGCTGGATGTGGGAAGTGACTTCAGTTCAAGGAGGGCCGGCTCAATTTACCTTAGTGCCCACCTAAACCACTTACTCATTTATATGATCTCCATGGCCTCTTTAAGTATTTTATTATATCATAATATGTCTTGTGTTTATTTTATTAGTTTTATCATTATTTATAATCATTTCAAAACAAGAACTTGAGTGATAGATAATGGAATGAGTGATGACAGGAAATTTTGATATCTTTTAAAAATATATATATTTTTTATTGATTTCAGAGAGGAAGGGAGAGGGAGAGAGAGATAGAAACGTCGATGATAAGAGAGAATCATTGATCTGCTGCCTCCTGCACGCCCCACACTAGGGATGGAGCCCACAACCCAGGCATGTGCCCTGACCAGGAATCAAACTGTGACCTCCTGGTTCATAGATCGATGCTCAACCACTGAGTCACACCAGCCGGACAAGTTTGATATCTTACCTCCAGGGTTCTTTACACATGAGTCAGTACAACAAGATCTGAGGACAACTAGGTCTCTCTCTTTCCATATGCTTGCAGCTTCACTGGGCAAACAGCTGGCAAAATCACAGAAAGAACTGCTAATTTTCTGTGACTAGAGTCTCCATGGGATTGGAGAGGTGCCTCTAATCTTTAACTCACATTTTTCTCAAAACAAAATAAAACTGTCTTTTAAAGTTTCAGCTGGAGATGTCTGGGAGATAAGTCATCTGGGACTAAGGGTCATTTTATGTGGCCAAAGGTCATACATTAACTTCTCCTGTCAATTGACAGGTGTGAATTGGGGTTGCCTGTGCCTAGATGGCTTGCCCACTCTGCAGTAGGCATGAGCTTACTGAATTTCCCAAAGAGGGCTCTCACTTGTCAGATTAGATTCATTTATAGATGTTCTTCTAAAGCCGGAAGAAAATATTTGTTCTGGTAGGAGGTGGGGTGAGTGTCCAGCTTTTCTGCAATATCCTGAAATCTGTCAGATGAATGGCAAGTGATGGAGTCTGAACAAACCCATGTTGCTTGTTAAGGCTCACCGCTGAAGATGTTAGTTTTCCATTTAAACCCAGTAAAATATATGGTTCTAATCTGATTTTTTAGTGATTCTGGGATTTTCAATATTTGCTGCAAAAATAACTCTTGGGTGTGTAAATTCTAACTGCTAGGGGTATATTTGAGAGATTTAATGGTCACATTTATCTTCATTAAATTTTATCCTGTTGGCTTCTACTTTTGACCAAGATAGAGTGATAGGGACTGGATATATTCTAATCTACTAAACAAAGCAACCAAAAATGGGCAAAACTATATGACATGATTTTTTAAGACACTCAACAGCAGGCAAAAGAAGGTAGGAAATAAACTGCATGAGTCCTATGAATGCCCCATCTCACTGCCTTGAGTTTCCAGGCTGGAACTTAAAAATGGGAACCCAGGTAAATCCTGGGAAATCTCTGAGCTGAGCAGATGGAGATGAGTCTAGAACATAAGAGCGGTTGGAGTTTACAAGATCTGAGAAAAGTGACCTGCACAAACGGAGAACCCAGGAGATCTGCCTAAGATCCCTCTTGATTACAGAGCTGAGTACTGACCAATACAAGTGGGTGAGGAAAGCAATCAGGGCCAGGGAAAGGAACACCCCCAAAGATTAGAAGTAGCAGTGCTGGCACTCACTTGGGTCCAGGAATAGTGAGGGTTATTTTTGGTCTGTTCCCACCAGCCAGATTGGAAAACCTCCTGGGAGACTGGGTTGAGTATAGAAAGTTCTTGCCTCAATAATGGAAAACTGTTTGTCATTCAGACACAAGATATATCCTCAAGTAATGAAATCATGGGGACATATGGCTATTTGCTCAGTTCATTTTTGCTCAGGACAGTCAGGAATTGATGTACACACAGAGGTGCCTGAATGTAAGGGCATAAAGAATGGGTTTACTGACAAAATGAATAGAAAACTGGGTCCAGATGGGTGTGGGTGTAATTCTCCGGCAAGTCATGTTCCTTGCCATCATGAAAGTTTTTATGTGATGGTGGAAATAGAACTTGTATTAGTCAGGGTTCTCTAGAGAAACACAACCAATAGAGAAAGAGTGAGGATGGGGAGAGAATAGATATTAATTGGCTCATATAATTAATGGAGGTTGAGAAGTCCTAAGATCTATAATCAGCCAATTGGAGACCCAGGAAAGCCAATAATGTAAATTCCAACACGAGAGCTGGCAGCCTTGAGACCCAAGAGCCAATGTTTCAATTTGAGGTGTGTCGGGGCTGACTGACAAACCCTGAGCAATGGATGAATGATTGCTCTGACACATGTTTCTGTGAAAGAGAGGCTAAGGGGCTGTTTGCTTTAGGAGCAAATAGCCTCGATTGCCTGCCTTTTTAGGCTTTTATTGTAACAACAGCTTGAACTAAAATTAACCTCTAGATCAGTGGTTCTCAACCTTGGCTGCACATTAGAGTCACCTGGCAATCTTTTAAAATCCTGATTTCTGGGCCTCATCCTCCGGAAATTCTGTTTCTTTGTTACTAATGTTGTGGCCCCCACCCCATAACAAAGAAACAGAATTTCTGGAGGATGAGGCCCCCAGAAATCAGGATTTTAAAAAGATTCCCAGGTGATTCTAATGTGCAGCCAAGGTTGAGAACCACTACTCTAGATACAATCAACAGGGTAAGTATCCTTGAGAAAACACGGGCTTCTACAAGGTTGGGTTTGAAGATTAAACAGAGATTTTAGTAAAACACCCCGGGGGTTTGGACTAGTTTGGAAAAGTCAAGTCAGGGGCTGCCACCTTCGGCAAGGTCCTCCTAGAGGCCCCGACTTTCCAGACTTTCCAACCAAGTCCCATGCTTTCCCACAGAGGTGTCCCAACTCAAGGAAGTCAGGTAGCAGGAGTTCCCTCTCATTCATGGGAGGGTTATTTTTTTTTTCTATCCAGGCCTTCAACTGATTGGATGAGGCCTACCTCAGTGGGGTGAGCAATATACTTTACTCAATCTCCTGATTCAAATGTTGATTTCACCTAGAAACACCCTCACAGACACACCCAGAATAATGTTTGACCAAATTTCTGGGCACCTCATGACCCAGTCAAGTTGACATATAAAATTAAGTATCAGAGAACCCAAACTAAGATTTAGGACATAGGGTTCTAATGTAAGCTTTGTTCTTATATATGGCTGTAATCTTTGGAAAAACTAAACTTTTTTTGGTCTCAACTTCTTCATCTGTGTTGGGTACAATATCTGGAATTGAATCGCATGATATTTGAATAGGAAGGGATGCTGGAAATCACTGAGACCAATCATTTTAAAATATTTTTCTTTTTTGTACATAAAGAAGCTTCTGGATGCTTGTGCAATATTATCATGATCCCTAAGGTGTAAGTGTAATTCCAGCCCCTCTTTCCCCATTCAAGAAAACATTAGAGTGCAAGCAAGTGATGACAGTGAGTCTGCTGTAATTTATATTTTTAAAATAAGTAATTTATAACATTCAGATCAGATTTGTAAAAGACGTTATTAGTTGTAACTAATGATTTTCAACAGGGTTTATAACATCAAAATCACAAATCATGTCTCTGTGCTTTGTTACTGATAAAGAAACTGAGGCTGAAAAGACACAGAGTTCATTAATGACAGACTGGTTAGTGGCAAGTGCATGCTAAGAGCCCCATATTTTTTTCGCCCAGATCTTAGTGTGTGGCTTCCACTACCCCAGTCCTCTCCTTCTAGGTCCTTGGTGATCAATAATAATGTGATGATGATGATGGATGATGATGATGAACTTCATTTTATCTGTGTACACCAGTACCTAGCATAGCATGGACATTAATGAATGTGTTGAATGAGTGAATAATGACACTTGCTAGCACAGCACTTGCTCTGATCTAGATGCTATGTTAAGCATTTTTACATGCATTAACTTACTTTATTCTCACAACAACTCCATGAAATAGGCGGTATTATTATTCCCATTTTCACATGAGAAAAATATCTCAGAGATAAAAATGACTCTCCCAGGGTCACCAGGTAGGGTTGGGATTAAGATTGCCTCTCTGACTTTAGCACCGATCTCTGATTTTCTGGCTTTTCAGGGAAAGACGAGGCTCCGGGTGTGTTAGCATGAGGCCCTGGGAAGACTCCCAGTGCCGGCGTAAAGCACATACACAGGTCCTCCCACTGTGGGCAAGAATCATTTGTTTGTCTTTTGAGTTAATTTATCACAAAAATGAATGGGAATTTATTTTCTAAACCACAAAACCTTTCTGAAAATGTTACTATTCTCAGCATCAATATCAATTATTGTTATTGTCAGTATCATGGAGATTGATGTTTGGCACCACCAAGAATAAAGCAAGTGGAGGACAGAGGGAGAAGCTGGGAGAATTGTGATGATAATAGTCAAAAGCTCAATTGCATAGTCATCAACCTCCTTTAAATTGTTCTAGAATGAGTCCCTTCAGACTCTGTGCATCCCTGAGGAGGGCTAATGAATATGAATTTGAGGCAAAAAAATTGAGCAAAAATGTCAGCAGGGGTGTCTCAGTCATTCTGATGAGGCAGAAGGGAGGAAATAAAAGGTAAAAGAGAAGAGGGAAGCCAATTTAAATTTTGATTCTGGGTACAAACCAGGTCAAAATGGGGTTGTCTGCCTTGATTTTTAAAGTTTGCATTCACATATGCAGGGAGGCCAAACCTTTGGAAAACATCTACCCCTCAGTATAGAAGGTGGGGGTGGAAACCATCATGCCTCTGATCTATTTACAGATGTTGGGTTTCATAAATCTTCTGCTTTCGAAACAGAGTGTTTCTTAAATAGGCTCTAAGCCCTAAACACAGGACTGAGAGAAAGTGCTTTCTTCAACTGACTAGGTGGAAACAAACAATAAAAACAGTCCCCTAGCATCTGTTACCCATGTTCATCCACTGATTGCCTGGAACTCATTCATTTGTCTGTTCATTCACATATGCATTTTCATTTGTTTACCCCTTTGTGTATTCAACACTTATTAGTATGTGTCTCCTACCTGTAGTAGGTAGCAACATACCTACTACAGGTAGGAGACACACACATGATAAACAAAACAGACAAAAGCTCCCACCTGAAGCTCCTGTTCTGGTGGGGAGACCAAAAATCAATGAATAAACATATAATGTCAAGTTGGTATTGACAGGTGGTTATTTTAGATGAAATGGTTGAGAAGGTGAAGTTTTGACAGAAGTGAAAAGGAAGTGATGTGAAGATCTGGGGAAAGACTGTTCTGGGCAGGGGATCAGCAATTGCAAAAGACTGGAGTTGGGAAATTGCTTGGACAGATTGAGGAATAGCAAGATGGTTAGAATGGTAGAAGCAGAATGGACGAGCGGGACGTGCATTTGGAGAGGAGACCACGTTCTGTAGTGTTTTAGATCAGGGTGGAGGTTTGGGGTTTTGTTTCTAGTGCTATGGGAAACTATTGGAGAGTTCTAGCAGGTGAGTGAGGTAGACTACTGCAAAGACCCCTGAGCTTGCCCAGGCTGTATCTGGAGTCTCATTGTTTTTTCTTTCCCTTGTGCCATTTCATTTCCTGTTGAAGTTGATCTAAAAGAGAGAAGTTCAGGACTATTTGACATATGGCAAGTATACAGATGTGAGGCCTGGAAGTTCTGCTGCCATATTTCTACAATAGAAGAAATCAGACTGAGGATAAACGTGACTCACATGTAGGAAAGAATTAAGGGAATTGTGGTATGGAGAACCAGCCAGAGCCATGACCAAACTTCCCCTGAAGTCCACCTTATTATTGATCTTTTCGGATGTTAACCACCAGACTCCTTTCGTGGTATAAATTTGTTCAAGTTGATTTCTGCTAATGGCAACCAAAAGAACTTTGATGTATATGCATATTTGGCAGCTAATCTGTAGTATTGTACTAATTAGTTGATGTGTCATACTCTTTAAACAAACATCGTTGCCTTTAGTAAAGCCCAATTTGACCAACAAGGGGATATTATAAATAAAAGTTTTAGAAAGATTGTTTTACACAAAACAACGATGGCCCTTTAATTCCAGACAGAAAACTCCCTGATGGATCTAACTTGTGCTGTGTATATGTTTGTAGTTTTTGGAGAATTTCAGCCTATAAATCCACAGGTTTTTGGAATCAGATTCTAGCTTTTTCTGCCACTTATTAGCAGTGGGAGCAGGTAACTAAATACATCTGGACCTCATTTTTGTCATCTGTAAAATGGAGGTAATGCTGGTCCCATTCTTAGTGAGGAGTTTATGAGAATTAAATAGGCATGCAAAGCAATTAGCTCAATGCCTAGCACATGCAAAGTGACCTATGAACGTTAGTGCTTGTATAATAATATAATTCTCAGAATGACCAAGGAAACTGGGACAGAAAATGTCACCTCAATGGCAGGATTGCTCTGCAGAGCTTAATTGTGTTTCATTATCCTAACTCCCTGGGGCTTTCTGAAGGAAAAACAGACTTTTAAAAATTTAGAAATGTAGTCTTGCTATCTAAGACACTGGGGAGGAGGAGTGCTTAGAGAGGAAATGAGAGGGAGGCAGCGGTGACATTGTGGAGTAGAATGCATTAGTGTTGATGTTAACTTGCCCCTTAAATAAATAGCCACATGGAGCCATATAACCATGTCTTTCCAGGGGAAAATTTTTTAATGTAAAAAGCACTTGGGTCCTACATAAGGGTGAGATGTTATCATATTTTCAATAATCTAAGACTCCAGCAGTGATAAAGTGATCTTTGTTTCACAAAGGTTAAAATGCAAAAAGATGGGCATCTTAAAATTGATGCAGCAGAGGAATAGGGCCTTCCATGTCCAGTGCTCTAAGTACCTATAATGTAGGCATAACCCTCGTTTTATAAATGAGGAAACTGAGGCTTTGGAAAGGTGAGTAACTTTTTTGAGGTCAGGGCATTAGTGGGCAAGAGTCACAGCTGCATTTGTCCATTCGTTTGAAGAATTTTTTTTAATGTGAAGAATTTAGTGTATTCTGTCAAAACATGAGCATGGTTATAGTCTAATAGGGACTTTAGACAAAAATGAGAAGGGAATCAAGTAAGTAAAATAATGACACATTTTTAGGGCTGCAGAGAAGGAAAGCGATGGGGTCCTGAGATGGAAAACTTCAAGACTGGGAGGAGCACTTCTCTATATAGGATGAAGAGAGAATGTATCTCTGTGGAGGTAACATTCCATCTTAAGCTGAAGGATGAAGAACCAGACATGAAAAGAGCCAGAGAGAGTCATTCCAGGCAAAGGGAGGAGAGTGTGCAAAGTCCTGGAGATAGGAGAGACTTCGGTGTTTATCAGGCAGGGACACGGTTGAGTGTTTGAAATGCAAGAAAAACCATGGAGTAGTGGCTGTCAAAGGATGTTAGTCACTGTCTCACATCAATTACTTAATCCTCAAGAGGATAATTCCTTTCAGATATTCTGTGATCAACTCCATTCCTGTCCTGTTAAAGCTGGAGGAGATGCTTGTAGAGTTTCCATTTGAGACCTGGAGGTGGAGGAAGGATGACCTTGAAGGGTTATGGAAATGGGAGGATGGTGGGAGAAGAGCTGGGGGTGGATAATTCTGATTGAGTTGAGCCAACCCCTGGTCAGAGCCAGCTCCCTACTGGAACACTAGGTGTCTCTGTTAACCCACATAGCGGGGAACACGTTGTACTTGTCCTGGTATTTCGACGGCTCTTAAGGCTGTGCTGTGCAGTCCTGAATGGTTTCATCGTATCCCCTTTCTTCCCAACAGGAGGCACTTGAAAATAAGGGAAGAATGAGAAGATTTCACTTTATTAATATCTGCAAAGTCAGGGTGTATGAAAAAGCTCCCATTCCCAACCTCTTGGTTCCCTTGAGAAGTTGGGTGGCACTTTAATGTAACTTTCTATTTTTACTTTTCACAAGGCCTTATGTCATGAAGAAGCTTTGAGCTGTGTGAGAGAGTCTGTTAGCCACAGCACCATCATTTTGCCTGGTTCCCCTTCTACATTGCCATAATTAATAATTATTATAATAGTGTTATGTAGAGTGTTTTAGCTTCAAATACAAAATATCCTTTAATCCTTGGAATAATTTTGAGTCATATGAGATTATTTTCATTTAACAGATCAAGATGATAAAGTTCCTAGAGGTGATGAGATATAATCAAGGTCACACAAAGGCAATGACCTAATTGTAATGCTTCCAAGTCTAGAAGATAAAGGTTGCAAAGGATTGGAAGTGTGATGTTGTTCCAACTCTCTCAACAATCTCAGGGAGCAAAGATGTTGATAATAACAACTAATGGTATTTTTTTGTTGTTGTTGTTGTTAAACATATTTTAATTTGAAAAATAGAATACTTTTTTTTTATTGCTTAAAGTATTACAAAGGGTATTACATATGTGTCCTTTTTTCCCCCGCCCTTGACAATCCCCTGGCCTCCCCTACCTCCCAGTGTCTTATGTCCATTGGTTATGCTTATATGCATGCATACAAGTCCTTCGGTTGACAACTAATGGTATTACCACTTCTACAACAATCAGCATTTATCAAGTGTGCCTGGCACACTGTGCTAAATTATTTTTATTTATTAACTAGCTTATTCCTCACAACAACGCCCCAAAGTAGGTGCTGTTATTATCTTCATTTATTTTAACAGAAGAGGAAGTTGAGGTTGAAAGAGGTGAAGTAACAACTTGCCCAGCTCCCATGACTAGCAAGTTGCAGGGGTAGTTCACAAACCCTAACAGTTTAACTCCAAACCCACTTGTCATCACCAATTAAACTGTCTCTATTGATGACATACTTCTGATATTAATAGGAATCGCATTGCATTGAGCATATTCCTAGTTGTAAATCTCTTCTCTTGCTAGAAGTTTGATGAGCAAGATGAACATAGGCAATAAAAGAAAAATTGGAGCAATTGCCTTGATAAATAATCAGACTGTAAAGCTGCCATCATAGAAAAAAAATAGTTATTTTCTACTTTAATCAAAATGTTTGGATAGTTGCCATTCTTCCTAAGGAAAGGGGTTGCTGTTATTTCAGTAGATTCAGTTCCAGACCTTCCAATTTTGATGTGTTTCTTAACCAGTTGAGTCCTGGTTCCCCAACTTGTATTTTGCTGTCAGCTTCAGCTTCTTCAGCGTGCCCTATTCCGATCTGCATAGTCAATAGGATGCAAATAAATGGAAACATATGCATCGCCCTGCTTGTGGGAAATGTCGCTGTTGGCGGTGTGTGCCCCTTAGCTGCCTTTGTAGCTCCATGCTTCAGTTTCCAATTGAGGCTCTACATCTCCAGGGGCTGGTTTGACTGCTGCTGCCGATCCAGGTGGTGGAGCTAACATGGTATTAAGGGCAAGTGCATGTCATTGACTTCTCTTTTAGCTTTGGGTCTGAAAGCCCCTTAGGTTCCAGCTCCTTTCACTCTGGGGCCATTTGTACATCTGTGATAAGCTCAGCTTCTACCCCAGCAGATCATAGGCACTGGAAACTGGTTCCAGACACAGTGTATCAGGACATTTTCTCCTGCACTTTAGTGTGGTGAGAGGGACCCACATAGACAGTGTTGCTTGGAGCCAGATATGACATTGTAGGCAGGTGCAGACCTGTCAGCCACACAGCTGGTTGAGTTAGCTCTATTAGACAGTGTTGGGCAATTTTGTTGTCTGAAATAGACACCAGTGTGGTGGCAGGCCGCCCATTTGCCAAGTGGTGCCCCCGCTAGGCAGGTTTTGGTCTGTTTTGTTGGTGGTACATCTGCTGGGTTTGCCTGCCAGCATACTGGAAACTGGGAATTCTGTAAAGTTTCATTGTCTTTCTTGGCGTTTCTGTCCAGCAGAGAAATACTAAGACTTGCCATTTGTTAAAATGATGATTTGGCATTTTTGATCCCTGGCTCTACTTCAACCAGAAGAAATTAGTCTCTGATTTTATATTAATATTGGAAGTGTGTCATCTTTTGAGCAAGAATGGTTTTCTACCCCGCGTTAAAGCCTGGATTCTCAGGAGCCTCTGTTCTCTATTGTTTTCTCACACTTGATTCCAGTGCCCTCACCTAATGGAGTTATGTAATTTTTTCCTTCCTTTCTTTTTTCTTTTGAAAATCAGCAACAAGTAGAAAGAACTCCTGTGGATGAAGTACATTATTCTTCCCAAAGAAGAGATGGGAAAAATGTTTTCCCAAACTTCAAGCCCACACAATAGGACCTGCCTTCTACATTTTAAGCAGCTTGAAAGCCTTTGAGGACTGAGTTGGAGAATGCAAAACGTGACCTCCTAGTTAAAGGCAAAAGCTAAGAAAAGGGACCATGTACATCAAATAGCTCCTACCAAGGGGCGTTTTTATGAGTGAAGTGCAAATGAAGGGTAGAATAGGCTTTATTCCAGGACACAAGACCCAATTTCTGAAACATGTGAACACTCTTGAAATTGATTGTGTTTGCGGCTTAAGTGCAGAGCCGTTGAGGTATGAAATGGGATAACTTATGTTACACACCCAGCACTTCGCTTAACATATGTTGGACTCCCAATTTAATATTATTATTAATCATTCATATATAGAAGGGAGATGTAAGAAACTTATTTCAATTACTTCTTTGACAAGAAATACAAGATTGTGTAACTCATTGTAACGAATGCCTGTAAATCTTTACAAAGGTCCCTGGGATGGGATTTTATTCTGAAAACATTCTGAAAATTCTGAATTCTGATTGGAGAGAAGAGAGAAGAATCTGCCCATGTCTAATATATGTCTGGGGTGACACAAGGGTCATCTTCAGAGTTTAAAGGTTTGCCATCTGGAAATAGGAGTAGAATTAGTCTCCTTTGTTGCAATGGAGAACTAGAGCCAGTGGGTTGGCGTTCCTGGGAAATAATTCGGACTCAGTAGAAGGTGTCTTTGCTAAGCGCTTAGAGCTCTCAATGAAGCGGCTCTCTTAACTCAGATACTGGACACCTCCCATCAGATGGGCAGCTGTCTGTCAGGAAGGGGTTCTGCAGTGTGTGGTGAGGGTCAAGTGTGGTAGGAGGTAGTTCTGTCAATTTAGATGAATAACCTTAAAACCCTCTATGTGGAGACCGTTCAGGTCTATTGATTTCTCTGTCTTAGAATATTACCATTCACATCTGCTGAATAGCACAGCTGTTACTGCCCTTTAGATACGGGATTCCACAACATGTGTTCCTTGGCCCAGATCCCTCCTCCTTTAATTGTGCCCATTAATAACATGATAACTAATGATTATTTTTCAGTTACTCTGTTCCAGGCTCTTCACAAAGTGCTTTGTGTGCATTGCTCTTTTAATATTCACAGCAGCCCTATGAGATGAGGATTTTTTATTGAGGCAGAATAATGCGGTTATTATGTTGTACCTGTACTGAGGTACAACAATGATTTGATATTTGTATATATTGTGAAATGATCACCACAATAAGTCTAGTTAGCATCTAGACACATTTTTTTCTTGTGATGAGATTTTTTAGGATTTACTCTTTTAGCAACTTTCCTATTTACATCAGCGTATTATAAACTGTAGTTACCCTGCTGTACATTACACCCTATAACTTATTTATTTTATAACTAAAAATTTGTACCTTTTGACCACATTCACTCATTTCATTCACCCCTCCACCTCCCCTCCCCGCCTCAGGAAACAACCAATCTGTTCTCGGTATCTATGAGCTTGGTTATGTTTTTCTTGCTGTTATTGTTTGTTTTTGTTTTTAGTTCCACATATAAGTGAAGTCATACAATATTTGTCTTTCTCTGTCTGACTTATTTCACTTAGCATGATACTCTCAAGGTCCATCCATGTTGTTCCAAATAGAAGGATTTTAATTTTTTTTTGTGGCTGAAAAATATGTGTATCTAACATTTTCTTTATTCATTCATCTGTGGAAGGACACTTAGGTTGTTTCACGTTTTGATCACTGTGAATGATGCCACATCATGGGAGTGCAGATATCTCTTCAAGATCCTCTGTTCATTTCCTTTGGATGCTTACCCCATAGTGAATGGCTGCACCACTTCACATTCCCACCAACAGTGCACCTGGGTTCCCTCTTCTCCACATCCTCGCCAGCACTTGTTATCTCTTCTTTTCATAATAGCTGTTCTGACAGGTGTGAGATGATAGCTCATTGTTGTTTTGATTTGCTTTTCCCTGATGATTGGTGATGTTGAGCACTTGTTCATGTACCTGTTGGCCATTTGTATGTCTTCTTCTTCTTCTTTTTTACTTATTTTATTTTTTATTCTTTATTCATTAAGGTATTACATATGTGTCCTTATCCCCCCATTAACCCCCCCCTCCGCCCCCCCCCTGCCCTCACCACATATAAGCCTAACCAATGGACATAGACAACAGGAGGGTGAGGGCCATTTGTATGTCTTCTTTGGCAAAAGTTCTATTCAAGTCCTTTGCCCATTTGAGTTGTAAGTTTCTTACATATTTTGGATATTAGCCCCTTTATCTGATACATGGTTTTCAAAGATTTTTCTCCCATTCCAACAGTTGTTGTTTTATGTTGTTAAACCATTTATATTGCCATGCATGTTTAATGTAGTTTCACTTGTTAATTTTGCTTTTCTTTCTTGTGTTTATGGTGTCAGGCTCACCTTTCTTCCAGAGATGTTGTAGAAATGATTCTTGGATAAAAGGACACTCAGGATCCCTGAAAAATCTAATCTCTCAATTTAAGCTACTTTTTATATAATTTGAATCAACTCAGTTTCTATTTAGCCATCTACTTACTTTCTTCATTACTTTTTTTAAAACAGTTTTATATAACATAAAGTTTGGCATTTAACCATTTAAAACTGTCCAACTTGATGGCAGTAAGTATGTTCACAATGGGTAATCATCAACACTCTCTAGTTCCATGACTTTTCCATCACTCTAAACAATTACATATCCCCAAAATGAAAAAGAGGTATGCAAGCAAAAACTTATATAGGGATGTTCATAGCAGTACCACCCACAATAACTAAAAGGTATAAATAACACAAATGTCCATCACCAGATATGTAGATACATTTCTATGGTCCATCCATGCAATGGAATATTATTCAGACATAAAGGAATAAAATGTTGATACATGCCCAACATAGATGAACCTCGAAAACATTACATTAAGTGCAAGAAGCCAGGCACAAACCCCCACATATTGTATGATTCCACTTATATGAAATATGTTCATTGCTTTTTGTCGTATCTGTAAACCCCTCTGTGACATTTGTCACATAGTACTTTTTATTTACTGGTTTACTTTTTTAGAGATATAAAATTCCACCATAGTTTCTTCCTAGCAATGATATCTATGAAATAATGGGTTTACTAGCTCCATTTTTCAAATATACATTAAATTAAATTTAATTCTAAAGATAAAGTCAACCCATGCACCATTCCAATGCATCTATCTGTGCACCACCTGAAGTATGCTGATGACATTTGGGAAAGCAGTCTTTTGGTTCCTCTTGGCAATCAATTCTTTTTTTTTAAATATATTTTTATTGATTTCAGAGAGGAAGGGAGAGGGAGAGAGAGATAGACACATCAATGATGAGAGAGAATCATTGATCGACTGCCTCCTGCACACCCCCTACTGGGGGTCAAGCTTGAAACCTGGGCATGTGCCTTTGACTGGAATCAAACCTGGGACCCTTCAGTCCGCAGGCTGATGCTCTATCCACTGAGCCAAACCAGCTAGGGCTCAATTCCTTTTTTAATAGGATGCACACAGTTCCTAGATATAAGTTATCTAATATGGCAGCCACTAGCCATATGTGGCTATTTTAATTTAAATTATTTAAAATAAAATGAAATTGAAAATTCAGTTCCTCTTCACATTTCAAGGGCTCAGTAGCCACAGGTGATGGGCGGCTATCCTATTGGGCATCGCAAAGATGGGCTGCCACGTCAGGTATCAGATGTATTACATTTCCATCCTGGGGGAAAGGGCTATTGGGCAGCGCTGGCTGGAACTGGCTTCCATTCTTCCTGTTGCACTGGGAAGTGCCGCATTTCCCAGGTCTCGTGTCAGGTCAGCCTCTGCCTCGCCGCCTCACTTCCCATCACTTGTTCCTGGCTGACCATTCATCTCCCCGCCAGCTCGGAAACTGACCTACTTTCCCAATGTCGCCATGGAGGGCGTGGAGCCAGGCCACAGCGTGGGCCCTGCTCTCGCTGCTCCCCTTCCTGCTTGCTGCTGACCAGCGCTGGACTCGCTCCATCTTGTCACTCTCGCTCCCATCCCACTGATGAGGATCGCCTTCCACATCGCCCTCTCCAGCTTTCCTGAAGGGCCCTGCTCAGCTTCAAACTCCATTTTGTTTTGTTATGTAAGTGTGAGAAGACACCAGCCCTCCCTTCTCCACACCTCTCTCCAGTCTCTGGTCCCTCCTTCTCTGCCTTCCCCAGGCTTTTCCTTCTCCTTAACGTTGCTTCCTTCTTTATTTCTTTCTACTCTTTTGTTTTCTCTTTTCCTTCTTACTTTTTTACAGTTATTTCCCTGTCATTGTAAAAATAACTTTTTTTTTTTTTTTTTACAGTTGGAAGAAAATATTTGTATTCATATAATCAATGGATGATTTTTTATAATATACAAAAATCTTTTTTTTTAATTAAATCTTTATTGTTCAGGTTACATTTGTTCCTCT